>NC_142089.1:63021013-63333898 GCF_054644295.1 Miniopterus natalensis | reverse complement strand
AGCTCTACATATTAGTTAAATAAATTGCCTTTCTTGAAGCTTATTTAGATTAGTATGACCTTCAGGGCTTTGGGAGTTTGGTAGAAGTGCTGTATGTATGTGTCTCACACATTATCCTCTGTCATCTTTCTTCTTGTACCTACTTGTGTACTGTTGAGTGTTTCACGGCTATTTGAATGTCTGTTCTGTTAGGATCTGGACATTCAGAAAGCAGCAGATAAAAATGTATTAAGTATTTCTTAAATAGTAATAAGTACAGACTGGAAAAATTATTTATTTTAATACAGAATTATAAAGTGCCAGAATGGTCTATGCAGCCTGCTATGGGAGTGCAGAGAGGTGGCAACTGACCAATCTCAGGCTGAAACTGAAGGATGCGTAGGAGTTAGCCAGGTGGATGTTGAGGTGAGGGGCTATATGAGTTGCTGTTCTGAAGAAAATAAAGGTATTCTAGGCAGATGGCATAGCACAAGGTTTAGTAATTCCAGGTGGCTTAGTGTGGCTGGAGGGAACTTAGGGAGAAATGAACATTGAAGTTGGGGAGGTGGCTAGATCTGGATAGGCCTTGAATGTCACCGTGAAATCATTGGAAGGTTTCAAGAGTGCTGTGAGCAGATCGATATTAGAGGAGTATATTACTGATGGTATTGTGGGGAGTGGTTTGGAGGGAACCAAAAAGGTAGGTGAATATTCCTCATTTCTGAGTTTGAGCAGGGAAGTGACCTAACCAAATTTATGTTTTATAAAAGGCCACTCTGGCTCTTGGGTGGGACATACACTGTTTGGAGTGTGAATGGGAGGAGTGAGACCAGTTAGGGGATCATGGTATTCAGCTTATGTATAGTAATATGGAACTTCCCTTGCCGTTTTAGTGTTTTAAGAATTTTTGGATCCTTTCTCTTTATAAAAATATTTTACCATTTTTCTAATAAAACATTGGTGGAACAAGTTTTTGCCAAGTTACTCGAAGCTCTGAGGTGCTCACCTGCCCTCTCACGTAGTGCCCACACTCAAAGCCCCCTTCTCAGGTAGAGGTGTAGAGGCAGGCATCCGTCTGTCCTTTTAGTTCTGCATGACTTCTGACCTCAGCTTCTGTTTCTATTGAAATACCATTGGAGGTGCTGTGGTTTTCAATTTTGGTTTTCCTTTCATTGTGGTAATCCTATTTTAAAGTGTAAGTCCTTTTAGGCAGCAAGGTAGTTGGAATAGCATCAAGCACTTTAGGCATTTATAAATTCATGTCAATAAGCACAATGGGTTTGGGTGATTTGTTGCACTGCTAGTGAGTTTATTATTGTGTATAACAATATCTAATCAAATTGTTGGGAGGAATAAAGGCCTCAGTTTGAGGTTAATCTTTAACTTTTCAAGGAAGACAAATTATATTTTTAATAACTTCTCAAGCTGAAGAATATTCAGCGTATGATAAGACATGTACTTGAAAAATATTAACATGCAGCCCAAAAGGTGCAATTTCCTCTTTAAAGGTAAGTTTAGGACAGTTTCTCTTTAACTTTTGGAAGTTATTAAGTACTCTCAAGTATTGAAAATACAGGAAGCAAATGCTGACCCTCTTTATACTTTAAATGAAAAGATAACAGCACAGGTTATACATTTTAATATTCATTTCTCATGAGTGTTTCCATATTACAGCAGTTCCTACTATATTGTAATTGCCTGTTTACCTGACTTGATTCTCTCCTTTCTCTGCTCTCCCCCAGCAGTCGCAGTGCCATCTAAGTAAGCGCTTGTATATTTCTGACCAGTTAAATGTGATACTTTTCTTTTTCATATTCATGTTTTTAACAGAAAATGCATCAGACGCAGATTTATGGCTCCTGAATAGTTGTACCGTAAAAAACCCAGCTGAAGACCACTTTAGAAACTCAATTAAGTAAGTAGAAGTTGATTTTTTCTTATTTTTTATAAGTGAGGTAAGAGTTAATTTAAGGAAATTAGCTTTTAAAAGATTGCTAATATAAATGTTCAGTATGTATCAAAAAAAGTATGAGTTGGACTTTTAATATTATATTGCTTTTGCATTTATCTGGTGAAGAATGAAACTTTAATGTAGACTTTTCTAATAGGTGATTTTTGCATTTGTGAAGTTAGCTAATAGGTGGTTGGAATATTTGTTAGATATTAACAATGTACTCTTCTCAGGGAATCCATTCTATACTTTTTGAAACTATCCAAAGCAGTCCTTACCTCTGTTCTCTTCCCTGCCCATTAGCACTGTTCTAGATGCTAGTAATGCCTGGCTATCAAGGGAAATATGGTTTGTTAGGGAGGGGGGCATGGGTATATGAATCCTTGGTTCTTGCTTTGTTCCCTCTAGTTAAAGTGAAAGAAATATCCTTTTTTCACGTGTCCTCTGAATCTTACCCCACCCACTTAGAAATCTCATTTTATAAGTTATTTCCTCATTCTCCTATCTTTTCAACCTCTCTAGTCCCGCTGGTGCCTTTTCATTGGTATTTAAACATGCTCAAGTCTGATCACCCCCACGTACCCCTTTTAGCAATCGTCCTATTTTAGTTCTTGCCTCCCAGCCAGACTTCAGATTCTTCACCACCTAACTTCACTCTAACACGTACTCCTGTCTTCCCCCAAATTGGTTTCATTATGAACTATACATATATAAGATTTATGAAAACTATCGTTTAAAAAATAATAAAATTACTGTCAATATGTCCACCACCAGCATAAGAAATATGACATTGTCAAGACCTTAGAAATCTTCATGTCCCTCTTTCAGATATACCCCTAAAAAGTAATTTTTATCCTGATTTCTGTGAGCCATTCCATTGCTTTTATTAGTAAATTTATCATCTGTTAAGTATATTTCTAAACAATTGGTTGTTTAGTTTTCCCTGTTTTATACTTTATTTGTTGGATTTAAACTGTTCGTGTTCTGAGATTTGCTTCTTTCCTTAAACATCCTGCTTTTAGATTTATCCATGTTGCTGGATGTGAAATTGCTCTGATCACTTGTTGCATGAGTTTGCCACAATTCGTCCATTTGACTATTGATGGAGTTTTGAGTTTTCCAGGGCTTTGCTTGTATGAGTGAACACTGCTACTGTGAATATTTAGAACATGGTTTCTGGGGCACATGTGTAAGGGTTATTTTAGGATATGTGACTAGGAGTTGAGTTATTAGGTCATAGATATGTACATATTCAGACTTTAATCGGTAACTCCAGACTCGTTCCCCAAATGCATGTATCATTGTTCACTCCCACCAGTAATGGATTCAAGGAGTTGTTTTCAATTCTTGCTGGTAGTTGATATGGTCAGACTTCTAATTTTTACCAGTCTAGTGGTGGAGATGGTATCTCAATGTGGTTTTAATTGCATTTCCGTAGTTATTGATGATGCATCTTTTTATGTTTTATTGGCCATTTGGATTTTCCTTTTTCGTGAAATGGCTTAACTTTTTTTTTTCTGTTGAATTGTTTGTCTATTTATTTGTGAGAATACATTTCATGTGGACCAGGTACTAATCCTTACATGTTACACATGTTTCAGATATCAATTGTGGCTTATCTTTTCACTTTCTTTAGTGGCATCTTATGATGGAGATAAATGCTGGTTTAAAATTTATCAATCTTTTTCTTTGAGTCTGTGCTGTTATTAAGAAATCTTTTCTTACCCTGAAGTTAAGATATTCTCCAATATTTTCTTCTAAAAGTAAAAGGCTTATGGATTTTACTCCTTACACTTAGGTTTATAATCCATCTGGAGTTGACTTTTTTTATTTGTTTATATGGTGCCAGAAAGGAGGTCCCAATTTATTTTAAATTTCAAAATAGTTTTATTTATTTTTCCATGTAGAAACCAAATTTTCCCAGCGTCATTATTGGTTTGCCTTTGTTTTTAAAACTTTATCCTCTCCCCTTCTCTCTCTGTTACCCACTCTGTCATGTCGAGTGTCCATAGGTGCTTGGGTCTGTCTCTGGGTTTTATTTAGTTTTATTAATGTTTCTTTATTATGATACTTATTCTGCACAGTATTAATTAATGTAGATGTATATTAAATGTGTAGATATTTAAGAGTGCTAGTGCTTTTTTGTTCTTCTTTAAGGGTGTCTTGACTTTCCTTTGCCCTTCCATAAAGATTTAATATCATGTTTTAAGTTCAACAAGTGATTTTTTTTTTTTTTTAAATATATCTTTATTGATTTCAGAGAGAGGAAAGGAGAGGGAGAGAGAGAGCTAGAAACATCAATGATGAGAGTCATTGGTCAGCTGCAGCCCGCAACCTGGGCATGTGCCCTGACCAGGAATCGAACCCTGATCGCCTGGATCCTAGGTCGACACTTAACCACTGAGCCACGCCCGGCTGGGCCAACAAGTGATTTTGATTGTGGTTACATTGAGTCTTTTGATGACTGAGAGGAGAGTTGATATCTTTACACTGAGTCTTTCAGCCCATGACTAAGGCATTTAGGTCATCTTTGACTTTTTATGGATTATAATTTCTTTCATGTAGCTCCTGTGTATCTTTTAGATGTCCCCCCTAACAATGTAGATACCAAATTGTTCCAATATCATTTATTTAAAAAAAAAAATCTATTCTTTCTCATTTTACCTGTGCAGTATTTTTTATATTTATACTATTATAAAAGGTAAAGTTAAAAAAACCTCATTTTCTAAATGTGTCTACTCCCTTGGACCTCAGAGAATTATCTCGTGCAGCAGTGTGCAAAATGGTTGGGTGTAAGTGAGAGTATAGATCAGGAGTCCGTAGGATAGAGTTGCAGTAGTCCAGGTACTGATGACCTCCTTTTGGGTAGCGGCGTTCTGAGTTGGAAGGAAGGAATTGACGTGAGAAAGAATTCTTTACACATTTAGCATTATTGATTATGACTTTTAGGTCTCTGACTAGAATGGTATAGGGAATTCCAGAAAGAGAGTTCAGTTAGAGGGAAGACATGTTTTGGTTTTGGTCATGCTGTATTGGAAGTCACAGCCAAATACTGTAATAAAATAATGGACACTATTGTATCTTTATTGATAGTATTCTTTGTGGCAGGCACTGTTCAAAGTGCTGTATATCTATTGGATATTATCTTAATTCTTGCAGGCTATCATGTCATAGATTTCAATTTTGTTTATTATTCATTCATTCATTCATTCATTCATTCATTCATTCATTCAAATCCTCACCCTAGCATATTTTTTTCCATTGCTTTCCAGAGAGAGGGGAATGGAGAGAGGGAGAGAGAGAAACAGCGATGTGAGAGAGACACATATAGATTGGTTGCTTCCCACATGTGCCCTGACCAGTGCCAGGGATGGAACCTGTAACTGAGGTACATGCCCTTGGCCAGAATCGAACCCAGGACCCTTCAGTCTGAGGTCTAATGCTCTAACCACTGAACCAAACTGGTGAGGCCTCAATTTTATTTTTATTTGACAGATGAAGCAGCCTGTTTCATAGATGAAGTTCTCTAAGGCTGTTCAGTTCATAAATGGAGGAGGTGGGGTTTTAACCTAGGCAGTCTGACTAGGAGTCTGCATGGTTAGCCACTTTATTACTGTGCTTCCCAGACAAAGATGTCAGGTTGTAGAACTGAGGCAGATATCACCTTAGTGATATAGATTTATATTGTTTGCATAGAAGTTATCATAGTTGAGTGTGATGGCATCCTCAATTCAGAAATTATAGAGGAGCAGAGAAGAGTTCTTGCCAGAACTGTGGTGGGAGGCAGAGGAGGTGGTAGTGATGTGGGACGGAACAGGGATGAATTTGGGTCATGCTTAGGAGCAGGAGGATTATGTTTACCAGATGCTGCTCATTTTCAAAGAATGCTTTTGATTTTATGAGAAGTCTGTCATGTTCTAAGGTTATTTTTTTCTGCTATAGGAAAGGTAAATAAGATAGAAAGCTATTTTAGTGCTATGGACACCCCTAAGTGCAGAGCCCAGAGAACTTAGTTTCTGTAATAACCAGTTTTATAATCTAATTAATGGATATGCTTCCAGACTGTTTCTAAAAGTTTAAAAACTCAAATGTAACTTGTGTTAATGGTTTTGTTATACACATAAACTGTGTTGTGAATGTGGTTCAGAGTAATGATATGGTGTTTGAATGATTAAGCAAGGTAACCATGTAGGAAAAGTTTGTCATTTTAACACCACAAAGCGAGTGGAGACACGCACAGGTTCCTTTAAGTACTATTCTGCTTGATTGAAAGATCATTTAAAAACAGTATTATATTATAGGTCATTAAGTATTTTTTAAAACATGGCTTTGAAGACTTTTTGATAATTACAACTAGTTCTTGTTAACACCTAAGCTAACATTTGGTTTGTCTCCAGAATAAATACAATGCTGTAAAAAGCACAGTAAAAATTGACACGGAGAAAATATCAAATTCAAGTGACATTTATACATTTAAAACCTTCAGTGATAGATTACCTACCTTGTCAAGCATTTTGCTTTCTTTAGAAGCTTTCCTCCTTGTCGTCATCTCCTAACAAAGAAAACAAAGATGAATAGTTCTTGAACTCATTATACCTTGTCATGCCACCCATTTATCTCCTCTCACTCTAGCTCTATCCTTTCCCTTCAGCCTCATATCTTGCATGAGTTTTGTTTTCCACGGTAGTGAGGCAAGATACAAATCCAAGGAGAGCCTGATAGAGTGTTTCCTCTCTCCTTGTTTTGTTGCACCCACCCCCTTGTGCTCAAATGCAGAGGTTTACAAGGAAGGGCTGTGACCTACTTTTTTCTAACCTGGACCCCCTATAAATAATGATTGCTTCACTCTGCCACTCATCCCAGTGTTTGTCATCCTTTTTGACCATCTGCTTTTGTTCTTCTGATGTTTCTTGGTTGTCTTTAATTCCTTATTTTATCTCTCTTGAGCCTCTAGGCAGTAGTCCATTTTGGTTTTTTATTTTTATTTTTAATTTTATTTATTTGAGAGAGAGAGAGAGAGAGAAAGAAACATCAGTGTGAGAGAGAAACATTAATTGATTATCTCCCGTATGTGCCCTGATGGGGATTGAACCCACAATCTGGACATGTGTCCTGACCGTGAATCGAAACTACCACCTTTTGGTGTAGAGAATAGTACTCCAACCAACTGAGTTACACCAGCCAGGGCTAGGTCATCTTGTTGTTTTTTTTAAAAAATATGTTTATGTTGATTTCAGAGAGAGGAAGGGAGAGGGAGAGTTAGAAACATCAATTATGAGAATCATCTATTGGCTGCCTCCTGTACACCCCCTACTGGGGTCGAGCCCATAACCCAAGCATGTGCCCTGACCGGGAATTGAACGGTGATCTTCTGGTTCATGGGTTGATGCTCAACCACTGAGCCACGCCAGCTGGGCCATCTTGTTTTAACAGGAGTAAAGAAAAATAACTCTTAAGGGACTTACTGTCTTCCATGTGATTAATACAATCTCATTGATTAAGACCCCTGAATTGATTATGAGTTTCTGACAAGATAGCCACAGACTGATTGTTTTTGGGTGGAGGGGGACTATTTCTCCTGGTGGGTGGTGGTGCTGGTGGTGAAAATACTAGGTTTGCAGTTTCACAGTATCAACAGTCATGGGAAGAGTATTATTTAATCTTGGTCAGAGAGAATATTAGCTTAAAATTATTTGGAAATCTTCATTTTATAAACTAGTGCTGATAACAAATCACTGTGTTTAAATAATTCCTTAATCTAGTCAAAATACCTGATATGAAAGTGCATATCTGTGTTAATCTGTAGGCTGTACTGCTCAGTACTTACACTGGCTTTCTACTAGTTGATCTAATTACTAAAGGTTTTTAGAGTTTGTATAACTGATGTTCAGATTGATAAAAGAGTAGGAGTTTTAAATAGCAAAAATAGAGGTAAAATATTTTTTTGCTGCCTTTTGACTTTGAAATCTTAAGTGCTATTGCCTTTACTGATTTTGAAAAACTCATTGAACCCATGATTTGTGATGGCAGCCTATTGCATGCATCTCTTCCTCTTGAGCATTTGCTAGTTGCCCTGTCCTTCTTTTATCCATTATACCAATTTGATTTAGACATATGGCCTTTAACTTGAGGGGTTCTTGAGCAAACAAAGATGTTTTTGAAAGAGATCAAAAGTTTCAAAAAAAATAAAATTTGCTCTTAATGAGAGTATCAAATAAGAAAACTGCTTTAGTTAATGCTTTATAGAAATGTGGGATCTTTTCCATGCCACCTAAAGGAGGTCATTCAGAGGCTGGTGAAAATAAACACATCTTGTGTGTTCTATATAAATGACAGAAAGAATAGCCAGCTTGCTTTGATCATGGACTGTCAACCTCTGTTTGACCTTGTGCATTATTAACCCAAATGGGCATTGTGGCTTAGCCATACTGATAGTCGATAGACAAGAGTCACTAGTTCTTTGAACCACCTTTGCTTGTAGAAGTAAATGGTAATGTTGAAGGAATCTGAGTGAAATTACTGGAAAGAATATTGGAAATATAAGACATGGACAAAGAAATGTGTGTTGAGACAGAGGATACCTGCTTTGTATACTATCTTCTATCTATAGGAAAGCTCCTTATATAGAATTCTGTTGATCAAGCAAATTATTGGATAAACTATTCCTATTGTGAAAATACTTTGTTTTGCTTTATGTAGATTTAACTTTGAGTGCTTCATTGTAAATTGAAGTTGGGGAAGGTGCTAGAATATTATTTCAACTTGAACTTATAAAATGAATTGCCTTAAAAAAAGCTGATTTAAGCTCTGGCCAGTGTGCCTCAGTGGGTTAGAGTGTTGTTCAATTTCCTATCAAGGGCACATACCTGAGTTGCAGGTTTGATTCCCCACCCCTTGGTAGGATGGGAGAAATTATCCAAAGAATTTATCTGCATATGTGCAAAACCCATGGACACAGACAATAATGTGGTGAAGGCCTGGGGGGGGCTGGGGCGGGGTGGAGCGGGTCAATGTGAGGAAAAAGGGGACATCTGTAATACTTTCAACAATAAAGATAACTTTTAAAACACAAATGGAAAAAAAATATTCTCACTCCTTGGGTGAGGATTTAAAAAAACACGTTGATTTAAGAATAAAGAGGTGCTTTCCCTTTCAGTTAGTACCTATCCTTTTAAAAGAAAAGGAAAAACTTGAGTGGCACTATTTTTTTTTTTTTTTTTAAAGAATAGTTTATTGACTTTTAGAGAGGAGGGGAGAAGGAGAGAGACATCGATGCAGGAGCAAAACACTGATTGGCTGCTCCTGCATGTCCCCTACTGGAGATGGAGCCCACAAGCTGTGAATGTGTCCTGAGTGGGAATTGAACTGGCAACCTTTTGGTGCAGGGACGATGCCCACCGACCTAGCCACACTGGTCCACGGATAGACTGGTTCTATTTTAAACTAGATTTGTTACTAATCAGGTTATCTCTTTTTTTAATTAAAAAATTTGGCATTGGAAGATAAAACACTGGAATTTAGTTTGGCCTTTTGTAAGGAACAGGTTAGGTAACAAGTTGTTTTGTTAAGTTTATTTCTTATAGTGCAGATTGTAGATTTTTTTAAAAACTTAGATATTTTAATTTTAGTTTTTTTAGTTGTATGAAATAGCTTTAAGTCAGTATAAGTTTTATATTATTGTTTAAAATGTCAGTAGCAGATGCAGTGAATCACGATATGCTTTTCTAGTTACAGTCTCATTTTAGCTATCCCTCCCCACCAAAATGTTGCCCTCTATTGGAAAGTTAGTTTAAACCATTGTGCTGTTTGACTTACTATGTATTATTGATCAGGTACTGTGTAATGCGATTGTTTTTCTCTAAATAGTGGTAAGCTTAATAAGAGTTTACAATTCCTTGAACTGTTTCTCATCTATTTCCGTTGTTGAGGTACTATCTGTATGCTGATTACTCCCAAATTTCAGTTTTGGACTCTATTCTCTCCTTCCAAGATCCAGACTTGTGAATCGCACTGTTTCCTTCACTTCTTCATTTAGATGACTTGTTAACACTTTAAATCATCAGAACCTCTTCATTACCTACCTCACCTTTTCCCAGCTAGCGTTTCCATTCCTATTGCTTATCTTGTTTGGTTGCATAGTCACCCACTAAGTAGACCGGGAGTTTTCCTTGATTCCTTGTTTCTTTCCCCCTTTTTTCTCCCTGGCCTCAAGGATTGATTTGACTTCTAAAGTATCTTTTCCTTCCTCCTCTTGTCCCCTTCTTTCTCTTTCCTTTTGCCCAGTGTTTTATTGCGTATGTGGTAATAAAGCGCTCCTCTTTGCACTTGTGGTGAAGCACTGTGTTTTCATGTTTCATCACACTGCCACAAACTATACCGTATCTTTTGAATTTAATTCTTTCTCTCCATCTCTATTGCTAATGTCTTAGTTATGGTCCTCATTATCTCTTCTCTTAATATTACAGTAGATTTTTAGCTTTTCTCAGCTTCTTTTCTGTTCTAGTTCATGCTGTCCTCTCCTTCATGCCCTGTAAGATTCCTTCTCAGCTGTAGGATACATACAGATAAACATATTAGTGTAAAAAGGTATTTTAAAAAATCTGTACCTTGCCTACCTTTCTGACTTCTTTTCTCGCCACTCTGCCATAGAATTTTACTTCTCCCCTAAATTATGTGATTTTTCAAACATATAATGTGTTTGCATGTATTCTTCCTTTTCCCTGGAATATGCTCTCCCTCTCCCCCAAATGCATGTGTGCCCTCCCGCACACACACACACACACACACACACACGCGCACAGGCACACACACGCACACACACACTCACATACCCCATGTAATCCTGCCTGGCAACCTGGTCATCTTTTGGAACTCGTATCAAATGTTATCTCCCTTCTAACTCCCACCCCTTACCGCCAAGGCCCACAGAGGTAATCACCCTCTGTTCTGTGCTCTTCTTTATCCCATACAAACATCTATTGTTGCATATTACATTTTATTATTTGTTTACACATTTGGCTCTTTACTAGATTGAGTCTTGAGGTCAGGTTAGTGACCTCAGGAAAATCCTTGTTTGTGGAGTCTTTGATCCTGTGACTCTACCATGTAATGATTTTCCTTCTCTTGGGAAACACCATTAATAGAGTAGGACAGCTTGTCAACTATCCTAAGAATGGTCCCCCAAGGCCAATTTGAATCCCTTGTTAGTAACAGGCTATATATTTGCAAATGGGGAAAGAACATTTTAATTTTGAAATATTGTATTTAAAGGACTCTTTTTAGAAATAAGGCTGTTTTGCTTATGGACTAAGGGAAAGCCTGCCACTTATCCTAAATGAGGTAAGAAACTGTTTGTCACTATTGGTGCCCAGTTTCCTTCCAGAGGGAAGTAGTAAAGGGTAAGAATCCTTCTCCTTCCTTGGAGTAGTCAGTTGGTTGTGCTGGCAGAAGCTCTGCGGTGAGTGGCTGGATGCCGTTTTTCCTGCCAGACTAAGTGAGCTGAGCCAGCTTCAGGACCTTCGCCACTGGATTAATTAAGCATCTCCTCTTGAATCAGAGGGTAAGAAAGTTGTAGATAAAAATCTGGTAGTGTTTGGCCTTGAGTTTGTCACACAGTTGTAATCGCTCAATACGTGTTTGTACAGTCAGTTGGGCCCATTCTTCCCTTTCTGGGGAGTTTAGCATCCTTCTGCTATCTGTGCATCAGCAGGTCATTCTTAATGTATCATTTTGTCTTAAGTATATTATACACTATGTAAGTATATTATCACAGCACTTGTCTTACCTTTGAGTATTAAATTGTCCAGTTCTGATGAATGAGCAAAGAATATCAGATATATGACCGGGGGGGCCGGGGGAGATCAACCAATCAACATGGCTGTTGTGGGGGAAGAAGTAGAAGTGCTGGGAAGGTTAATCTGACACGAGGCCACTGTGAAATGAGTCCAGCAGTAAGATGTGTGCAGACAGTGACATGGTCTTGCCTGTTTACTCGGGGGCCCTTGTCTCTAGAACAGTGCCTGGTAAACAGTTGGCACTGGTTATACAGTGAATTAAAGGCTGATTTGATGAAGACCAGACTGCTCTGCAAAGCCCCCGTTCATGTGTTAGGACTTCTTATTGTCTACCATATGTGAATTCGTATTATTCAAGTCTTAAGTCATGGTTCTGTTTAGTCTACTTTCTGTTGTTGCTAGGACTTTGTAGTATTTTTTCCCCCATCAGCTAGTCTGGGGTTAATAATGGTATCGGCGTAACATGCTTTCTGGAAACATAAATGAAGAGCTCTCTGTTGATTCCTAAAGTGAGCGGTGAGAGTTATATAATTCAGAGCAGATTTTGACCAATTTCCTGTTACAGGCTTTAGTTACTTATCCCCTAACCATGGAAACACATGAAGATGAATGGGAATGTAGGAGGATTATCATGTGACATATCCCAGTGAGAAGTTTGATGGGAAATAAAGGAGAAAGTATATTGGAGGGTTAAATTCCAGGTTGACTTAACAAAATAAAAACAAATGAAGGATCAGTTAAATTTACAGTTGAAAGATTTCTTAATTTGCAAATCAGGAACAGAAAAAGCAGTTCAGATGTAGTAAGTCATTTTAAAATGCAAAACTGAGTTTTGTAGTTATCTAAAACCTTTTTGAAGAACAGTATTTTGCATATTTTATGATTACTGTTCCGTCAACAGTTGCTTTGTTTTTGTCATTTTAAGCAAGAGAGTGAGTGAAAGAGGTCAGTGTATTATGTACTAGCAACAGCTGGCTGATAGCATTGAATACTTACGTAATTAAATATATGTGTTGGCTGTTGTCCTAACAACTCTGTAGGTGGAGGCCCCAGAAAGCGTGCAGAAACTTGCTTCCTCGGATTAAAGAAGAAATCAACATTATCTAAGCCTGTGCTCTCAGCCAAGAGTGATTTCCTATTGTTTTGTTTTGAAAGACATTCTACTTATTCTCGATGTGTGTGTGTTTATACAACAGTAGAGAAAAAAAGACTCTTGTGTTTATTTCTCCCTTCACTCTGTGCTCTAAGTGTGAAAACATAATCTTTCTTAATTTTTAGTCTCTCGGTAGTGTTGTTTAATTAAGTGTTGATAACAAATGAAATAAAAACGCATGACCTTTAAACCATAGGACATGACACTAAAATATTAGCTGTTTCTGTTTCTTACCTATGATTGCACTTAGGTTTAGGTGTCCTCTGGGCCATTTTTAAGAAGTTACTTTGATTTTAGATTACATTAAGGCATGGTTGTCTATGATCATGAAAAATTGGCATGGGGTGTCAGTAAAGGGGAAATCAAATCCACAGGTAAAGCACAACTGTGCTGTTAGCTAATAGCCTTACCTGTGGGTGCAAATCCTACCCAAAGTACCTTGTGTTTACCTGTGTTTTTATTGTTTAAGGGCTGAGGCCTTTGAGTGCAGGCTTTGATGATTGGATAGCCCCTTTGTGGGTATTAGAAAAAGATGCCATTCTTGTACAACGCACAATGGCTGTGTGTGGCTTCTCCATGTAAAGAACTCTGTATTTTAATCATTTCTATCTGTCTATACCCCATTTCAAACTTCCTTAGGGGCAGCCACTATGCCTTTTATCCCAGCACCTAGTACAGTGGTTGACAGTGATAGCTGAACAAAGGAACGAACCAACTCATATGTTTGTGTTCTCTATATATTTATCCCCTGGACTCCCCCACCCTGCCACCATCCTTCTTGTGTCAGAATTAGTGTCTTCTTTTGTAGCTTTTCATAAAACTTTTTCTGTATCTCTCTTTCCTATTAGATTGTATTACTTAGAAATTAAATTCAGCTGCATGTCCTAGAAAACCCAAGAAGTGGAGGCTTAAATAAGATAGGGGATTTATTTTTCTTTATATAATGCAAAGTATATAGTTAGGAAGTTGCTGGCTTTGACTTAGCAATTCAATGATGTGAGGGCTAGGTTTCGGCTGTTTTATTGGTCTTGCCATGATGGTGTAAAATGGTTGTTACTCTCCAGCCATCATATGTTCTTTCCAAAGAAGGGGAAGTGCCAAAGGGGACAATGCCAGTTGATTTTGTCCCTCCTTTAAAGGAGCTTATAGGAAGTCTCATTGAAAACCTGTGTTTACATCTCATTGGCTGGAACATATCACGTGACTAACGCTGTTGGTAAGGGAGGCTAGGAAATGTATTTTCATTTGTTTAAGGCTGGTCACATTGTTAGTCCCAGCAGAGCTGGGGCTCTCAGGAAGGAGGAAAGGCAGAATGCTCCCTGGGGGCTAACTCTGTCTCTGCGGCAGGTTGTAATCTTGGGTCAAGATACGTATTTTTTTTAATCTTTCTCACTTGTCAGAATAGTGTATTCAGTGAGGTTCCTCAATGTACTTTCGAACAGATAACCCTTCTTTCTCCTGTTTACTTTTTCAGAATGTTAAGAAACCACATAGTTGACATTTGAGAACTTTCCCTCCTTTTGGTTACCCTGAGCTGTCTTTGATGAAGCAATAGCACAATATGTAAGAGGAGCTCATGGCTTGATGTTGCACACCCAAATAATAATAATAATGATAATAAGAATACAGCAGGTGCTTGAAAAACATTATTTTGTTATACAACATTGATGAGAAGAAAAAAAAATTGCTTCCTGGCCAAGGCTACTTTTCTGTGTTGAGTTTGAGTTCTCTCCATGCCTGGGTGGGTTTTCTCTGTGGACTCTGGTTTCCTCCCACACCCCAAATCTGTGCACGTGAAGTGAACTGGCAAGTCTAAATGACCCCAGTCTGATTGAGTGTGGGTGTATGTGGCCCTGTGATAGAAGGGCATCCTGTCCAGGATGGGTCCCGCCTTGCATCCTGACCTGCTGGGAGAGGCTTTGGTCACCCAAGACTAGGAAAGGAATCAGTGGAGTGGAAAATCATTATCTGACTTGTTTTTATTAATCTTTCTTAGATGTATGTAGAACTCACGTTTATTTCACTGTTTAATATTGGAAGTGTTTTGGGTCTTTGTTTAGAAGTTTGGTGATGTTTTCATGACCAGAGATATGTGATAGGAACTTAACTCTTGTTTCTATCCATTAGCCTGTGGTAGAATTGGCTCTGTTATACATTATTTGGTTTAAAGTCACAGTTCCCAAGAACCTATCCACGATATGAAGTGAAGACTTACTGTGATTGGGATTTTCACATACTTGCTTCCACTCTTAAGATCTGCAGTCAACATATTTGAAATGGAATCTATAAGGAAAGTATCTCATTGTTTCTAAGATTCATTTTTGTGATATAATCATTGTAAATATGGTTTAGAAACTAGAAATTGTAAAATAATTTATTTTTAAAAAAGCAGATTTAAAATTGTCAAAGATCTTAACAAATGAACACAAGTTGAGAGTTAAACTTATTTTATAATTAAATGTTAGAAAACAGTATTTTATGTAATTCTAAAAAGTTTATTTCAGCTAGAGAACAGTGCTTCTCTTCATAAAGATAGAAATTTAGTGTTTTACATTTAACTTAAAAAAAATGAAGAATTAGATGTAACCTGTGAAAATCTAACTGATGGGAAGCAGTCCTGTAAAGCTTGCTGTAGATTTTCCATAGGTTGGCATCACTGGATATTATTAGAGGTAAGTGAAGAATGTCAAGTTCTCGTCCTAGAATGCACTCTGAACATTTTGCAGCAGGCCTCCCTGCAGAGATACCCCACTGAGCAATTGTCACTACTACCCAGGTGTGTTGTGTTCCAATGGCTCATTCATTCTTCAGTGTTTTTCTTCTTTTGGTGAGAGAGAAAGAGAGAGTGAGCACCTTTCTCATTGTAGAAGAAAGCGACATTGTATTTTATATATGAATGTTAAAGCAGGCTAATTCCCACCTGATGAATGAATAAAATGGAGACTTGCCAAAAAAACCCCCCAAAAAACCAGCCGCCCAAAGTGACCGAGTCACATGATAGAAACTGTTTTGGGAAGAATACAAATTAAGGTACAGGTCAAGGACCTCTTTTACAGTATGTTTTACAAATCAGCAGCTTATCCGTTGTGTCAGCCGATGACGTGCTTTCTAGATCAGAAATTTCTTTTCTATTGTAAGAGGGATCAGATAAGCAAGTTTATGGCAAAACTGAAATGTTTAATTTGATGCTTTCCTTAAAAGTCTGTGAATATTTTATGATAGTCACTGAAGAGAAAGACTTGTTTTTCTTTAAATGAGAAAATGCTTTGAGTCAACTTTTTAAAAATAAGGTTTTGGACATCCACAGCTGACATGCTGATTAGTTTACTGTTTTGGTGTTATTTTAATAAATAACAAAGGTTTTGGTGTCATTGATCATTTAAATTTAAAATGGTAATAAAAAACATGAAAATAGAACTGATGGATATTATATTGAGCAGATCTTGGGCACGTGGTACCTTCAGTATATGTTTCTGATTCCTTCATTGTCCCACTGCCAAATTAACTTTGGGCAACTGTTAGAGCCTCACTGTTGGGCATTAGAGAGGAACACAGATGCAGTTGAGCCCCTGGGTCTTGGAATAAGGTGCACTGTTATAGTTGGGATTAGAGGAGGGGGCTTATCTGTAACCCTAGTGGAAATGAGAGGAGTATCCAAGACCAGGAATCTGGGGAGTCTTCCTCTCCTGTAGACCTAGGGCACTGTTTCTGAACCTTATCAGACCCAGTGTCCTTTTGTATAACAAGTGTTTCGCAGTGTACCCTTTATTCTGAAGTGAAATTCATGAATAATATAACCTACTTACACACAGTGAATAACACAATGCTCTGAATATAATTAAAATAAGGGAAAATAAACAAACAATAATGTAATATACATTTCAAAATATAAATGCTTGGGCACAAATACACTGGAAGACCTAATGAAATTGCCTATATATAGAATTATACTGAATGTGGAGTAATGAATTTATTCATATGTGTGTAGCCTTAGCAGCTTAAATACCAAGAATGACATTACCCTAGTCATGTGCCTTTCCAGAATGGATGACAACTCCTGGTAAAATTCTTAATGAAAAAAAGTATGCTTTTCTATTTGCATAAAAATTGGATTCTTGGAATTAAGAAATACATTGTGTCTATATGTAAAATAGAGTTAGATTCTAGGAGCAGATATTGTAAATATGTTCTTCACATGCATGAATGTTCAGTGCAACATTCAGAACTCGTGCAGAGCATGTGGAATTCTTTGTACAGAACAGACCTGTGCATTAGAAGACGTCTAGCACCTCTGACTTCTGTCCCCTAAATGGCAACTAAAAACTAGAAAGACCTGAGAGATTTTAACCGTCTAATGATTACAATTTCTATATGACTCAAAACACGCAAAACAAGATTTTAAAAAATCTATAGAGATTTAAAAAAATATGTAATTTATATATGTCTATATACATGATATATATATACACACACATACACATATATAGGTATGTATCACTTGTATATAAATGAACAGTGTCAAAGAGTGCCTTAAATGAGACTGTCTTATTAAAAATCTTCCAAAGTATATGAACTAGCAACTTATAGAAGAGCAAATGCCAGTGGCAAAAGAGCATGAAACTATTTTCATTCTTCCCAGTGTCAGAGAAATACAAATTAAAATGATATAGTATTTCTTTTCCTAAGTAGATTCAGTGCTCCTAAGATTGTAGGAACATGTTTACTGTGATACATTGTCGGTGGGAGTTTGAATTACTATAATTTTCTCAGAAAGTAATTTTTTGATAGGTATAAAAATTAAAATTACGCATACCCCTTGATTTAGCAATTTAGTTTTATGACCCTCTCCTGAAGATGAAAAACACTTGTCTGGAAGTCTAAGGATATAAAGTCATTTATTGTGCCATTGTTTATAACAGCAAAAAGGGCTATAACAAATCTGACTCCTCCCTCCCTCCCTCCAACTGACTATTCTGGAATAATTCCACACAGGTATATCAAAGGCTTCCTCATTCTGTGTGTGTGTGTATGTGTGTATTCATAGAGTACTTCTTTGTTGTGTTATTTATTTATGGATTCATAGTATTCTATTTTATATACATGACATTCTATTTAACTACTCACCTGTTGATGAACACTTAGTTTTTTTCCTATAATGGGCTATTATAAATATTATTTACAAATATGTTTTTACTGGAACTTTATAGAGTTAAGATTTTTTAACTTGCATCTTGAAATAATATACTACTGAGAAGTTGCAAAAATAATGCAAATACTTTCCATAGACTTTTAGTCCAGCTTCCTCTAATGTTCAGATACCTCACATTACCATAGTGCAATTATAAAAACAGGAAATTAAGAATGATACCGTGCTATTAACTATCATACAGACCTTATTCAAACTTTGTCTTTTTCCTGGTCCAGGATCCAATTTAGGATCTTACATTTTATTTGGTTGTCACAATCTCTTTGGGACAGTTCCTCAGCCTGCCCTTGACCACTGTGACATTGGCACTTGTGAAGAGTAGCGGTATGTTGTGGAAGATTGCCTCATTTCAGTCTTTCCTCTGATATTCCCTCTAGATTAGATTCAGATGTTCTGCATTTTATCAAGAATATGTGTAGGAGTGATAGATATGTGCCCTTCTCAGTGTGTCATACCAAGGAGAGTCAGGATGTTACATCTCTTTTTAATTAACTTTAACATGTAGTAACTAGGTGTTAAATTCACTTAATTAAGGTGGTGGCTTTCAGCTTTCTCTGCAGTAAAATTACTGTCTTCCCCTTTGGAATTAATAAGTATTTTGTGATACTTTGAGATTATGAAAATGTCCTGTTTCCCATCATACTTTTACCATTAATTTTAGCATCCATTGCTCATTCCTGCCTGTAGCAGTTAAAACTGTGGTCTTTATCAAGTGATTTTTCTATTTCCATCATGCCATTGACATTAATAATTAAGATCTTACTGTAAAGAAGAGCTGACTCTTCTTCTTTGTTAGTTCATTCATTTATATCATTATGGAGTCAAGGTTATTTATTTTATTCTGTGGCACATAATCACTATCATTATTTTATTGCTTAAATTGTTCTGTATTTGGTTCCTTTAAGTTGGCTTCTTACTTTCAGGGACCATAATATAGTCTAGGCTCATCTTGCACTTTCCTCACCTCAGTCCTTTCGTTGGTGAGTGGTATAGAGAAACCTAATCTGAGCACTAGGTATGCTCCTTGCTACTGGGAAGTCATTGTTTCTAGGTAGTTAGTAGACAGAGATAGGAAATGTATATATGTACACAAACATCTTATCTGTTTCTATATCTGTTTATCTGTATAGGTATTAAAAAGTATGAGGTCATACTACTACCTTTGATTCTATTTCAGCTGCACAGGATTCATTTCTGGCCCTCCTCCATTTCTTTTCTCCATAACTCTGTCCTGTAATAGTGAGAGAACACAGCTCTCATTTTCCACAATGTATTAATGTTATCTGTTCAATTCAGTTAAACACATAGCGTAGTTTCAGAGTAACTAACCCATTGTCCTGTGAGAAAGACATTTTCTAACTAGACTATAATATTTAGGTCTTTTTTGTCTTTAATTTTACAGTATGTAGTCAAAATCCTGCTTTCCAGTTACATAGATTAGTTCTTTCCTTTGCCACCTCATTCAGTGTTGTTGTGTTATTAATTTGTAATTCAAATAGGTTAATTTGTTACTACTTGTATTCCATTATGGACTCTACCCACCTCTTGTTTGGTGTTAATTTTGTTTATTTATTGAGTTTATTGGGGTGTCATTGGTTAATAAAATTATACAGGTTTCAGGTATACAATTCTACAGTACATCATATTGTGTGTTCACCACCCCAAGTCAAGTTTCCTTCCATCACCATTTATACCCCCTTTACTTTCCTCTACCTTCCCCCAACCTACCTTCCCTCTAGCAATTGCCGTATTGTTGTCTGTGTCCATGAGTCTTTCTTTTTTTTCTTTGCTTAATCCCTTCACCCTTCTCACCCAGCCTCCAATGCCCTCCTTTCTAACAGCTGCCAGTCTCTTCTCTTTATCCATGAATCTATGTCCACTTTGTTTGTTAGTTTATTTTGTTCATTAGATTTCACATACAAATGAAATCATATGGTACTTGTTTTTCTCTGACTGGCTTATTTCACTTAGTTTAATACTCTCCAGGTCCATCCATGCTGTTGCAAAAGGGTAAGATTTCCTTTTTTACAGCTGAGTAGTATTCCATTGTGTAAATGTACCACAACTTTTTTATACACTCATCTACTGATGGGCACTTGGGCTGCTTCTAAATTTTGGCTATTGTAAATAATGCTGCAATGAACATAGGATGCATATATTCTTTCAAATTAGTGTTTTGGGTTTCTTTAGATAAACTCCCAGAAGTGTAATTTCTGGGTCTGTCCATTTTAATTATTTTGAGGTAACTACGTACTGTTTTCCACAGTGGCTGCACTAATCTGTTTTCCCACCTACAGTACACGAGGATTCCTTTTTCTCCACATTCTCTTTCTGACAGGTGTGAGGTGATCTCTCATTGTGGTTTTAATTTGTGTTTCTCTGATGATTAGTTACATTGGGCATCTTTTTCATATGCCTGTTGGCCGTCTGTATGTCCTCTTTGAAGGAGTGTCTATTCAGGTCCTTTGCCCATTTTTTAATTGGATTGTTTTTTGGGTGCTGAGTTTTATACGCTCCTTATGAATTTTGGATATTAACCCTTATCAAATGTATCAATCAATATGTTCTTCCATTCAGTGGGTTGTCTTTTCATTTTGCTGTGCAAAAACTTTTTAATTTGATGTAGTCTTATTTACTTTTTCTTCTGTTTCCCTTGCCTGAAGAGACATATCAGAGAAAATATTGCTACTAAAAATGTCTGAGATTTTCTGCCTTTGTTTTCTTCTAGAATTTGTATGGCTTCAAGTCTAACATTTAAGTCTTTAATCCATTTTGAGTTTATTCTTGTGTATGGTGTACGAAGGTGGTCTGGTTTCATTTTTTTTGCACATATCTGTGCAATTTTCCCAACATCGTTTATCGAATAGACTATCTGTGCCCATTGTACGTTTTTGCCTTTTTTGTCAAATATTAATTGACTATAAAAGTGTTGGTTTATTTTGGGGCTCTCTATTCTGTTCCATTGATCTATATGTCTGTTTTTATGCCAGTATATGCTGTTTTAATTACTATGGCCTTGTAGTATAGTTTGATATCAGGTAGTGTGCTTCTTCCAACTTTGTTCCTCTTAAGATTGCTGTGGCTATTCGGGGTCTTTTGTGGTTCCATATAAATTTTTGGAATATTTGTTCTAGTTCTGTGAAATATGCCATTGGTGTCTTGGTAAGAATTGTGTTGAATCTACAGATTGCTTTGGGTAGTATGGACATTTTAATGATGTTAATTCCTATTGATGAATAGGGTATATACTTCCATTTATTTGTGTCTTCTTCAGCTTCTTTTTTCTGTGTCTTATAATTTTCCTCATACAGGTCTTTTATATCTTTTGTTAAATTTATTTCTTGGTATTTTATTTTTTATGAATGGGATTGTACATGGGATTGTTTTCTTAGTTTCCCTTTCTGATATTTCATGATTGGTGTATAAAAGTGCAACTGATTTCTGGACATTTATTTTGTATCCTGCTACTTTACTGAACTTATTTATCAGTTCTAGTAGTTTTTTGGTGGGAATCTTTAGGGTTCTCTATATACAGTATCATGTCATCTGCAAATAATGACAGTTTTACTTCCTCTTCTCCAATTTGGTTGCCATTTATTTCTTCTTGTCTGATTGCTGTGGCTAAGATGTCTAATTACTGTGTTGAATAAAGTGGTGAAAGCGGACATCCCTGTCTTGTTCTCAACCTTAAGGGATCAAAGTTACATAGATTTGTTCTTTCCTTTGCCGCCCCAATTCAACGTGATTATGTTATTAATTTGTAACAATTAGGTTAACTTGTTACCACTTGTATTCCATTTTGGATTCTGCCCATTTCCTGTCTGATGTTAATTTTGTTTTGAATATGTGAAACAGCACAGTTCTCAAAGTCAGAACTATAGTAAATCGTTTACTCGGAGAAGTATCATTGACTACTCGTTCTTTTTACCATCCCCATTACTCAATTTTTCCATCCTGATCCCACTTGTCTTCCATTAGCTTCCAGTTATTCTTTCCTTTTTCTACGTATAAGCACAAATCAGTCATGATTTTTCTATTTCTGTCATGCCTTTTACATTTATTAATTGAAATTTTACTATGAGGAAGAACTGTTTCCCTCCCCCTCTCTATTTTCTATTTATTGTTTACTTAGATCAATCGACTCATGGTTATTTATTGAAATAAATTCTACAATATTTATTCATAGTGAGAGAACATTCTAGACAGCAGAAAAATACTAAAAAAAAAAATAAAATCTTTGTATATTATTTTTCTTGCCATTCCTACTGCTACCATTCTAATTTCAGCCCTCTTCAGGCAAAACTTGGATTATTACTAGGAATGGAAGTTATGTGTGTGCTATTTTTGTTCTGTTTAGAACTAGCCGATAAAGGGTTCATTATGACCAGTAGCAGTGGGTAGAATAAATTAAATTAATTCTTTTCTTATTAGTAATTTTTGGATATGAGGTAAAGTGAGTGACATCATTATCCATGACATGGGCCACCTTGTAGATTAGACTGCTGTGTGGGGAGATCTTTTTCAGCCATTTCTTCAGCAATTACCCCTTATGTGTTGGACACTATACTAGGCACTGGGGATATGGGCCCTGTTCTCAGCTAGAAATATGCTTCGTTAGAGGAGAGCTTTAAATCTAGTTTTTGTGTTGAATAGCTTTCTAGGGAGATTCAGATGTAATTAAGTTGTATATTTTTTGAAAGATGAATGAATGTTGTTTTTGAAATTTATTGGAAGAATTATCTTTTAGCATAGAATGATGTGAACCATGTTGATTTTTAAGGACTTGTTTTATAATAATTATAGATTCGCAAGTGTTCTTGGTTTTTAAAAATATGACATTATATTTGAAGTTAGTTTTCTTCTAATATGTGCCACATTAAGGAAAATTGAGGATGAATTTCCTGACAGTGAAAGCACTGTTAGCAACATTTGATTCCTTTTTTTGTTGGGTTTTTTTTTAAGATGGTTAAAACTAGGACAGGTTGTCACTTGTCTGGAATTGTTCTTTCAATTAGCAAGACTTTATTAAGACTGAATGTTGTCTGTCACTGACTATATCTGTGATTCTCTTTATTCTGATTGAAAGAAAATCTTTACTTTGTGCATGTAGCTTTATACAGAAATCTGGCACGACAGGGTGCTTTTGGATCAAATCATGAGCCTTGAAAAACAATGAAAAATGTAATTTAACAATGTTGGTTCTGTTCAGCAAGGCGAGGCTGTTTATAGCAGGGCAAAATTAAACCTGTGTTTCTTGTTTGCTAGCCTGCAAAAAGGTATCTTGTTTTATCATCAAAGTTTTCTGACATCAGGATATGATTTTAAAAACAGAAAATAACAGGTTTTAATACCACTGATACTAAAGTATTTAATGCCTGAAAGGAACAATCAGTATTTTGTGAGAAATGAAAGAACAGGTTAGGAAGGATACATGGTTTCAGGCTTGTTTGTTGCGTCATATTAGTTGGGGATATTTAGCTTAAGCCTCTTTCCTGTTGGCCCACTTCACAGTTGTTTCAGTGTTGTCATAAATGCATTTGCAGTTTTAAAAGATGGCCTTTCTCTGAAGATGACTCCCTATAAAGAGCATCCTAGAAAGTTGTTATAAAAGGGATCTGGGGGCAGCCACAGTCCTGTGCATGCTGACCTTTGGGAAACCCAGTTCTTTCCTGTTGTTAATCATGTGTCCCCTGTCCCCCAGGACTGGGCAGGATAGAGCCAGCATTTGCTTGTGTCTAAATTCTGTGTTCCTTCCATTTTACTATGCTTTACAAATTTATTGAACTCCTACTTTATGCCAGGCAGTGTGTTAGGGGCCAAGGATGGAAAAACAAACAAACAAACAAATAAACAAACAAAAATCGAGTAATGCAGACAGACTCCTGTCTTTTATTTGGTAGGTAAGACAGTATGCCAGTTACTAATTTATTGTTTCTAAGCCCCAAATCCAGCCTTCCTTGCCTTGCTTTCTGGGACTGGAACTGACCCCTAATAGTTCTCCTTTGTTACGGCTGCAGCGGTAGCTTTGTCAGTAGTGGGCTCTGGCTGGAGGTGCCCGGTGACAGCAGCAGGAAAGCGCTCTTCCCGTTCCAGCCCTGCCTTCTTTCCCTCAGGGCCAGGTGTGGGCGTGTGGAAGACCTGGAGAAGCTCATGTGGCATTATAGATCCCGCCTCCTTTCCAGTGACCTTGTAGGCCATATCCCTCGAGAAACGCTGGTTCTAGCTGTAGCATACCGTTTGTTCTCTGATCTTCCATTCCTTCTCTGACTGGATACCTTTATCTTTCATTGTCCAGATCTAACAGCACTTCCTTCTAGAATTCTTCCCTGAAGTTCCAGCCTAAGTTACATTTACCAACCTGTACTTCCTTAAAGCATTCTGCCTTTAGTTACCATAGCTGTCTTTTCCTGGTACAATATTCAGCAGCCACCCCTTGTCCATGGGGGATATGTTCCAAGACCTCAAGTGGATATCTGGACATAAACAAGTTTTTTTATACTTCTTTGTTTTTTGTATGTTTCTATTGTTTATTTTCATTATAGTTAGCATAGATTCATTATAGTACCATAGTAATCCAGCATTTGATTAAAAACTCCTAGTTTTATTTATACTTAGAGATTTATCTGCTAGAAGAAAATTGCTTATATATTGTCTTGTCCTCTTCAAAACTGGAATTAATAAAATGATTCTTTCATCTCACACAGTGATTTTTAGGGGAAGAAAACCACAGAGGGGAAAACCATAGTGTCCATTTAAAATCTATTGTATAATGCCTGGGGATAAGTGATGTTTTCTTTGTTATTGATTGTTGTTTGTTAAAGGTTTATATAGTGACATTGATTTTCAAAGTCATAGACACTTTATCTAAGGATTATTCAGAAAGGAATTCTGTTTTTATTGTATTAGGCTTATGTTTCCTAAGGGTGGTTTTAGTGTTAAATAAGAGCTGGTTTTCAGAAATATCATTGGTAAAGCAAATTCCTAAATGGCAGAAGATACCATCAGGGTCTATTGTATTTCTCACCACATGGGGCCCTGTTTCTGTAGACTGTAAAAACTATTATTCTTTCCAATTGTAAAAAAAAAGTAGCTTGCAGATTGTAGAACATTTGGAAATACAATTAGAAGTCACCTGTATCCCCTTATGTCATGGTTACCATGGTTAACATGTTGGCATTTATCTTTCCAATATTTTTTCTGTATTGGCCTCTCTCTTACATAGATGAAATGTTTTGTACTATTTTTGTATCCAACTTAAAAAGACATTTAGGCTTATACATGATATATTAATTTTAAGTTGTGTAGTATTTCATTTTGTGGATATACTGTATGTAACTTATATACATTCTTTAACTAAGTACTTAGATTTTATTCAGTTGGTTTTTCACTATGATAAATGTATTATAACCATCAAATAAATGAACATCTTTAGGCATAAGTCTTTGTGTTGATTTTTGTGGTTTTCTTCTTTTTTTTTTTTTAATGTAGATCAGGTTAGTGAAGGTTGGAATTTTGGGTCAAAGAATGAACATTTTAAGGATTCTAGATTTATTTTGTCACATTGTTCTCTAGAAAAAGTGCATTAATTAGCCTCCTTACCAGTCGTGTGTAAGAGTGACAGAGACACACTTTTCCCGCATGTGCTTTTTGAATTACCATTTTGTCTTGTCTAACTGAATGGTGATTGGGATGGTAGCTCATT
Organism: Miniopterus natalensis; assembly: GCF_054644295.1. Classification (NCBI taxonomy): domain Eukaryota; kingdom Metazoa; phylum Chordata; class Mammalia; order Chiroptera; family Miniopteridae; genus Miniopterus; species Miniopterus natalensis. The sequence continues at coordinate 63,308,113 of NC_142089.1, read as the reverse complement.
GTTTTAATATGTATTTCTTTGATTGTAAGTGAAATTGAGAATCTTACATTTATTTGGGTTAGTTACCATTTACATTACCTTTATTAGAGACTTCATGTCTTTCCAGTATACCCATTTGAGCTTCTGGTATATTGAGAATTAGCTCTGTGAAAACTTTTAAAGTCAGGACTGCTTTTCAGGCTTGTAAAAGCAATAATCAGGATTAAATCTAACATTTAAATCTTGACAGGTTTTGCACATTTAATGTGAATTTGTTTAATAATATTCCTATGTACCCACTGTTGACTGAGTACTTTCAGCATTAAAAAGGAAATTGAGATTATGATATGCTATGATAATTATTAGGCTAATAAATAATGAATATATTTTAAAAACAAAGTGAAGTATATATTTCATGCAACAAATACTATATTAAAGGCTTTTTAAAAAGTAGGAAATAGGCAATAATGAGTGAAATTCTTTAGGAACTATGGGTGGGTCAGGTGCTTTATGACCCTCCTCCCAAGAGGTTTTATGGCTCACATTTCTAAGCTGCCATCCGTTATCCTGTCTCCTTGTCTTTGGCTCTCTCCAGTTTGTCTTCTTGAATCGTTGGACTAGTTCCTGCAGAAAATGTGAGTTCACAGTGGTGCCCTCTAGGCCAGGGCGCCTCTGGGCCAGCAGACCCTGAGCAACCACTGCTGCTGAGAGCAGGTGCATGTGCAGATGGCGTGGTGGGGCGAGCCTGCCTTCTGCTTGGTGGTGCTGGAAAAGGTGATTGATAATCCAGTTTACTCCACATAATGGTCTGAGGCAAGGGGAGCAGGAGTACCAGGCTGGATGAAAGTCAGAGCTGGCAGAACAAACACACGCACTTAATTTAATCTGTACTTTTATTAAACTTCCTTATTAGTGCTCTTAACCAGTGGCCTAGGTACTTGCAGTTTTGTCTCTTTGCTTCCTCTCTTGCTCTGTGTATTTTTAGGGAGGTGGTGATAGTAGACACAGAAAGGGCTGAAAGTGGCCATCCTAGTTGGAGATGGTGTTCAGTTGACAGGGCTTACATAGCTTAGAGTGGACTCCAGGCAGTGTAAAGGGACCTCACTGTACCACAACCTGGTATTTGTCTTTTCTTGTGGTTGTCTCCAGAATGGGGTGTACATACCCCCTAGGGTAGATAAAACCAATGCACTGGGAGCTGGGTGGGAAGGAAACACTAAAACCTCCGTTTTTATCACGTTCTTTTAAAATGTCCATTTCTGGATATCTTTTATAATGTTCACAATCGATTTGTAGTAATAATACAAGTATATACTTGGGGAGGTATGTTCAAAAATTTTCACTTTTTCACTTTGTTTTCACAGCATGCGGTTTTACATCTTCTAGGACTTTGTCTTATGAGATTTGTTGTAGAGGTATGGCAGCTTTTGCTTATTAATACTAAGAAATTATGACATTAACATAGCTTACTGTTTACCTATTAAGAGTTTTTGTGTTTTTTTCCTCTGAGCAAACAGAGCACTCAATAGACTTAATAGAGGACATGTGAAGGGCATGAAACCAAGGACAATTCTCACTTTTTTTGGCCAGGATTTTGTTCGTAATTTTAAAATATCAAAATGACTAAGGATTTTAGAGATGACTAGCATATCAGAAGTATTCTCAGTTTGTTATTTAACCTCAGAGTTCACTCGGGGTTGTAGAACTATTTTCGGCAGCTTTCTGTTTGGAGCCCCAAACACCATGAGATCCTGTGAATTCTGCCTGTAACTAATAAATAGTGTAATGATAATAATTTGTCTCTGGTTTGCTTCATCTTCACTCTTTTAAATGTTTATCTAAAATGTTTAAGACCATCCTGGGCTTCTAATTTGGTATTCCACAGAATTTCCATTTGGGTCGCAGAGGGATTAGTGATTTTTTGGAACTCTGAAATTTCATTATTCTTGTGGTTCAAAAATCATAAAATCTAAAATGAAACCACTGTTGAAACCTTGCTGGTGGGGAATTTCAACTATGAGAATTTATAGTAATCATCATTTTTGTACACCCCCCCCCCCCCCCCCCGTTAGGATATGTGGTTTTTTTTTAGGCTCTGTTTTTAGTTTGTTTTTGTTTTTAGCAGCCCAGAACTTATGGAAGAATAACCAAACTGTTTGGATGAATTTGGAAAACCAGTATTTTGAGGGATCACAATTCAGAGAGGATGGGAGCTCTCAACAGCGTGGAGAAGTTGAGAGAGAGCCAGAACTTGCACTGGAGCAAGGGGTTGCGTCTCAGCTGCTGCCAGCTGGGGTAGCCCTTCACATTCTAAAGACAGCCTCTCACTTTTCTCTCTCCTTCTCATTTATTTCACAATTACATTTTAATTGTGTGCATATTTATTGTATTTTCTGGTAGGTCAGAAATACTAACCATATCTGATGATTTACCCAGTTGAGATAGGTAATTCTTGTTACTCAATTCCAGGTCACTGAAATCCCTTTGAGACTAGACTTTCAGAACTTCAACTGTGTGAACTTTCTCTTGTGTTTTATCAAGAGGAAGAACAGTCACTTTCATCTTTCCCAGAAACACAGAGTGAGGAACAGGACAAATAACCAAATGATCTTTCCAGATAAATGTGTTCTTCTAGGGACAGATGTTCATCTTAGTTAATGTCCTTCATATACCCAGCACTACACACAACGGCAGCCTTACTTTCTTGCCTGTGGCTTCTTGAAACATCAAGACCATAAGAACACTCTGTCTTCTCATGTCATGTTTTGCCATTTAGTAAGGATGACTGAAGTCTGGTAGGAAAAGTTTGTTATGAGACCTAGTTATGTTTGAATTTAGGGCTGCTTAATTCAGAAAAGTCCCCAGTTTAAATAACTTGTGACTTGTCATGCTTGACACAGTCTCACTGAGAACCTGCTAGCTACTTTCATAAGAAGCAAGGTTTTTATTTCGGATGCAGAAAAAGCTCCTTCAGTTCCTTGGAAGGAGAATGACATCAGGACTCCTGCCTTTGAGTCGTGCAGAGAAGGTCCTAGCCCCACATCTTTTGCATACTCTCCGTGTTTATATTAATTTTGCTAGGAAGCATCAACTGTGCAGAGGTAACGGGAACCGTAGCTACATTGATGCCAGGGCCAAAGAAGGTCCCTTCTCCCATTCTCCAAACAGCCCCTGAAGCTAATGAGATGGGTCATGACCCCAATGTACTGAAATAGAGAGAAACCAGAATAAGGGCTGTTTCACTGCTTTTCATCTCTAGTGAAAAGCACAGAATATTTTTAAGTCCCTAAAGAATGCAGAATTTCTCCTTTTCGGCTAGTAATTTTGAAAGATACAGATGTCATATGTGTTTTTTAGGACTATGTCTTTCTTGAGAAAAATCAAGTTGTCCAGGGCCTTCAGAACCTAGGTGTTCTTATGGTTCTACACAAAATTTGATACTGGTAGAAATATCCAGAATTGTTTCTTAAAAGGTGCCTAGGAAAGTTGGCCCACCAGCCAATGGCCCTTTGTCATCTGATGGATCTCTTCTTTGTAAATTCCCCCCCTTTTCCCACCTGGGTGACAGGCTTGCTATCAAAGTCATCCTGTAGGACTACTGCTTAGGTTATAGGCCCATCCAGGTGCTCATAAATACACCTGTTTTCTCCTTTCAAGCTGAGCTCACATGTCAGGTTATAATCAGAGGAAGTGACTTTCTACACCACTAGGGAGCTTTGGTTTCTCCATGTTTGCTAAAGCAGCTGTACCACCTGGTCTCTTGATACCTGTCCCTGCTACTTCCATCATTCTTTTGTTCGTTTCTTTTTCTCTGGCCATGCATCTGGATTCCCACTGATTCTGCAAGATGCTGTGGGCAGCCATCCTGGTTTTCATTGACATATATGTTTCTTTCTTGTGGTAAAATATACATAATATAAAATTTATTACTTTAACCATTTTAAAGTATACAGTTCAGTGGTATTATGTACATTCACATTGCTGTGCAGCCATCACCGCTGTTCATTTCCAGAACTTTTTCATCATTCGAAACTAAAACACTCTACCCATTAAGCAATTACTCCCCCCCATCCCTAGTCCCTGGTAGTCACTATTCTACTTTCTGTCTTTATGAATTTAACTTCCAGGTACCTCATATAAGTGGATGTGGATCCATTGATGTTTTAAAACTAGCTCTGAAAAAGCCACTGCCACATTTCTTGAGTGCATGGCTTAAATCAACCAGTTAAGTTTGCATTTCTTCTTTTTAGCTATGGTCCCAAAGGCATTCCACATTGACTGGCCATCTAGGAGCAAGGGAGCAAAACATGGGGAGACCCCAGAAATGATGGGCTCTCTTCCTTTTAATACAAACGAATTCTGAGAGATTATTTAGAGCTCCAAGGCTCTAGAGATTTTAAGTTTAGACTACGAATTCTTTAAGAAATCCAGTAGCCTAAAGACATACGAAATTAGTGTAGGAAATAAAATCAGTCCTTTAGAAAACAAAAATTAGAAGGTAGCCCAACTATTAGCAAAGATGCTTTCCTTTGGATGTGTCTCTGAAGCTAGTATACAGGCATTTTTACTTTGAACTTTTTATCTCTAGTCATCATTTCATGCTTGGATTAGAGAACTGTATTAGAGTTTTTATATTTAATAGTTTAAAAAAAATACATATTTTAACAAGATTACTTATATTTTGACCAAATATCTCTAAATTTTTTTTAAGATATTTTAAATTGAAAGATATTATCATAGGAGAATCATCACAAGTTACTTAGCATTTGAGTTAATGCTACATAACCCTTTCATTACTTTTTTATAAGTAGACCATGACCCTACCCCGTCTACTGCTCACTTTCTTTCCAGCTTTCCCCAGGTAGAACTTGATTCAAGCAGTATGTGCTGAGGAATATTTTGTAGGATGTGGGTACTCTGCATTCATTTTTCATAATGTTCATTTGTAATAAATTCAGCATTTTCCATATTTTCTCATGATGATTAAAAATATATTTCTGTATATTGCTGTGTCAGAAACGTGACTACTGAGATGATAATTTGAACTTTAGCAACATTTATGTTGACTATATAGAATGTTATTGTACCAGTTCATTCAAGATGGAAAAAAATCATTAGGTGCAAAGGGAAGGAAATTGGCCACTGTTTTCCAGGGTTTGATGAATTTGCAAACTACAAGACGCCATACAAAAACTAGTGTGAAGAACCTGTAAAACATGGGTGAAATAAACTGATTTCATTTAAAAAACAAAACCAAACTCCACTGAGATGTGCAGATAATTTACATCCTTAAGTAAAATGGTTTGAAACCCAAAAATACATTGTGCCTCATTGTTTGAAAATAATGGCTTCTGAAAGAAAGTTGTGGCTTCTGCTTTGGGTGTGATGTTTGAAATGTCAAGTGAATTAATTTAATTGTACTTCCCAATAGTTAAACTCATATCTGTTTTTGAAGGGTATGTGATACATCAAACAAGAAGGCCACTTTTGGGGGGAAGATAGAAACTGTGTAATTTAAGGAAAACCTGATTTTAATGGGGAAAAACAGTAATTGTTGGTTTACTGTTGATTACTCAGGGCTTTGGTTCTTAATGATTTTTGAATCACAAACCACTTTAACATGTTGATCAAAGCTAAGGACATTCTCCCCCTACCAAAAAGAAGCTCATTCACAAACACGAGAAAAGTTTTCCTACAATTTCAGTTGGATTTCTGGAAGGCCGTACGTGGATATAAAGCTAGAAGTTGTTTTCTAACTTTTCTTCTAAGGGCTGTAATAGATTGTCGTGTCACCTTTGTCATTCACAACACATAGTTTTTGCCAAACAAGTTTAAGGTAGGGGGGCTACTTCTCTACAAGACTCACACCACATTCTGCCACACAAAGATATTTATTACTCATTCATTAGTGAAGCAGGCTCAAAATTATTAATAGTTTGTTACATAAGCTTGACGAAGGTTCAGATCTCTGTTCTTCTGGTGCCTCACCACCACTTTGTGTGAAAGTTTCATCCAGTCAGACACAGTGACATTTTAGAAGTAGGATTCAGTTACCTTTATATTCAAGATCAGGCAGCAAAGACTCCTTTTAAACCCACGTCTGGACAAGGCCCCTTTTAGAGATTAAGTTTTGGGAGCTCTCTCTAAGGGTAAAGGCCACAGACCTCACTAATTCTGTTCATTCACAAGTGTGTAGTGTCTTTACATTTCAAAAAAGTATATTTTTTATTGATTTTAGAGAGAGAGAGAGAGGGAGAGAGAGAAACATCTTTTGGCTGCCTCCTGCACACCCCCTCCTGGGGACTAAGCCCACAACCCGGGCATGTGCCCCGACTGGGAATCTAACCAGCAACCTTTTGGTGCACAGGATGGCACCCAACCAACTGAGGCACACTGGCCAGGATGTGTTTTTAAATTTTGTAGCCAGTCTACATTTTTTGAATACCATACTTTCAATAGGTGAAAAACTCATTTCTGCAGTTTAATATACTAATTAGTAAACCTTAAGTTGTTACTTGAGATATTGATAACAGAAGTATTGATAGTAGCTGTCTCCGGAATTGGGATTCTGGTTAGAGTGCCCTGGGCTTTGCGTTCTTGACTAGGGCTGCTGGATACTCCTAGACTTGAAGTTTGACCTACATAAGCATATCTCATTCTTCTTGGCCAAGCATTTTAAAGGAACTGACAGATATTTTAACAGCTGGTAATAATTTGTTTGCTGTGTATCAGTGAGTTACCGTATTTCATACTCACCTGCTTTTTAATCATCTTCTATCAGTAATGGCTTTTAGTCCCAGATTTGTGGTGTCCTAGTATATATTCACATGAACTCTGTCTCATGGTGGTGTCCCCAGTGCAGTGCATTGTGCACAGCTGTGATATAGTGGCTGATAAACGAATCTCAGTTGAACAAATGAACATTCAGAATCCCCATTGAACAAATTCTTAGGCAATCTTTTTATTTTAGAATAATTTTAGATTTACAGGAAAGTCTCAAAGATAATGTGAGAGCTCCTGTATACCTTCACCCAATTTCCTCTACTGTTAACAGCTTATATTACTACATTGCATTTGTACCAACTAAGAAATTAACATTGGTACATTACTGTTAACTAAACACCACACTTTATTCAGATTTCACTAGTTTTCCCCTAAAGTCCTTTTTCTGTTCCAGGATCTCATCCAGGATACTGAATTACATTTAATTGCCCTGTTTTCTTTGTCCCATCTAGTTTGTGACAGTTTCTCAGATGATCCTGTTTTTGGCAGTTTTAAGGAGTACTGTTTTGTAGAATGTCAGCTGTTTTGTGGAATGTCCTTCATTTGGATTTGTCTTATGTTTTTCTCATATTTAGACTAGGGTTATGAGTTTTTAGGAGGAAGATTACAGAAATGAATTACCATTTTTATTACATCATATCAGAGGTACCTAAAAATTTTGTTTTGAATATTTCTATCTCAGAAGGGAGAGATGGGGAGAACAGAAGGTGAAATTTAAATCAATCACTTTTGCCATGGTAAAAATTGTGGTAAAGGCAAGGCGAGGGAACTGAATCTAAAAGAAAAGTTTAAATTTATCTGGGGAAACTCAGCCTTTGGTTTTCCTGTCATGCATCACTTTGGATGTTTGAGAGTTGGTAGTATTTACTTTATTTAAACATTTGACTGATACAAATCAGAGAAGTGAAAAGGCCGATGGTATGTAGATACACATCAAGGTAGAATTGCAATAATTTTTTCAAAGTCAACCAATCTTTTGAAGTCAGAAAAATTTTTAATTGGATATTTTTTCTTTTTCTCTGCTGTTATGCTTTTTCTTTCCCTGTGCTCTTTTGCATTAAGGTTTATGTTTTTCAAGCTGAGTTAATGATACTGAGAAACACTTCAAAGCATTTGTCACCAAGAGTCGTTTATTCCTTAATTAATGGTGAGGTGGTGTTGTAGACAGGTGGCACACTTTAATGTGTTACAGAGACATGTCTTGTTAGTTATTGATTAGTAATGAATAAATTACTGCCATTTTTAATCATAAGAAATTTTCTTTTGAGGATAATTAATCAGATCCATGTATTTCTTAGCCAGTGTAGGATTATCATCTTTTTTAGTTACAAGAATGAACCTGCCTGCCTCTGCCCTGGGTAAATTCAGGATAGAGCAGACAGATTTCTAAGTTTGTATTTTGATCTTTACTTTTATTAAGCGGATGAGAAGTGTACTTGCTTAAAAATTACTTTAAACTGCCTTTCCTGTTGAGTAGGTTTTGAACTACCTGCTTGACAGATGGTGTTGGAAGTAATTACTGAAATCATGTGTTTACCTGTACATGGACATGTGTTCGCCAGATGCACCCTGTTTACCCAGAGCTGCTGATTTCTTAAAGAAATATACACCTTCTGGATAGAGTTGCATAACTTAGGAGAAAGAAGAAAAGCTTAGCCAGCCAGAGCTCTCATTCTCTCAGCTGCAGAATCAGCTGTAGTGAGAAGACACACTTATATCTCTTAATGAGTGGTCGCGTTAGCCCAGAGAACCACTTTCAGCGTTATTTATCTTTCCTTCTTTTGTTTTACTTAGTAGTTTAATCTTACCCAGCTACTAAATTATTTAACAGCCCCCCCAAATGTAGATTGAATTGTAGTAATACTGTTCAGTCTTTTAATATGGTGGTTATGGTTCATTATATTGTTGTGTTATTTGTACTTGATATTTTTAAAAACATGTTCTCCAAACCAGCAAGTCATCACCCCCAGTTTCTAAGTTCTGATATTGGAGGGCTGGCTTTTGTATTAAGCATTTGTATTTTTTAAAAGAACTCATGAGTAATTCCTATATTCATGAAGATTGAGAATAGCTACTTTAATGTTTTATCTATTAAACATCAAAAAAATGTATGTTTCCCCCCTTCATTTCTATTTTACTTATGTTAAAAAATGGTAGAAACTCAGTGATAGAGACCCCTTTAACATGTGTACTTTAAGTATTCAGTTTCGAAGCTGAGTTCATTTAGCTGTCTGTAAGCCCTGAGAAACAAGGAAAGCCATTGTTTCAAGATTTTGACAGGTGCAAAACTGTAAATAATTACAGGCCTGGGCAGAAACTAGAACAGAAGTTGCACAGCAGCTGGCAGGCCTGACCTGTGACAGGCCTGACCTGAGTTAAGTAGCCTAAATTTCCTGGCAAGCTCAGATTTGTTTTATAGTATGAAATTCACCTTCTATTACCGAAAGATTCTACTGATTGAGACTAGATATCAGTTTGAAATACAGAATATTGAGAAAGAAAACTGCCCATTGAGTCACCTTTTGTACAACTTCAGGGCCAGATGGAACTTGTATTGATGAGTTTTAAAATTGACTCACATGTTGACTGAAATAAATCACTCAGCACCAAATAGTATATAGCAATTATACCTGAGGAGGGTGGTCTGTTTTTTTTTTGTTTTTGTTACTTATGTTATCTACTTATAAAACACTTTAATTTTTAATCTTATGAGCACATCTGACTTTTGTAAAGAGGAAAGCAATTTAATTATTTATATCTTGGGAATAGCTAAATTGTACTTTTCTGGGTCTTCATAGAGAGTAATGCAATTTTTAAATGACATTTTATCACCTTTAGATTCCATTAGGTAGTTCCTTACCTCAGAATGACCTGATTTGTTGCTGATCTGTAAAGAAGGCTGCTTGCTGCCATATCCCCTCCACACACTATATTGTTACCCTGGAAAGCTGTATTTTAGCAAGGGCAGGGTTCTGCTAGAGCAGAATTAAAAAGCTGATGACTTGGCCTAATCTAACCTACAGGTGGAGTTTCTCTGGCTTGCACAATGTTTTAAAATTTTGACAATTTCACATTAAAAAAGGTATTTCTGACTTCTTTGGAAAATCGGGTGATAGGGCAGCACTGAGCCTGCCATTCCTGCAACTGGCTGGAACTGAGTAGCAGCTGCCCCCTGTCCACTCTGCTTCGCTCCAGGCCTTATCCCTCTCTATTGTCCATTCACTTCTGTTGACCTTTGAGTTAATGACCCTGGACTAGGACATGTGTGAGTTTAAGAGTGGACAAACCTGGAGAAAAGGACAGTTTTTAGGAGATATTTGTGGAGCCTTGATCCAGTTAGCATTGGTTTCCCTTGTGCTGTGTTCCCTCCATGCTCTCTCCCTCTTGTTTTATTTAATGCCTGTATTTCCTCTTCACGGTTATGAGAACTATACCCACTAGAACTTGGAGTTATATTCCCTCAACCACCCATAATAAAGTAAATATCCCAGGAGCGGGGATAGGATAGGAGTTTTCTGAATGGTTACTAGTCCTTTAATTTTAATATGTTTAATCAGCTAGTTTTTCTTATTTTTCATTGAAATCAGCTTCATTGAAGGATGAGAGTTTGATTAAAAAAGGAATATAGACATTTTTAAAGCTCTGGGCATATCAAGAGTTAGGGCTCCAGGACCTCCCCTTGGGCTTTAAAATATTTACGGTATCTCCACCTGTTGCAGGAGTTCTGGGTTTGATTCCCCGATGGGGAACAAAAAAGAAAAAAGAGTTAGGGCAGATCATGGTATAATGCCATGGTAGGTGATTTTTAAGAGAGCCTGACAGCAATGAGAGCCTTTACAAAGTAGACAAAAGAAGTAGGAGGATCCCAGAAATTAAAATTTTCCTCGAAAGGAGAAAAATGTTCTTATCTTTCTTCTCTCACACCTTTGTACTATTCGTTGTTTCAAATCTTAGCACCCAGACTCTATGGAATAAACATGCTTTTTCTTTGTTTCTAGATAGGAGGAGAGAGAAGAACCAGGGAAAAGTTGAATTTCGTTTGTCTGTAAAAATCTCACTAGTAAAATATATGAAAACACACACAAAAAACCCAAAATACCTCAGTTGTAAGTTCACTTTGACCCCGTAGCTAACTCACAAGTTGGGTGGTTCTGAGCATTGTCAAATAAAGCCTGTAGGGCAAACCTAGTATGCTGCCTGTTTTTATAAATAAAGTTTTATTGGAACATGGTTGCATCCAAGAGTTTAAGTTTATATATACTGTCTGTGGCTAAATTCACAATGTAAGGGCAGAGTTCAATAGTTGTGACAGAGATCATATGGCCCTCAAACTTTGAAATATTTATTATCTGGTACTTTATAGAAGAAAAATGTGCTGATTCTCAGTAAAGATGGTTTTATCCAAGAGAAAAAACAATCCTTTATGTACTCATAAGTTATTTTTGTTGAAAACAAAGGGAATTAGACATATGATTGTTTTTCAAAATTTTAAAGTTTTTTTGTTGATTTTGCAAGTATTTTATAGAGTTACTGTTTCATTTGAATGAAATGAAATTTATAATGTCTAGGACTACAGTTGGGCCATGATTTTATTCTGTCATTGACTACAGCTGTTTCTGGTAAGATTATAATAAATTAATAGGAAAACATGAAGTGATATAGTTAGTAAAAGCATGATATAACAGTCAAAATTAGTAAAAATTTTGTTATGTTTTGGGCTACAACTTTTTGGAGGGAATGAGTTTTACACATAATATTTTCAGGAATATATTTAATGCACAGATGTGTACATAGGGTTCATTATGTTAATTTAAATTTTGAAAACTGCTAAAATTTTTAGTTATGACCAAATTAAACATAAATAAACTTATGTCTTCATTGTGTTTGGTGTTGATAACATTTGAAACTAGCCGGCCTGTAGTGTGGGACTCGTTCAGCATGGCGAGAGTCTCAGGAGTTAGGCGCTGTTGCGGGCCCTGGGGATCTAGCCCTGGATAAACCAGATGCTTAGTGAACCGTCATGGGCAAGGGGAGAGACAAGCAGGCGTCCATGGACTCAGGTATTTATTGAGCTGTACCAAGCGCTCTTTAAAGTCCCGCAGATAAAGTAGTGAGTAAAGCAAAGTTTCATCTTTTATGGAGCTTACATTTAAATGTAGCTTACACGTAACTTATCCAACATTAGTTGAGAAGAGAGATAAGATGTCAGTAACAGATGCTATAAAGAAAATGAAAGCAAGGTCTTTGGAGAGATGGGGGATGCTATTTAGGATAGCATGGTTAAGAAGTTGTTCTCTGATAAGGTCACATTTGAGCAGAGACCTGACTGAAGTGCAGTAATGAGCAGTGGGGATTTTGAGGAAAGAACGTTCCTGGCAGAGGGGATAGCATTGAAAAAGCACTGGGGTAGTGCAGTGTGCATGGTTGTTCAGGGAATAGCAAGGAGAGGCCATGTGGTTGGTGTATAAGGAGCCAGAGGGAGAACGGTGGGAGGTGAGTTTATTTTCTACTTAACGAATGGCTATGAATGTATAATTGAGGTAAAACCACATAGGACCAAGCTAAATACTATATGAAGTGACAGCAGTATAGGTTAGAATATAAGAATCTATGGGAGATTTCTCTAGACTAGAAGTCAGGATATAACACAGTTAATTTGTTCATTGTTCCTCAAATTAAATCTCACTACTTGCGATTTCCTCTTTCAAAATGGAATTCTACGTGGTGCCCTGAGGCCTGTATAAGTTGTTGAATTTATGATGTGCCCATACCCATTACAGGGTGGCCATCCGGTTAAGTTGCAATGAATATGAGGTTTAGAATAAATGGGTCAGAAGCTTGACCAAAATGAGAATAACAATTCACATTCAATTAAAATGTGTGTAGCCTGGAATAATTTTTGATTGTACTAGGGTTAAAGGGAGGAAGGAAGTAGAATGATAATTAATACTCGTAAATTTAAAAGTCAGCTTTATTTCAAGTGTTAATTTTTCCTGGATGTGTTGTATAAAACGGTCAAGTTCCTGAAATTGTAGGGACACTGATCATGGTATTTATAATTGTGAGGAATGCTAGGTAGCTGACATCAAGTGTGAACTAATTAACTAAGGGCTTATATAATATGCTTTAGCAAAAGTACATATTTAAAAATAATTGACTTATTTTTAAGTTTTACAAATGACAATAGTTATATGGTGCTTTATTTGATCACTGAGCATGTTTTTATGGTGATTTAATTTTAACACAGGTAGTTATCAATAAATGAAATTGTATTTCTGGCTTAATAGTATCATTACACAAAAATATACATTTTATAAAGAACACCATCAATCACAACTATTATAAGGCTACTGTATTTGAAACAGTACAGGTTTTTGAAACTCAGCAGTTAGTAATGATTGTTGATATGCCGTAGAAAGAGAAGACGAATTAAATGTGTACCATTCAGCCAAGTATTTCACCAATAAGGGCCCCCACATGTAAATAGGCTGGGTTTAAAAAGTTCTTTTGCAAATACTTGCTGAAATTCAGGACTCATTTCTTACTCAGAAGAAATAATATACATGGTAATTCAATTCTCAGGCAAACCTCAATGTACTAGGAATCTATATATAGTTCATGGGTTTTAGAGGACTCTGGTGGAGTGTTGAGCAGATCTAATTTCCAGTAAAAACCTATCTATAGTCTTTCTTTTCCTTGGTTCACTTGTTTCAGCGGCACACTCCTTGAGTCTGTTTAGAATTACTTTTCTATTTGTCGCCTGTGCCTCTTTGTCCCATGTGGTGGGTTAGGTTGTCTGTGGTTTATAGAGTTGTTTTATGATTTGGATCTACAGGTAAGGCAATTATTGATATCGCCAAACATTTAATCTTGTCACTAGCTCTTCCAGGGCAGCAAGTCTTACCCATGAGTGTTCATGCCCATGATTATCAGCCACAAGAAAGCTGCTGTGATGGGGAAAGTCATGTCCCTGACCACCCGTTTCTCCCCACTTTATAGGACAGTAGGAGGTGGTGGAAGCCAGCTACAGCCATCTGGGACAGGTGGGCTTTCTCTGTCTAAAGCCACATGGTGCTTCCTGTGAGGATTCCTTTGCCTAATTCTGCTGCTGTATCAAGTGATACCAGCCCCTCTCAGGAGCTGCACCCAGTGTGAGGATGCAGAGCTGTTTGGTGTTGGACTTTGTGTGGTGGAGAAAATAGGAAGAAAAGGGGAAAAAAATCACTTAATCTAACCTCTTTTACTTTACATTAGGGATTTTTTTTTCTTTTTGGTGAATTTGAAGTAGTGATCAGGTGCCCATATGCTGACCCAACCAGCTTCTGCCTACTTTCCACTCTTAAATTTCTGCATCTAATTCAAATTTTAATGAAACTGGACACACCTTTCTCCTTACTCTGACTTTATTTCAGATTTGCAACATTTTACTTTTATTTACTCTAACCAGTGTTTGTTTAACGTAGCCCCCTAATTTTACAACAGAGGAAACAAAATACCATCAAATATATAACTGAATTTAAATGTATATGCATATCTGTGTGTATGTATATAGTTTATATATCTGCTGTACAAAGTAATAAATAACCCAGGAGCACAGCATCTGTCTCACCTGCTGCTCTCTATGATGTGAAGTGATGAGTCACATGAGTAATTGTATTACTTGTGTAAAGTACTTGGAAGACAGTTTTACTTGCATAAGTCCTGCGCTGCATGTCATAAAGATGAAAAGTTTGAGCCATCTGTTACTTAAAAAAAAATTACCCTAGTATACCACCTGGTGTTTAACTAGGCCTCAGGATTTGTTCCAGATACTGCACTGCTTCATTGAACAAATATTGGGGTGAGGGGTGGGTAGAGTTTGGTGATTACTTCTGTAACTTGGGAGGGGCCCTTTTCACTCAGTCTTGAACAATGTTATTTGAATCATTGTTATTTCCTATTGTGGTTTGCCTGTCATTAAAAACAATTTTGTCTTAATTTTGAAAATTGGATGTGAGGAGTAACATTACACAAAAACAACATTATACAATGATGAAGATAATGTTCTGTGCAGCATGATTTAATTTGGTGCCGTGGATGGCCACCTGCTAGGCCTTTGTTCTTGTAACAGTCTGGCAAGTGGCCCCAGTGTTTTGGTTCTTTCGTTGGTCACATGGCTGTTGAGATCTGCTTGGTTTAGTTGCAAACCATTAATCTGGTAGCACAGAATGATGGCATATTTGACTACTGGATGTTTGAATTAAGAAAACAAATCCCTTTTAAAGTTATTATTCAGCAATCACAGAATGCTTTTATCGTGTTGATATAACATCTGAGTCTTTACATTTTATCTAGGGGTAGCTTATTCTTATCAACAACATAAAAAAGAAATCTAGCAGTATTTGGCATTATGGTAACTAGCTACCATATAGCACCTGTCTGCTTACCCACTCTGGTGGGGTAATCATGTAATTCAGTGACTAACCAGGGACACTTTTGAGTGTGACAGAGAGCCCACAATAATTATGCTGGGATAAGAGGCATAGGCATGGACAAAGACATATGGCTACTCTATTTATAAGGCATGACCATTGTTACCATCCTCTGTGATCAGAAACAACCAAGTGTTTCATTTGTGGCTAAGGATGATTCCTATATTTAAATTGCATTAATTATGGCTGGTATGGTTCCTCATACAAAATAAATGCTCAATCAACATTTGAAAATTGAATAAATGTTTATATTAAAAAAACCTTAAAGCTTCCTGCCAAATATCTTTTTAAACGTTCATTTTAAAGCAGTTTGTGGTTAAAAATTCTCTATTTTTCTGACATTCAGGCCAAGTTTCTGGCTTCCCTGAAGTGATAAGGATTCTGAAACCATTTTAATATATAATGTATTATAAGGGTAGGGAAAACACTTAAAAATTGCAATTGTCTGTTCTGTCTAAAATAATTTAAATTATATACTATAAGAGTGAGCCATTTAGTCAAGTGCTTATGACTTATCCCAGTAACTTATTTACTTTTCTTTGTTACTTGAAATTGTTAAACACTTCAATGGCTACTTAGCAATTCCTTAAATTTCTCCTGGGGAAATAAGGCATGACATTCAATTCAGTTGTCTGGCAGTACCTAGTCAGAGACTTTTATCCTAGGGAAAGATTGAAATTTTGGATAATTTTTAATGCTAATTACAAATTTTGTATTTATCACTTTAAAATTTTTCTTTCTTTTAAAAAATTTCCTCTTTTTTTACAAGCCCTAATTTATTATATGTAAGACACAGAAAAGGGTACAGGCATTTGTCTCCTTTTGTATATGAGGTCAGAAAATGGTGTTTCTTGTCCATCTGCTCATCTCATGACAATTGCATTTAGCTCACTCCTGGATTGTGGGTTCAGTGTGATGGGTTTTGGAAAGTCATCTGTGGTTTAGAGGGACTTTATGATGTGGGCTGGGAACTTTGGTATTTTCTTCTGGTCTGAGCTAGATTTTTTATGCAAGAGGTGTGAAAAGATCTTGCGGTCTAGACCTTGCTAATTGCCTTAGCATCCCATTTGTTGGAGTCTTCTTGTTTCTAATGAGAGTTCAAACAGACACTGTTTAAATTTCCATTTTTTATTTCATGTGTATGTGCCCTGATGATTTCATAATCTTGGTTTTTTTCTGCATCCTTTCCTTTTTCTTTTCTACAGATTTGGTCCAGTTTCTTTTGATCTTTTAGTTTTCCTTCTTTTTTTTCACTTGAGTGGAAGTGTTCATGAAGTCTTGTTTGTTTCCACCCCGACTGTTCATGACATTCAGATACTGGTCACAATAGAGCTTGCCTGGGTGTTTCATGATTTTTATACTGTAGAATTAAATCCATGAGGAAGATGTTTACTTACTTGCTAATTATTTTTCTCTCCCTATTGCAATGTAAGCTTCGAGGACACGCATTCTGCTCTGTTTACAGCCATGTCCCCAGAGTCTGGAAGTGTGCTGGGTGCCCAATAACTGTTTTTAAGAAATGAATAGAAATGCTTTAGTCTCCTGATAGTTTGCAGAATCAAATACTAGTTAGGGAGAGCCTTGGAGTTCCGTTGCTCTGTAGAAAATCCCAGAACCTTGGCTGGAAATTGAGCCATTCAGTGAGAGAGAAAGTACTTTGGAGTGTTTCTTCTCATAATACTCGAGGTTTATAGTCTTTTCCCTTTCTGGTGCTTGTTGTTCCTTAGACTTGACTTTAGTACTTTACCAATGAAGATTCTTTTTGCTACAAGTAATAGAAATCTCAACTGAAACTCACTTAAATCATAAGGAAGTGGTTCATTCTCACAAATCTGAAAAGGTTTCAGAGTGGGTTGATTGAGCTCAGGGTTGTTCATACGAGACCCAGATTTTGTTCATTCTTTCCCCCTCCCTTTTGCTTTCTTGGCTTCATCTTAAAATCTGGTTCTTTTCTGAGGTTGTGAGGACGGGAACAGCAGTTGAGTCCATATTTTCCTGTTTATATAGAGTGGGAAAGAGACTGCCTTTTCCTTCTTTTAAGACCCGAGCAAGACTTTCTTCATGTATCATTGGTCCAAATTGGTTTTGGACTCTTCTCTCCTGAATACTGGCAAAGGAGGTAGAAGTAGAGCAATTGGTTTGGACTAGTCTTCTCAAGTGAAATAGATGTTGAAATCGACTACAACACTTACTAAAATCCCATGTGAATTAACCTTTATAAATAAATTTCTAAAGGCTGTTGATTTCCTGAGCTCCAAGTTAAGACTTCCCAGAATAATTAGGCTCATAACCAAGAGGATGCTGCATGAAGTCAACATTATCATGATAATTGCTTCATTAGGGAAATTACAACATTTCAATTAAAAAAAGGAACCAATTTTTGTCTAAGTTTTTAATAAATATGATATACTACTTATTTTTATAAAGTAGAGTGTAGATATATAAAAATCAGAACTATGACTTCCTCTTAAGTGTGTTTGCACTGATAACAATTGGTATGTTTAAATTACTTAAATAAAATGAAATCTTGTTGACTGGAAAAGTAGAAATGATAGCTAGAACATAGTGAAGCCTACTTAAAAAATCAAAAGTCAATATATAAGGAAATGTGCATCTGTCGCTTTAACTTACTAAAAGGTTTTTGATTTACTTGAACATATAATAATGGATTATTTTTGTTTGGCTAAGAATTCTCAGTAAATGTTTGATAAGCAGCCTGGAAGCATGATGATATTGTGGAAAAAGCAGTGAACTAGCAATTGGAATCCAAATTTCTAGTTCTGGTTCTGGCCCTAACTATCTGTGTGATTTCTAATACAACATTCAACCTCTGTGAACTCTCACTTCTTTATCTGTGAAAGAGTTCCCCTTTAGTTTTCTAAAAATGTCTTTTGTTCTTTATTGGCTGTAACCACTCCTTTCCTGGTAATTTAGTGGCATACCTTTTCCCTTTAGAGGTGTGGCCTTTGAGTGGAATTAAGATTATGTGTGATTTAAATTTACTTGAGCAAGGAGGGGCAGGTAAAAAGTGAAGCCAAATAAGCCAGTCAGAGAAAGACAGGTATCACATGATCTCACTTATATGTGGACTCTAATGAACAAAACAAACTGATGGAACAAAAAGGATCCAGAGACACTGAAGCATGCAACAGACCGATGTATTTCAGGGTGCAGGGGAGAGTAAGCAATGAATTTATATGCATACATGCATAGCCCATGGACAGACAGTAGTGCAGGAATGCCTGGGGAGGGGGCGGGAGCAGGGTGGAGGGGGTCAATGGGGGGAAAAAGGGGACATCTGTAATACTTTCAACAATAAAGATAAGTTAAAAAAAAAAGTGAATCGTAGTTGTGAGATACAGACAGGTATCTTTCCTCAGTGCATGTGGCGATAGTAGAAAAGAGTATATTTCTCTTTTGAAATATACATGTTAATTAATCATCAGAAAGGCAAGTATTTTGTAGGTATAAGCATTGAACATTTTGCCAGTACTTCTTGTACCCCATGATGCGAACGTTGGTACGCTTGTCTGAGAGGTTTCTTACACTGTCTTTATTTTTGATTCCCTTTTCTTTTTGCTATTCTGATTGGGTGTATTTTGCATTGTCTTCCAAATCGCTGATTTGTTTGATCTCAGCTTCATCTGCTGTTCATTCCCTACAAGTTATTCTTCATTTCAGTTAGTGCACCCTTCATTTCTAACTGGGTTTTGTGTGGTTTCCATGTCCCTTTTCATGCTGTCGAAGCTCTCACCAAGTTCCTTGAGCATCCTTATAATCTTTGTTTTGAACCCTGTATCTGGTAGCTTGCTGCCCTCCACTTAGTTAGTTTTATTTCTGGAGTTTTATTCTCTTTTTTCATTTGGGACCTGTTTCTTTTTCTCCACACTTTGGCTCCTTGGTAGAGTGTTTTTAGGTATTAGGCAGAGCTGCTTGGTAGAGTGTTTTTAGGTATTAGGCAGAACTGCTTGGTAGAGTGGCCTTGTGTAGTAGGTGCTCCAGGTGTGCCCCTGTGTTGGCTGTGTATACTGTCTTGTAGTTGAGCCTTGATTGCTGATGGCATCAGTGGGAGGGATTGACCCCCCCGGCCGTTTGGCTTCGAGGACTGGCTGCGACAGGAGTTGACCCTAAGGAGCAGGACTTGCTTTAGTGGGGCTTTGGTGTTCATGGAGTCCACCCCTTGAGTGTGTCGCTTGTGAACGTGATAGGGTTGTAATCTGACGTGGTCCAAATCCGTCTACCAGGTGCACTGGCTCTGGGTCCTCCCTGGAAGTGTAAGGCAGCCACCTCCTGTGCCCTGCCTGGGGCCACCCAACACAAGCTGCAGAGCAATCTGCAGATGGCTGCTACTTGTGCTGGGGTTGGAGGTGCCCGGGAGAGGCCAAGCTGTGAACCAAGGCTGGCTGCCACAAGGGCTGGGCCTGGGGCCACTTAGCAAGAGGTATGAGATACACAGAGGCAAGAAAGGCCATTTGTATGGAAAAGCCACTGGAGACAGCTTGGATGGGCCCATAAATTGGGTGGGGTGGGGGTCTCAGGGAATCACCACGTGGGGCTAATAGTGTGAGCCAGGTTGGTGGAGACTCAGATATGGTGCCCCTGCCAGCTCTGTGGACGGTATCTCAGAAAAGGAACAGTGGCTTCTGACAGCACTTTTGCCTGTCAGATAGGTGCTCTCCCCAGCTCTCGCCCTGATGCCAGACAATTCAATTCCTCCCCGTATGTCCCTGGTTCCTTTCAGTTTGCTGCCCTAGCACTGGAGCTCAGAGGGAGTGAGTCAGGGTAGGTCTGTGTTTTGGCCCTTTAAGAGGAGCTGCCTGGGACTCCAGGAGCTTTCTCACTCAGCCACAGTCCCCGCTGATTTTTACATCCAGAGGTTATGGGCAGTTCTCTTCCTGGCACTGGGACCCTAGGCTGGGGGGGCCTGGTGTGGGGCTGGGACCCCCTGCTGTTCCGGGGGTGGGTACCTCCCCAGCCGAGATATCCCTTACAATTAAAAAAAAAACAACTTATTTTATTTATGATTTCTTAAAATCCTTACCCAAGGATATGTTTTTATTGATTTTTAGAGAGAGAGCGAGAGCTGGGGAGAGAAAGAGAGAAAAACATTGATGTGAGAAACATCAGTTGGTTGCCTCCTGTGTGTACCCTCACCAGGGATCAAACCTGCAACCTAGGTATGTGTTCTGACTAGGAATCGAACCCAGAAAAAAGAGTGATCAGGGTACTCCTAGTTTTTTTGTGTGTGGGTGGTTAAAAGAGGGGTTGATAATCAGGCATATGTTGGTACCATTTATCCGAGATGAGAAAGAATAAAGGAGTTTTTCTTTGTGGGGGATGGTATGGGAATAGGAAATGAGGAATTCTGTTTGGATCATGCTAAATTTAAGGTGCTTACTGGATACCTGACTTGATCTATAGTACATATGAGGTTAGGGCTTGAGATATGAATCTGTGAGTCATCATCCTGGTGTATAAAGCCGGGAGACTGATGAAGATCACCTACAGAGTTAGGGTGTACAGAGAAGTACAAATCCAAGGAATAGGAGCCAGAGGAGGAGGCTCAGTGGAGGCAGAAACAACCAGGAGTGTTTTGTCTCTGAAGCCAAGGGAAGGATGTGTTTCAAGGAGAGGGAGTGATGAGCTGTGTAAGTGCTGCTGAGGGACTAAGTCAGATGAAGACTGAGAATTGATTCATTGGATTTGTTGAGGGAGCTCCTGGGGGTTCTTGATGAGCAGCATCAGTGGAGAGATAGGGATATAAGACTGATTTGAGTGGATTTAAAACAGAATGAGAGGAGAGGAAGTGAGACAGTACAGATTGCATATTGTAGGAGGTTTGTTATAAAGGGAAGCAGGAATGCAGCTGGAGCAGAGTAGGGGAAGATGTAGAATCAAAGGAGAGTTTTTGTTTGTATTTTTAAAATGGGATGTCACTGAATATTCCTATGCCATTGGATATGATCCACTATAGAGGGGAAATTGCTTAGCAGAAGGAAAGAGGACCATTACAAAGGGTAAATACAGGAGCAGAGTATGCAAGAGGTGCCAGGATGCTATCACACATGCAGAAGCTTTGGATTTAGATGAGAGTAAGGACAGTTTATCTGTTTTAACAGAGGGGAAGACAGGCACAGTCATATGCATCTTAACACCTACTGGGAATACGTTCTGAGAAATGTGTCATTAGTCAGTTTTATCATTGTGTGAACATCATTGAGTGCACTTACACAAGCCTAGATGGTCTAGCCTACTACACACCTAGACTGTATAGTATAGCCGATTGCTCCTAGGCTACACGCCTGTACAACATGTTACTGTACAAAACAACACGAGATTAAATCAAGCAGAGAGAAAATGATATATTCAAGAGAGGGAATAAACACGAGAGGTGTGAGACTGCTGCTGGTGTAACATGGCACAGTTTTACAGCAAACTTTTTTTTTAATAAGTAGAGCGCATTCTAAAATAGTAATAAAAATATAGTTATAGTGTAGTAAAGATGAGGGAGAAAATAGGGTAAATGATACCAAAGGAATGTAATCTGCAAATTCCAGACTCTGGGAAACTTTTTAGAACAACCAACCCAGTTTCTTCAGCAAGTAAAAAAAAAAAAAAAAAAAAAGACATAGAATGGGAACCTAGTGATTAAAAAGAGGGACTTCAGAGCATATCACCCAATTGAAATTTATGAAACCAGTAGCAGTCCTTTATTATCACCATCAAGTAGTATGTACCATAATTGTATGTGCTGTCCTTTTATACGACTTGCAGCCATAGGTTTGTTTACACCAGCGTCGTCACACACACGTGAGCAATGCATTGAGCTATGCCAGCACTAGGTGATGGAATTTTCCAGCTCCATTGTAATCTTACAGGACCACTGTCATGTATGCAGCTCATTGTTATGCAGCACATGACTGTGTGTTGATACAGAGCAGGTAGTTTGATAGATACTGTGGTGGAAAGAAACAGCTGCTCTGTTCTGATTTCTTCTGTTTTTCAGTGGAATAAGAAGATGATCATCTGCTGAGAATCTTGATGGGGAGAAGCCATGTTAGAACAATATAAAATGTTTGTTTTATCTTCTAAATAATACTTAAGAAATATATTTTTCCCTTAGCTATTTTGTTTTTTGTTTTTGTTATAGTGGTTAGCAATCTGTGCCCAAATATATTTTACGTAAACGAGGAGAGTTG
Organism: Miniopterus natalensis; assembly: GCF_054644295.1. Classification (NCBI taxonomy): domain Eukaryota; kingdom Metazoa; phylum Chordata; class Mammalia; order Chiroptera; family Miniopteridae; genus Miniopterus; species Miniopterus natalensis. The sequence goes on along the minus strand of NC_142089.1, from coordinate 63,285,681 downwards.
ATTTTACTGAGCCTTGTATGGCATAAATCAGAATACACCCCACACCCCTCCTTTCAATAAGCCTCAGAATCAATCTTGTTTAACCCCCTTCGTGTATATGTGAGAAAATTAAAGCTCAGAGAGGAAGGATTGCCTGTCAGTTCATGGTAGAACTGGGACCTGTCTTTAGGTCTCTGGACTGTAAGCACAGGGTTTTCCTTCTTGAACCAGCCTGCCTTTTAATACTGTTGTGTTCTCAGAAAGAACTGGGGAAGTTGCTCATACACAGTACAGGAGAACAGGCAGAGGCGTGTTCTGTGCACTCTTCACACTTTTCATTTTCCATTCAGCCCTTTCAATGGTATAGGTGTTAATTTTAATTAATTACCGTAAAATATAGAAAATTAATGAGCTCTTTTGTGGTGCTCTTTTTGAAATCTCTTCAATAATAATTCTGAATTATTATTTTCAGTGTCATTCTAGTTACTTCTGACCAGTATGGTCAGAGGACAGAATACAGTTTAGTTTCTACAAGCATACATCAGGGTTCTTCCCGCTAACTGACATCCTGTTTCTATACCATGGGTTAAAACCACCTTTATGTGGGTTCTGAGATATATAGAGAGGTTTCAAAAGACTTAAGAGACGGCTACCACAGTTTTACTTTTCTTCCCTTTTTTGTTTACTGCGAAATCTTTGGTTATTGTATTTTTAATGAAGATATTTACTTTTAACTCCTTTATTGTAAAATACAATAAAAAATTTAAAAATCACAGAAAAATCTATGTTAGTAAATTATTTTAAGTCAAACGCCCTTGTAACTTTCACCCAGTTCAAGAAATAAAGTGTTGCTTAGCCACTTTGGAAACCCCTTTATGGTCCCCATCACAATCGTAGCTCTCTCCTCACCTCCACCAGTGACCACTGTCTTGATTTTTATAATAATCACTTATTTATGTTCCCTTATGGCTTTATCACCCTAGACTTGTTCTTAGACAGTAAAGCTAAATCTTGCCCATTTAAAAAATACCTGATGTTTATTTTATATTTTATTTAAATATATCTTTATTGATTTCACAGAGAGGAAGGAAGAGGGAGAGAGAGAGAGAGGTAGAAACATCAATGATGAGAGGGTCATTGATCGGCTGCCTCCTGCACGCCCCCCACTGGGGATCCAGCCTGCAACCCCAGCATGTGCCCTACCGGGAATCGAACCTTGATCTCCTGGATCATAGGGTGATGCTCAACTGCTGAGCCTGGCCAGCTGGGCCTGTTGTGTATTTTAAATCTCTTAATCTTTTCTTTTCCTTATAATTTACATTTTGAAGAACATGGGACTTTTAACCTATGGGCTTCCTGTCGTCTGTAGATTTTGTTGCAGTTCAACATGTTCCTCTGTCCTCTGTTTTCCCTGCAAATTGACAGCTGGCTACAAAACCTTGGCAGAACTTTGTTGTATTGTATTGTATTGTATTATATTATATTATATTGTATCGTATCCTTTTGTTAGAAGGCTCATAATGAGTGTTTGTTTCTTGTTTCGTGCTACTACCAGCCATTTCATGCTTAGTGCCCAGATTCATTATTTCTATGGGGTTTGCAAAATGGTGATATTGTTTTATCATCTTGTTGTCATAAATTAGCTGTAATAATTTTATAAGGAAATGTTTTCCTTCATCTGCTATTTACTCATTGATAGCGTTCCTAGAGAAAGGCAGAATACATTTTAAATTATTTTATTTATCCAGTTCCTAAAGTAATGAATTATTTTCCCGACATTCTCAGAAGGTGACTGAAAACCTCTTTTAAAAAAAAAGGTTAGTGTGGCTCGGTTGATTGGAGCATCATCCCATCTACCTAAAGGTTGCAGTTTTGATTCCCTGTCAGGGCACATACCTAGGTTGTGGGTTCAGTCCCTGGTCAGGGTGTATATGGGAGGTAACCAATCGATGTTTCTCTCTCACATCAATATTTCTTTCTCTTTCTCCCTTCCTCTCTCCAAAATCAATAAAAAACATCTGGGTGAGGATTAAAATATTTAAAAAAAATATGATTAGAAACCCATGAGTTTAAACATACTTGGACTTCAGTCCATAGCAAATTCTTATCCAGGTTCAAGCTGCCCCGCGTCTGGTTACTGTGAACCCCTTCAGGCTGGCTTCTGAGTTTTGTGATGTGACTCTGGTACTCTCTGATAGCTTTGCTACTCTCAGGTGTATGATAAGGTTTTTCAAGTTCACCCTCTACATTCCCGGTCCCAGACTTGGAACCAGCCATTCCCTAAGAAGCTTTGCTTTTTTTTAAAAAAAGGGAAATGACATTTCATGTTCACATCTGGGTGCTTTGCTTCTGTGTTAGTTATTGATTCTAGGCTTTTTCAGTCTTTTCAGTGGACACACACACACATTCTCACACACAAATTTTAAGATAAAATACCTCAGGAATTCATATTGATATTTCTAATTTACATTTAGGACTACAGCTTTTATTAACGAAATATCTTATATATTACATCTAAGCATCCTTCTTTCTTCACCAAGAATCCTAGTTCTCAAAAATGTAGGGGAAAGTAGAATTAGAATGATCCCATAGTCCTTTTAGCTTTATTCCACTTTACAACCCCACCAATCACGATTCCCGAAAAAGTAAACATTTTTTTTGCAAATGCTATCCCCACTCTTCTCCCAAATATTTTTAATGGGAGTTCTGTATTTACATTGTCAAATCATAGAGCCGGTACATACTCAGTTCCTCCTTTGTAACCTTCGTTAGGTATTCACCCTATAAATAACTACATGTTTATGCTTGACACTAGATCTTACGTAAATATCCTTCTAGTTATTTTGGGTGTTTGAAGCCATTCTTACTGGTTTTTTTAGAAGGACTCATGGGAACAACAGCCCCTGAGTTGTGACATGTTAACAGTTAGTGCCCTTTATACTTGAAAGTCAATTTTTTTGGGATATAAAATCCTTGGGTCACATTTTCTTTAAGTCTGGTGACAGCATAATTTTTTCCCCTTATAAGTCATGTGTTCATTTTTTCTGAATGACCAAAGGAATTTTTTCTTTTTCTCTAGAGTTCAGCAGTTATATTAGAATATGTCTTGGTGTTGGTTGTTTTGGGACAACAATCATACATAGTATGATCTTTTAATATGTAGTCAGATATTAAAATTTTTAAAAATCAGTTTCTTGAATGATAATTTTTAGTGTTTTTTTCTGTTCCATTGCTTTATGGCAGTGATTTTCAAGCAGTGTGCCTCAAGAATTTTTAGAACATACAATACCTGATTTAGTGAGGGGCACTGGCCTCTTCTTTCTTAGATGGTCAAATGTAAAAATGGCAGCAGCCAACACAATGATAGCCATCCAGTGTGAATGAATCAAAATTATGCCTAATTTCTTGTCAGACTGCAAAAAATATATTTTTTGGTATGTTGCAGAATTTTAGTTGTTAGTTTTTTGTGCCATGGGATGAAAAAGGGTGAAAATCACTGCTTTAGGGTGTTTTTCTTGTTCAGGACTCTTCTTGCATATGAAGTCTTTGCTTATCTGCAATATTTGTCACTTTCTCTTGTATCCTATTGTCTTGCTAAACTAACTTATTAGTGCTAGTAGCTTTTTATTTAAATTCCTTTAGGATTTTATACATGCTCAATAATTTTATTTGTGAAGAAACCTTTTAATTTCTTTTCCTGCTGATCATATGCCTTTTCTTTCCTTATTGCACTAGCTAGGTCCTCTAGTACAATATTGAGTGAAAGTGATGAGAGTGGGCATCCTTCCCTTGTTTCTCATACCAGGGAGAAAACATGATGTAAACATGATGCTAGCTGTAGTTTTATTACATGCATCTTTAGCGGTTTGAGGAACTACTCTAATGGTAGTTTGTTGAGGGTTTTTTCACGAATGGATGTTGAATTTTGTCAAATGCTTTTTCTGCTTCTATTAAGATAATCATTTGGTTTTTCTTTTTCAGTATGTTATGTGTGAATTGGTTCTATTTTAGGAGCATTGACTAGTTTGCGTAGGGAGTAATAAAAAGGACCACGAGATCACAATTAGCTGAGAACTGGATTCCTTTTGCTGGTCTTTTAAGTGTGGTGAATTTGGGACCCTGTGGTGGCTTTAACTCATTTGGTGGCACTGTTCCGCTTGCCTGTTTGCATTGCTGATGCTTACAGGCCCGTTTAGAAAACCTTCTACTTTTATATTGAGAGCTCTACTGTGGCCTTAACTTATAGGTAACTTGGGAAGCCAAGTGCTCTGAGGGTGAGGAGACTCAAATCATTGTTTGTCCATCTTTGATTATGTGGGTCAGCTTTTCTCAGCCCCTTTTATCTTTGAATGATTGGGTTTTCTATGTAAAAGTCACTTTTTTTTTTTTGAAAAACACAAATTGCTCCATGATTTGGGTTGCTTATGGTCCCTTTTCCAGTTTTCCGCCAACCCTGTGGATTTACTCTTATTTATGTGAATTTTTGTGTTCTCTGTGGAATTTTGGGAAGAAACAGAAATATGTCTTTCTGTTCATTTACTCTCTACTGGGATCAGACTACATAATTTGGCTTTGCATTTTAGAAGTACTGAGAAGATAGTAAATTTACACATCTTATTTTTAAATTTTAAATAAGGCACTGATAACAGCAGCTGCTGGGGCTTTACTTACAACTTGCTCTCCACAGCAGTTTTTCTGCAGTAATTCTGAATTTAATTTTCTTATTTCTTTCAGGTCCCATTTCTTTTGTTTCTAGCTTCAAATTAAGATTTTTATATTATTTCTGTGATCATAACAGTTGAAATTTTTTTATGTGTAAAAATATAGCTATGTAATACTTTGTTTATTAGTTCTAAGATTAAAACAGTAACATTAATCTGATAGAGTTGGTTTTCTCTCACTGTGTTTGCACATGTGTGTGCATTAATAACAAACAGTTATTTAAAGGACCAATTAATAGATTACTTGTGTAGAATTCACTCAAAAATCTTTAGAAGGAAATGGAGCTTTTACATTAACTACAGATATCAGTTAGCCTTAATAATTAAAAAAGCATCCCAAGAATAACATGCTTTGCTTGTACAGATGAAGTGAAGTGGATTATTATTGGGATTATGTAGTTAAAGCCAACCCAATCTTTTCTCTCAGCCTAAGCATATGTAACTTTTAACTCTAGATATTTCATACATGCTACATAACTGTTCAATAACTATTGGTTTATTATATAAATAGAGGCAGTACTCTGTATTGTTTTTCATGTAGCCTCTTTATTGTTGTTGCTGTACCTTATGGTGACAACATTGAACATAGATGAGGCACTCTAAACATGTTTTTCTTTTATGTGGCTCCAAGGGAGCCCACTGTTCATTTCCATATGACTGCTTAGCTTTAGTTTCTTCTTCATAATAGAAGAAGGTAATAAAGGAAGAAAACCTCTTTTTTGTGGTATACTATGGTATATTTAGGTTTGTTTAAGTCATGTTGCTAAATTGTGTCATTCGCTTGGTTATTTCAGTTGATAATTTGAATAGATGTTAGTGTGGGTGATGTTAGTGTTAGTGTAATGAAGTTTATTTTTTGGCTGTCATTGCAAACAATATAAGCTTCACATTCCTCCCCCATTCCCCCAAATGGATTCTGTTTTGTACATTTATGTTGGTATTAGGGCATTTTCTGTTTCACTGACATTGCTTTCCTATCTGGAACTGGGAGTCAGCAATGGTTCCTAGATTTGTCTGTGATCAGCTGTTTATTGCTGTTGTAAAAAAAATCTTTTTCCCCTTGTGAAGTTAAAAGTTGTACTTATGATAAACACCTTTTTAATCTGAGGTCAGATTAATTAAAACCAAATGCTCTATTACTTTTCTGAAGATATGGAAATAGAATTTTTTTAAAGAAGAAGTGCTGGAGGGGATGAAGTAGAGTTGAGAGGAAAATAGTGTTTTTAAACACTAAGAAAATAATTCTTAAGACTATGATATTAATTCTTACTAATTATCTATATGATTTGTGAAACTGAAAATCCTGTGATGATTTGCCATAAAATTTAAACGTGGATAAATTATGTTGGCACCAATCAAATACAGCTCCTCTGATTGGATTATCTAGAATTCTGTTGATGGACAAGATGGATTCCTGTTTAATGGTGGCCTTATTAAATTTTAAGAAACATAAGCATGGCTTTTAATCACAACTTTAGTTAGTGATTGATTCTCGTGTTATGTCCTGGTATTGGCTTTTCTTTCATTTAGTAAATTGCAAGAAGTTTTTTTTAAAATGTGCCCTCAGGTATGTAGAGTTGTGGATCCTCAAAAGAAAGATTCATTTGATCAGAACTCTGAAAAGGAATTTATCTGCCAAGGTGGATTCCCCATGGTCAGCGAGGGCCCAAATTTTATAAATAATAAGAGCCTAATAGCCATTTACTGACAGGGGCGTCTCACATACTGTTTATTGGTAAGAACCTTAGGCTGAGCTCTCGGCTTCCCATGCTGTGCCCTGCTCTTTTAAGCCAGCTGCGTCAGCTGTTATGAGGGAGTTGCTGGTCTCATCTTTCACCCAGTGGACCAAGACCTGCTCCATCCAGTCAGAACTGCTCCATAACTACCAATCAGGATCCATAATGCTGACCAATCAGGAATGTGTAATTTGGATTAATCAGAAATAATTATTTTGGATACCTCATTTACGTAAAACAGACCTAATTGGGAACTTAAGTGGGAACTTTTGCAATTAAAGGTGGCCTCCCCTTTGTCTCAGCAGAACGCAATTTGGGTTGCTACCTGAATCTGTGTCTCCTGCGCTATAGCTCCTTTTGCTCAAATAAATGATTTCTTATTCTTTATTATAGTCTAAAATTAATTTTGGTTTTCAAAGTGAATCTCATCTAGGCATTGTCCTCGAGAAGCTTATCTTCTTGTAGGGAAGAGATGTTTTTTGAAAAACTATTGTTATTATCAGTCAATGGCATACGAACAGTACTGGTAATTTGGGACAGTGATTCATTTTGAATTAGCTAGTTCAACAAGAGCATGTTAAATATAAGTGTTTAATACTGCCCTAAAGTACAGTTATTCTCTGCTGCTTGCTCCTCTGATGAAATCTCTTGATCATACAGGAGTTACTGCTTGCTGAAGCCCAGTTATGGCAGCTTTGAAGGAAATTCATCTATTCTGTTGCCTCTCTGTCATGTAGGCGTTGGGGATTCTATGATCATGTAAATTAGCCAGGGAGATTACTCCTGCAAACTTTTACCTTTCCCAGTTACAAGTATCTCTTGTTTGGTCACTTCTTACTGTATTTTTGAAAATAACAAGTGTTTTTTTGTTATCCCCTTCAAGAGATCAGTTTTTATATTAACTAATGTCTCTTTGGGAAAGTGACTGAAAAAGATGTAAAACACTAAAAAATTTTGTTTAGAAACCTGTTATAAATTAAGTGTTTAAGACAACTTTTTATTCAGACTATATAGCTAATTCTAAATTCAAATCTGTCTGGGTCTCTCATCAGAAACAGGGGTGGGATCTGACAGTACTCCAGTTCAAATTTTATTCAGGATAGAGCCCAAGTATGCATTTTCCTTCAGAATTTTTATCTCTTTAATTCGTTTTTTAGTTGGAGCCAGAACAGTAAATTTTCCTCATTTCTTCCTCAAAATATGACATAGATTCATGTTGTAATTTAATTTTAGTGTTTCTTGGTGCATGTGATAATTAGAGTAACATACAATGAGATGTGCAAATTGGATGGTGAGTTGAATAAATATAACAGGTGATCAGAGTGTCTCTTCTTAATGTCACTTTATTAAGGCCTGATATACTGATATACTCTTGAGTTTCCTTTTTTCCCTCATTTCTTTTTCCTTCCGCTCTATCCCTTTCCTCTGCTGAGGCTGTTACCTCCTAAAGTGTTTGCCATGAGTAGAGGATCAGGATAATGATTTTAGGGGAGGTGAACTAATGACAGATTTTTGCTTTTCATTTTATAGGGATATTCTTTATAATAGGAATATACATGTCATAACTTTAGATTATTTTTTATGTTAATCCTTTTAAGGAAGGGGTGTTTTACTTACTTTAACTAGCTTAACAAGATGGAAATGATTGATTCAAATACTATGGCCTGTGGGAGTCTTAAATGCAGTTTTAAATGTAGTGAAGTATCATGTATACAGTGGTCTGTTTTTCACTCATCTTACTTTGCCTTGGATCTGGAAGGACACAGAAATACCACTGAACCTTAAACTTCATGATATAAGGGGTGGGGTGAAATCTCTTTGTATGTAAAACCCAGGTACATGTCCTTGTCTGGAAATTGAACCTGAGACCCTTGGGTGAGACTGATGCTCTAACCACTGTGCCAAAGGCCAGAGCTCAAGGTTGTTGTTGTTTTTTTAACTTATGTTTATTGTTGAAAGTATTACAGATGTCCTCTTCTTATCCCCGTTTACCCCTCCTCCCCACCCCCCCAGGCCTTCCCCACATGGTTGTCCATGCCCCTGGGTTATGCACATATGCATAGAAGTTCTTCCGTTAATCTCTCCCCACCCTGCCTTCCATCTTCCCTCTGAGATTCCTCAGTCTGTTCCATGCTTCTTTGTCTCTGGTTAAGGTATTATTTTTATCAGCATTCATATTTTGAAAGCTTTTTAAACTATGCCTGTGCTGGATGCGTTTCTAGAGATTTTTAAAGGCATTTATTAACCTGAACAAAACTCACTCAACAAAAAGAATAGGGTGTAGGAAGGGAATCTTTAGAGCAAGAATACTCATGGAGAAATTGCCTTAAAGCTTTTGTACTTTATTGGGTCACATAAAGTGTGGCATTGATGTTTCATAACTGGGTGTGAGTTCTGGCTTAGATTCTGGTTCTGGTCTACCTTCTCGCTGTAAAGCCACGTTCAGTAAAAGCCTGCATACTATTTTAAATAAGTTACTTAGTGGAGCACCTCTGTTTTGAACTTTCGCCTTTACTTTCTGATATCTGCTTACTCCCTTAAAGTCACCCTGGGACAGTTTCATGTCCTGATCGAATGTTTAAGCCGTCACCAGAACATTTCCCCCGGTGGTCATATATCGGCTGTACTGTTTTCAGATGTGTTACATAACTAGCTACATAATGGTTACCTTGATGAAGTGCCATATAAATGCTTACCATGATTACTATTGTTGGTACAATATTGTTGGTGGTGGTGATGTTACCTCTTTTTTGTTTTCCATACCAATATTTTTATCCTATAGAAATGCCTCCACATCTCTAAACAATCTTAAAGTTCTGTACTCAATTGGATTCTCGCTTTGGAATCCAATCTACCCCAAGCTTCACTCCCAGCCAGCTGACTTGCATTTCCAGAGTCTTGATAGGCATTAGTGGATCCTCAGATTTAGTGTGTCCCCAGTGAATTTCTTACCTTCTATTTCAGTTCTCAGCCAGCTTCTCCTGACAGCTAATGGCTGCCTGTTTTCTTAGGCTAGGGAACAGCAAACTCTGGCCTTTCGGCCAAATGTGACCTGCTGCCTGTTTTTGAAATGAAGTCTTATTGGAACACAGACACACCCATTTGTTTAAGTATTGTGTGTGGCTGCTTTTGCTCTAAGATGGCAGAGCTAAGGAGATGCCACAGAGACCTATGACCAGCCAAGCCTGAAGTATTTGCTATCTGGCCCTTTATAGAAAATGTTTGCTGATCCATGCCTTAGACTCAAAACCGTGACATCACCTTTGATTCTTTCTTGGGGTTTCCCAAGTAAATTTTAGCAAGAGAACTCATCTCCTTTCCTGTAACCATCCCCCCTCTGCCTTCCCCTCCTTTCTCCTCTCCTTCCACCTCCTCCTCCCATCCCTCCCTCCCTCCCTCTCCCTCCCCCTCCCTCCCTTCTTCTCTCTCTTTCTCCCTCTTTCCCTCTCTTTCTCTCATCTTTCACATGCATTTGTCAAGAATATTCAATTAATTTCCCCACCTCTTGGTTTCTTTTCTCTTATTTCATTTTGCACCTTGTCATCAGGGCCACGTTCTCAAAGTTTGGCTCCACTGTGTCCATTCTGCCACCAAAACTTAAGAGATTTTCTCATTGCCTGCTAAATTAAATCCTATTCAGCCTCTTTCTTAAAGCTCCTTCTACAATATATGCCCTATCAATCTCCCTTATTCAGAAATTCCTTCTGTAATGAAATACTTCCTTCCCCCTTTCTCCCTCGTCTTTGTCCATGGTGTAAAAATGCTGGAGCTTTCTCTGCCTCCCTTTCCACCCTCTCCACCTTCTATTTCCCCTTAAACTTCTCCCAGTACTTGTGTGAAGCTTTTTGCTGTCTTTTCCTAAGTGCACATTCTTTTCTCTCCATGATATGCTGCCTGCACATTTTTTTGTCACTACGGGCGTTTTATTTGATGCTATGGTGCTTACGTCCTTTTACATCTCATCTATTATAAACCACAAGCTTGTTGAGCTCAAGGCACGTCTCCCTCTTTACTGTTTCCTTAAACACCACCACGTCTTAGATGTACTTAATAATTAAGTAATGGAATCACTCTATAGGAATCAGGCTTTTAATTTGGATTTAATTATTGGTGATCTCACAGACTCTCTTGGATGTTTGGCAGTGATTCTAGGTGTTACGGCTGGTTTCTTGTGGAAACCAGATGTTACTTCCTTGTATAGATTGTTAATATAAATGGAAAGATTTTTTTGTTTGATAAGGTATTTCACATTTATCACGAGAAAACTATTCATGTGCAGTGATGTGCTTGGTACTGATAAAAAAGCAAAGCCAGGTGGCAGAGGCAGGCAGTTACTCTCTTGGATATGTTAAGCAATCCACGGAAGTCAGATCTTTTTGATTCTGTTAACAAGCTTTTTCAGGATTCCAAGTGGAAAAATTGTACTGAAGCACTCTAAGTTATTGAAATGAAACACACACAGGTGCTGTTAAAATAGTATTTTATATTCTGCCTATTCATTCATTCATTTAATCATTCTCTGAACACTTCTTATACCCTATTTGTGATGTGATAGATACAGACAAATCTTATTATAGTATGTTTTCTTTAAACAGTTGTGAGAAAATCTAGTTTCATGCTAAATGGGCTTGTTGTTATTTAGAGAATTTATATGCACTGACATCAGTTTCTGCGGGTATACCTATGAGCAAAAGAGTTCACGTTGTCTTCTCTTCGGTCTTTTAGAAGAGCTCAGGAGGAGAAAAGGAAGATAGTGCTGGCTGGATGTGTTCCTCAAGCCCAGCCTCGGCAGGACTACCTTCGAGGACTGAGTATCATAGGGGTAAGCTTGTGACTGATGGGAAAAAGAGAAAGTCTTGTGTCGTTAAAACATGTAATAACACCACACTTTATTTTCTATTCCTGCGTTACTTACAAGCCATGTTATACTTATGACTGTCTTCAATGTACTTCCCCTATTGCCATGAAACTTTGTCATGTCTGTGTAACTTTTTCATCTTAGCACAAAAATATGTTCTAGATTATCTCATTAAAAAAACACACTAACAGAATAAGTAAGTCATAACATGGAATTTAATCCTTAATAATAACCTGGTCTTTGCCTGCCTGTCCGGCATTGCCATGTCATTGTAATTTTCCAACCCCACTAAACTACTTGTCATCTCCCAGTACACCTGTGCCCATACCGATGCCTTTTTCTGGAGTGCTCCACTTCCCTGCAGTCACCCTGCAAGTCTCAGCTTCAACACTACCATTCTACAAGCCTCCTCTGGCAAGTCTGTATCGTCCTCAGTAATCCTGTCTCTGCTCCCTTTGCTCACTGTGCAGTTTATCGTCATTTGCTCTCTCAGCTTTTCACACAGTTGTGATTTTGGGGTTAATGCACGTGATCTTTTGAATTAAGCCTACCTCACTGTTTAAATTATGAGCTTCGCGATGACAGCTGTTCAGCTTTTTTAAAACCCTCACTGTGTTTCTTCCGCCTTTCCCATGATGCCTGCCACACAGTGGGCACTCTGTAAGTGCTGGTGACTGACACTGAATGAATCTTCCCTTGTATTTTGTTGCTGGCATGCCTTTCCCCCATTGGGCAGCCAGTTCTGTGAAGTCAGGAGGCTGCTGTCTGCTGTCTCTCCCACTCTGGCCAGCGCGCTTCTCCAGCTGCCCATTCAGTCAGTGTTGTCGACCACGTGCTGGTGCTTCACCCTTCCCATCACTCCACTGAGCTCGCTCAGTGTGCAGTACCGACATTTTCCAAAGTCTTTAGTTCTTAAAAATGTTGTATGTGCATACAAAACATGTACGCGAATGATTGGCACCTGGATTGAGACTTACTGGCTTTTTCCTTATTTGATGTACCACTGACAGGTACTTATACTGTATTCTTAGTGTAATGAACTTGTCTTCTACTGTGAAGTCCTTGCCCCACTAGCAAATTTAATAATCTTTGAACAAACATTCTCGTGTTAAACAAACAGAACCTGAATGTTTGGGAACTTAGTTTGTTTTCATCATTGGTCTGTTTACATTTTGATTTCTCTTGGTTTAGGGAATGAAATGAATATGGACTCCTGAGTTATCTTTTCACGTCAGACTAACTTTCTCTGTAAACACAATCCTGCTGTGTTAGGGAAATAGGAAACTAGTTAGAATTTTGTTTTAGAGATGGAATGTGGTAAAAGTTTGGGATTCATCTTTGATTTCATCTCAAGGAATCAAGTTACCAGAATAGTAGAATTTCCATAGTGTGACAAAAGCCCCTTCTCTATGGACATATGGTACCGTTTTCCTGTACTCCATTGTGTGCAGTAAAGGGCTTAGTATATGTAGGGTGCAGGGGAGATTCTCCAGATAGTGTAAGGGAGGACGCCCAGTGCTTTTCCTGTGGGAGATGACTTCCAGGAATAATGTAAACCCACAGCTGTGGCAGCTAAACTTTGTTTTTCTATTTAATCTAGCACACTCTTTGTTCTGTCACCTGGTCTCATTGTATTACCTTTAAACTTCTTTAGATTTATTTTGTTTTGCTCCTTCATAACTGGAAGAGTAACTTAAGAACACGTTTTAAAAAGTGAATGGAAAGAAAATTCATAATTCCATCACCCTAATGCAATAATTATAACCTTGCTTATTCTCTTCAGATGTGTCATCTTTGTGTATTTTACTTAATTATAACCTCCAAACTATTTTTTCTTCTTATTTTTTCCATGAGCTTTTATTCCATGAGGTTTTTAACTACTTTAAGTTCTTCATTAATATTCTATTGAAGGGTATTCCATAATAAAATTAACTATTCTTAATTGTTGTATATCAGTATTTTCTGACTTTTAGGAAATACACATCATGCGTTAATGTCCACAAAGAGGTTTTTATTTTAATTTAAAGTCATTATTTTATTTAAAGTCAGCTTTATTGTAATTTAAACTTGTGAAAAGTTTCCAGGAGTTGAATCACACCCTCAGTAGAAACTTCATTTCACAGTTGTGATTTAATTTTATTTTCAGCCTTTATTATTGTTTGACTCTAAGGTTGTTTTTTGTTAGCATCATTTTATAGAGTGTGTTTTCGGTAACAGCAGTATGACATCTGTCATAACTGACTATGTATAAAAATTATGTCCACAGAACCAAAAATTTCAGAAAAAAATTCTGGAATAGGAAACCCAAATCATCTGCAGTCGGTGTTTGGAGAGGCTGTTTCTGAATAGAATTGTTGGAATTGCTATAAAATCAGAAACCTTCTGAAATAAAATGGGTTACATTGAAATAAAGAAATGAAGTATATTGGTTTATACAAAGGAAAACAATTCTGAAGTGTGAAAAAATATGGAGATGTTTAAATTCAGTGATTTCGGGAAGTGTTTCTAGGAGGACGTTTGGAATTGTCTTGCAGATTTACAGGCTGCTGGGAACTGTTAGGCCTTTGCAGAATTTCTTCATCAGAGCAATCTGAGGGAGGGTGTTAATAGAGGAGGAAGGGGAACAGCTGTAAGGGCATTCTGTGCTTTCACCTCCCGCTAGGATTCATCTCTCTCCCCCCACCATGCAGGGAGGGTGTGTCAGTTCTGTTGACTGAGTGACTGGAAGAAAAAGCTGCCGTTAGGTGGGGATCTATGGGTGAGCAAGCTGCTTAGTGCACACTTTAGTTAAAAGACATACTCTCCCATGTTTGCAAATGCTCATAGCATTCGAGCAGGTACTTAGTAAGAAGGATGTTATTACCGTTGTAACATGTTAATTTCCATCAATATCAGCCTTTAGAAATGGCACATTTAATTTGTTTTCATAATCAGGGAGAGCAGTGTGGTGAGGGTACATAATAATTGGTGATTTGACCCCTGGGCCTTTTTCAGTATCTGTCTTGCTGCCTCCTGAAACTACCGAGTTGTGATGAACATTATTTGTGTGGTGGCACATGGAAAGAAAATAGAAGTAAAACCTATCATCTCTAGGTGCAAAACTGGCTTTGGTGGCAGTAGCCTTCTCCCATCCCGGAGCACAGAGCTGTCTCATTTTTTTCACATTGGGAGAGGAGAAAGAAGAGATTCAAAATGTAGAAATCTTAGATGAAAATATCTTTTTAACTAAAAGTTTTTTCCTATAATGATTTAATGAAGTTTTTATTTTATGCCTAAAATATAAGTATTTGTAGGTAACAAGTCAAGGTCTTTTGAACTTTTTCTCTATCTTGGAACATTTGACCCGACAGTGAAAATTTTCATTTCTCTTTTGGCAGATAGTTATGGTTAACCGCCCACCTTGGAATGAGTTTTCATGCAGTGTCATTTTTTCCCCTATTCCTATTATGTTTAAATTGGTTGCTCTGTGTCTAGCTATTGGTGGTAGTTTCATAATTTCGTGACTATCCCTGTTGAATATTCCTCTCCTTTTCCTCAACTCATTTGTTGGCAGGAAACTTTCGGTTAGAGCAGCCAGAAAGCAAGTTGTTTTGAGTGCCTACTATGTGCTAGCTACTGTTCCAGGCGGTAGGAATGCAGCAGTCTCTAAAACCAGAGATCCCTGTTATTAGGAAGGTTGGGTTTTTACTCTGTTCCTGGATAGCATGTTTACAAAACCTGTACATTTTGTATAGAGTTTTCTGTGCTAATGAACAAGGACTGCATTTGTACTTAGTCTTGATTCACTAGGCTTATCTTTGTAATAATTGTATAATTTCTCTAGAAATCCTAAATAAATTGCACGTGCTTGTAACATTCTAAAACATGCACTTCACAGCAGAATATATGATGCTGAAAATTTGTAGATGACAAAACTTCCTGATGTGCATGCTGTGAGCACTGCAGACAGATGTACCTTTTCTTTGGAGAGCTAAACAAAAGTGCGGCTTAATGCAGGTGTCCACCTATCTTGAGGCCTATTACTCTGTTGATTTGCAGTGATTTAAACATCTTTTCTGGCTGGTTGCTCTGATCCTGAAAAGTCAAGCAGCATGATGACCATTTCAAATATGAGCCCTTTGATTTTGAAAATTATATGTATAATTAAAGCAGCATTTGAAAGAGGCTATATTTGAGAATATTTCTACTATGTACCATATTGTAAAAGGTAAATAAATTTATGAAGTGAAACAATGTCATAATAACATTGAGTGCAAAGCTTGAGAAATTGTGTCCTTCTTGTTTTTCATTACTTCATGTCTCCTAATATTTCTTCTTCTGATATTATGGCTGTTTTTTGTTTTTATTTTACTTTTAATTATAAAAAAGGCAGTATCATAACAGAATGACATGTAAATTTAAAAGCCCATTCATGTTTGTACCTTCCTAGATCTGTTGCCTTCTTTAAGGCCTTTTCTAATTTACCTATTTACACATTTTTCACCTATTGAATTATAAAAAGATTAGTGTGTTATAGTAGTTAAGATCCTGAATTCAGGAGCTAGATTGCATAGGTTCATATCCCTACTGCACCACTTACTAGCTGTGTGACCTTGTACAAGTTACTTATCCTCTCTGTGCCTCAGTTTTCTCATCTGTAGAATGGCGATAATAATAGAACATAACTGAGTTTTGTAAGGGTTAAATGAGACAATACTTGTAATGTGCTTAGCATGGTGCCTGGCACATAGTTAAGTGGATCAGTATTAGCTTTTTTTAAAAAAATGAATTCACTTACTAGTAGAATTAACATGGAACATGGGAATGAAACTATGTGGAGCACTGGATTCCACTGTGTGCCTAGAACTAAACTATTGCTAGAGATACAGAGCTGAATAAAACATGTCTGGGTAGTGGTTTGATGAATGGAGAAAGGGCTTTTGAGCAGAAACATCAGCATGTCTGAGGAAAAGCTTGTGTGGTTAGGGGTGCCTGGAAGGGAGAAGGAAGACCAGAAGTGTGTCCTGACTTGAGTGTGACGTGGAGGCCATAGTTTTAAGATGTGTGGTTTGGAGTAGTGCAAATGAGTGATAGAGTGGTGTGGATGGAGGGGTGGAGTTTGCATTCAATGCAGTGCTTAAGTCAGACTCAACAGGACTGGGTGGAGTCAGAGGCAGTATAATCTAGTGTTTTTTTCTGTATGCGCTTCATTTATTATCTGTTAATTGTTTTCTTATAAGTTATTGATACTAATCTTTTTTTCTTAAGTCAGATTCATTGAGGTATAATTAGCATACAGTGAAATCGGCCTTCGGTGAATTTTGACAAATGTATCCTGTTGTGTAAGCATCACCAAAATCAAGACCTAGAACATTTCCTTTGCATTAGAATGTACCGTGTCCTTTTGTACTCAGCCCCGTCCTCTGACCAAACACACATACCCACAATCCTCAGCAGTGACTGCTCTGATTTCTGTCCCTATAGCTTTGCCTTTTTCAGAATGTCATATAACTGGAATTATGTGTTCTTGCTTCTTGCTTTTTTCACTTAATAGAACGGGTTCAGTATTCATCCATGTTGTTGTAATTGTTAATTGTTACTTTTTATTGCCTAGAATTATTTCACTATGTGGTGAACCATAGTTTGTTCATCTGTTCACCAGTTGGTGGAAATTTGTGTTGTTTCTAGTTTGGGACTATTAAAAATAAAGCTCCTTTAAACACTCATAGGTGGGTCTTTGTGTGAGTATGTTTGCGTTACCTTGGGTAAATTCCTGGGAATGGTATTGTATGGTCACATGTTAAGCATCTGTTCAACCTTTTAAGAAACTGCTGAAGTATTTTCCAAAACAGCTCTACCATTTTGCATTTCCACCAGCAGTTCAAGTTTCTTCACATTCTCACCAAAACTTGGTACTGCCAGTTTTTCCATTGTAGCAATTGTACTAGGTATGTAGTAGTATCTCATTGTGGTCTTAATTGGCTTTTGTCTGTGGACTAATGGCATTGAGCATATTTTCGTGTGTCTGCCATCCATTTATCTTTGGTAAAGCATTCAAGTCTTTTACCACTTTCTCCCTCTTTTCTGGTGAGCTTGAGTTAGGAAACTATTTCTTAGGTAGGACACACACACAAACGTGAAACTATTCGTTAGGACATGAAAGAAAAGAAATTAATAAACTGGACTTTATCAAAATTAAGTACTTTAGCTCCTCAAAAGATGTTGTTGAGAAAATGAAAAGATAAGCCATAGACTGAGAGAAAATATTTGGCAAACGCATAGCTCCTGAAAGGGTTTGTATGCAGAATATATAAGGGACTCCTACAACTCAACAGTAGAAAAGTCGGTCTGTTTTAACATAGAGAAAAGATTTGTCTGTCTTTTTATCATTGTTTTTCACTGTATTTCAAAAATTTGATATAGTAGAAACCTTGAATATTTTGTGGGGGCGTAAGTGGGTAATTTCTTTTTTGGTCTCAAAACTTAAAAGTTACGTCCCCAAGATCAGGAACAGGTCTGATAAAGTATCCATTTCCTCTCTGTTTTTTAAAATTGCTTTTTAAAGAATGGAAAGGATTTATTCAACTCTTCAATCTTTTTGCAGTTTAGTATGATGGACGCTTATAGGCTCTATAAAGCCAGGGATTTTGTTTGCTATTACCTCACATTTTTATATTACTTTCTGTGCTTAGCACAGTGTCTGACTCAGTAAATATTTCTTGAGTGAATGTTTGTTAAATATAAGGTATGAATTTTACTTAATCTTTCCATATTGTTCCTAGCTATCCCTGGAGCATTTATTTTTTAATTTTTCCTTTCCCTCTTTTATGATGCTAATTCTATCGTGTTTTTGTTTGTTAATTGGTATATTAGTTTTGTAAGCTCCATAACAAATTACCAAAGACACAGTTGCTTAGAACAACACATATTTTGGAGATCACAAGTTGGGCATGGGTTTTACTGGACCAAAGTCAAGACAGTGGTGCATTCTTTTCTGGATGCTCTAGGAGAGAGTCCTTGTTCTTTCCTGTTCCAGCTGTTAGAGGCACTCACATTCTTTGACTTGTGGCCTTCTAACCTAAGGGACCAGTGCTGTCCCTTAGCCTTTAAGGACTCCTGGGAATAGAGCCCATCTTGGGCCCACCTGGATAATCCAGGCTAATCTCATCATCTCAAGGTCCATTTACTATGTCAGGTAACATATTCACTAGTTCTGGAGTTAGGACATCTGAACATTCTTCAGAGGCATTATTCTGCCTGCTAAGTAAAGCAATGTTTATTTATTAGTTGATGTTTTGCAACTCTAATGTATATTTCTGTTTTAATTCTAATATTACTGTTTTAACTTTAGTATCACTTTAGAAATAATTTTTATACTTCATAACATGTCCATTTATTTCATATGATAATATTCTAATGTCCCAAATAATGTTTCTCTGTATAATTGAGTTTAGCTTGTTGAATTTTGTTATAATTGCTGAAAGATTTTCTGCCCCCACTACACAAAGTTTTATAGGTATTTTAATTGGATTTAAGAGAAAAAAGTTCCTGGTACTGATACTCATTTTGCTGGCATCGTCCAGCCTGGCCTTGTCTTTCAGTTAGTAACTTTTATCTCTTACTAAGTGTTAGTCGCTCACTGGTACCATTCAGGTAGAAAATATGCTTTTAGTCGTGTGTGGAATGTGCTGTCATATAATTTTTGATGAAAGGGCTGTTTCTACTATTGGGGGAAGATTTTTTTCTCAGCGAAGAGATGAAAGAAGTTGAAAGGAGATGAGAAAGTTTTGTTCAAAGAGTTAAACCCCATCTAGCATCAAGTGCTCTTTTGTTTAACTCATTAGCAAATTTGTTCACAGGCTTGTGAATTCAAGAAATCTTTCATCTAGTAGAGTTAAAAGATGTTAAGTTAGTTTGGTGACTGCTCTGGATTTCCCCAAATTAAAGAGATTTGGAAATTGAGCTCTCTTCCAATAAATATCATTTTTAGAGGTAAGGACTTTTCTTACCAGCTTGGAGAAAAATTTTTAGAGAGAAATTTTTAGAGAGAAAAGTGTTTTTATAGAGAAGTCGGTACTAAACTTTAACCTATCAGATGCTGATTATTGGATCAAACTTTGATTATTGTAAAAGAGAAAAAATTGAACAAACACATGATGGAAAAGGCTTTTTGTATATATAGTTCTTATGGACATAGAAAGGCATTTTTTCCCTTTTATTATTATTTTTATTATTTTTTATTTTTTGTTAATTCTCACCCAAGGATATTTTTTCCATTGACTTTTAGAGAGTGAAATGGAGGAAGGTAGGGAGTGAGTGAGAGAAAGAGAGAGAGCCGCACACACACAGTGATGTGAGAGAGACACACTGATTGGCTGTCTCATGCCTGTGCCCTGCAGGGGCCAGAGAGCAAACCTGGTATGTCCCCTTTACTGGGAATTGAACCTGCTACCCTTGGTGCAGGGGCCAGAGCTCTAACTGCTGAGCAACACCGGCTAGGGCCTTTTTTTCTTTCAAAGTTTGGTAGAGTTTTTAGGTGGCTTTAAAGCTTTGGTCTGATATTTCTTAATTATAATGATGACAGGTTGTCGTAGTTTATTTCTATACAGTCAAAATTAAGAGAGCTAATGAGAAAATTCCTCTGCATCTGGGTTTATGTGTGTATATATATATATAAAACGTAGATACACTCTTACTTGTGAAAGGATTTGCAATGTCTTGGAATAAAATCAAGGGATAGTAAAACCCCAGCCAGATTCATTTAAGTATGAAAAGACTCACACTAAGTAATAGGGAAATGTGGATAAAGAGTAGTCTTTGCACATTTTTCATAGGATTAGCCTGAGCAATGCTGTTAAGATTGTTCTTTTAACCCTCCAGTGGCTTCTTTTTCCCAGTAGAATAAAATCTAAACTGCATTGCAGGAGCTATAAGGTCTCATATAAGAGGGGGTGGGCAAAAGAAGGTTTACAGTTGTGAGTATGCAAAACAGACTTTATTCTTGTACTATTATTTATTCTTGTATTAAAAGGGTGTCCCAAAAAATGTATACACACACTTTGAATAATTATAAAGGCAGTGTTTATTAAAATACATTTCATTTTCAAGATTGAGCTATCAGCTGTTAGTGTATACATTGGGGGGGGGGCACCCTTATATCTTTCCATGCAAACAACTGTAAACCTACTTTGCCCACCCCTGTAATCTTCCTGTAATTATCTGACTCCATCTCCTACCACTCTGCCCCTCGCTTCCCATTTCTGCCTCTCAGCCCTTTAATGTATTCTTCCCCCTGGATGTTCATGTTGATGCTTCTGTCTTTGGGTCCAGGTCCCAGGATCAACGCTACTTATTCCGAGGTTTACCTGGACCACTATTGCAAAATGACTCTTTCCACCTCCTGCCACTCCCAGATTTTCTTTTTTTTTCTAATTTATTTTTTCATTGAATTTATTTTTTTTCATAGCATCTGTCATGATAGGAAATAAACATTTTCGGTTATTTACATGTTTGTCTCCCCGATTAAAATACAAGGTCTGTGGAGCAGGGACTTGGTATTTTTCACCATTATATCCCTGATTCCTAGAAGAGTGTGTAATGTGTGGTTGGTGCTTAATAGATATTTGTCAAGTGAATGCATGCATGCCAGTGGTGGTTTGTGGGGAAGAGTTTGGGGCAATGGTTGTTGCCTGGGTGTCTTGAAAGCCCAGTTTCGGTTGGATAGCATTCTGTGGTCATTCAGTAATGACCTTCATGTGTGTAGAAGGGAAATTCATGACACCTGTCACTATGTGTCATTCCTCGATGAGATCTACTAGAAATACCAGGCAAGAATACAGCTGGATATCCTTGTGCTTCAGTTCCCTAATCCTCAGAAGTAACTGTAGTATTTAGCCTGGGAATGTTGCAAGGATTAGGTAGTGCATGTGTTATGTTATCACAGAGCCTGCGACATAGTAATTTTTAAAGAAATGTTAGCTATCACTGTGTTATTACTAGTCATCAACTTATCTAGCTCCTGGTTGTTCAGGCAAAAAGATACGTCAAGTACGTACTAAAGCAGAACCTCTACAGAATAGTATCAGCTTGCTCCCTGCCTTACCTTTTTTTAGCCAACTTGGCAAACTTGTGTTTGAGGTATGTATTTCTTTCCTAGGGCTGCCATAACAAATTACCACAAACCGGTGGCTCTGTTAGCCATACTCTAAACCCGTACTTTCCAGTATGGTTGCCAGTAGCCACATGTGACTATTTAAATTAATTAAAGTTAAAATTTAGTTCCTCCATCATCGTAGCCACATTTCAGGTATGCAGTAGCTAAATGTGGCTACCGTGGTGGACAGCACACAGCATATAAACATTTCCACCACCGTAGAAAATTCTGTTGGGCAGCACTGCTCTGAACAGTTAGAGATTTCTGAATAGCGCTTAGATTTGCTCTAGGTGTCTTCATATAGGTTTGTTTCTTCAATGTATGCTTGGTTATAAATTTGGAGTGGTTCGTAATAGCTGAATAAAATATTTTTATGGATTTCTTTTAAAAGTTCTGCAGCAGAATGACTCATTAATGTTATTTATGAATTGTTTGTTCACCAACTCCTTTTTTCATTGTCGAGGACATATGGAGTCAGTAATAGAACATACTGGGTGTCTTTTTTTCCCTGTATATTTATAACTAAGTGCCTGGAGGACACAAGATACTGTTTTATTTATTTTATTTGAATTATATGCCAGAGACTGAGCTCTTGTGTATTCAGGGCTACAATTTATAGTGTTAATTAAGAGCAGCTTTCCTTTCGTCCCCAGAAGAAGTCAGTGTATTCTTCCTTACTGTATGAGTCTTGAGTTGTTCTCTCACTCATGATTGCGTTTCTTCTCTCCCCGCCTCTCATCCCATGCTTTCATTTTGTTTTGTGTGTTTTGCTTCCTGACGTCTCCCTCTCCCATTTACCTCACCCCCACCTTCTCTCTCTTTCTTTTGTGTCCCCTTCATTTTTTTCCTCTTCGCCCCTCTTCCTCCAGTATCCTCTTTATGAAAACTGGAAATGACGCGATATTTTCATTAAATCATTAATGAACTTCTCCCCTGCTTGTTTGTAATCAAATACTTTTAAAATCTTCTTCTACTTTGGTAGACCCTTATTTTTAAAGTTCTGGAACTTCCTCATACCACCTAGTGATTAAATAATCACATGTAGGCAGTATTTATTTTTCTGCCATAAAGGCAAATGTAATCAATTACTTGTATAAATCAGAGGCTGTATTTTGAGCTGCATACATTCATGCAAATTCTATGTGACCATCAGAGTGAAAGAAAATCTGTATTCATTCACACACATACACGTGTGTATTTAACTTTGTGAAATTTTTATTTTGACATAATTTTACATTCATAGAAAAGCTGCAAAAATAATTACCATATACTCATTACCCAGGTCTCCAAATGTTAATTTTTAATAAATTTGTTAATGATTCTCTTTTTATGTTTATGCACATTTTTTCTGATCCTTTTTTGATAGTAATATGCAAACATGATGCCTCATATAACTTCTAAATATCCCTATATTCCAAAATCAAAGTTATTTTCTTATAATACAGTTACAAAAACAGGAAATTCCTGGCCAGTGTTGCTCAGTGGTTGAGCCGACCCATGAACGAGGAGGTCACAGTTCGATTCCCGTTCAGGGTACATGCCTTGGTTGTGGGGGGGGGGGGGGTACAGGAGGCAGCCGGTCAATGACTCTCATCATTGATGTTTCTCTCTCTCCCTCTCCCTTCCTCTCTCTGAAATCAATAAGAACATATTAAAACACACATAGGAAATAACATTGATACAGTATTATATGTCAGTTTGCAGACCATATTCATATCTTGCCAGTTGTCCCAATAATGTCCTTTATAGGAAAATAATCCCAATCCAGCTATCAGGTCTCCTTAATCTCCTTTGATTTGGAACATTTCCTCAGTTTTTCATTGAGTTTTATGACTTTTACATTAGAACATTTGACCATCCTCAACACTTCTTTGGCAACAACAGGTTTTTGACTTTTTTTTTTTTAGATATAATTCACACACCATACAATTCTCCCATTTCAAATGTTTAATTCAGTGTTTTTTAGTATGTTCACAGAGTTATGCAGCCATCGCCACAATCAATTTTAGAATATTTTCATCACTCCGAAGGAAATCCAGTATTCCTTACAATTTCTCCCATTTCTTTCACCGCTTTTCCAGAGGCAATTACTAATCTACTTTGTTTATAAAGATGTCCTATTCTGGCCATTTCATATACATGAAATCATTTAATATGTGACTTTTTTGGTCTGGCTTCTCTCACTTAGCATATGATTTAGCATATATCAGTACTTCTTTCCCTTTTATGGTTTAATGATATTTCATTGTATGGATATACCACTTTTATCTGTCACTTGATGGGACTTTGTTTCCACCTTTTTGCTGTTATGAATAATGCTGCTATGAACATTCATCTACAAGTTTTTGTGTGGACATAGGTTTTTGTTTCTCTTGGATATATATCTAGAGCTGGAATTATGGATCATGTGGTAACTCTGTGTTTAACCATTTGAGGATCTGCCAGATTGTTTTCCAAAGCAATTGTACTATTTTACTACATTTCTACTAGCAATGTATGAGGGTTCCAGTTTCTCCTGGTTATTCTCTTTTTTTTTCTTCTCTTCTTAGAGAGAGGAAGGGAGAGGGAGAGACAGACAGACAGACAAACATCAGTGTGAGAGAGAAACATCCATCTGTTGCCTCCCGTAATGCATCCTGACTGGGGATTGAACCTGCCTCCTGGCTCTGTGCCCTGACCAGGAATCTAACCCGCCACCTTTTGGTGCACAGGATGATGCTCCAACCGAACCACACCAGCCAGTACTTGTCTCTCTTTTTGATTATAGCCATCCTAGTGGGTATGCAGTGTTATCTCATTATGGTAAATATGTATAACATAAAATTTATTGTTTTAACCAATTTTAAGTGTACTGTTTGGTGGCATTAAGTACATTCACATTCTTGTGTAACCATCACCATCATCTATTTTCAGAAGATTTTTCTCTTTCTAAACTGAAAATCTTTACCTGTTAAACAATAACCCCCCATTCCTACCTAGCGGTTTTGACTTGCATTTCCTGGGTGGGAAGTGATGTCGAGCATCTTTTCATGTGCTTATCGCCATTTCTATACCTTCATTAGAGAAGTGAGTATTCAGATATTTTGCCTGTTTGTAAATGATTTATTGTTTTTGTATTACTGAGTTGTAGGAGTTCTTTATATATTCTAGATGCAAGTCCCTTGTCAGATTTATGACTTGCAAAAATGTTCTCTTATTTTCTGTGTTGTCTTGTGACTTTCTTGGTGGTACCCTTTGATGCACCATGAGGTTTTAACTTTGACGATGTCTAGTTTATCTTTTTGTTTGTTGTTGCTCATTGTTTTGGTGTAATATATAAGAAACCATTGTCTACTCCAGGCATCATCTAGATTTATGGCTGTTTTCTTCTAAGAATTTTATAGTTTTAGCTTAACCTCAACTTCTTCACCTTTAACTGTTTTTAGTACATGTTATTTTGAGTCTTCTCTAGGGACAGTGCTGCTTATTCAGTCCATGCGCTGCCAGACTGGGAGCAGTGTTCCCTTTGGGCTATTATGTCTCCAACTGCATATGGAAACATCATTGAATTATCTCATAACTTATTCCTTTTATTCTCTGTCTTCTATCCTCAATGGATAATTTAATCTTTCACCCAAAGTCACTGGGTAATTTGACCAGCTCTTCCTTTCCCTACCCATGTCTCTAATGTCATGGGCAGGCTAAATATCCTTATGTAATGTCTCACCAACACTGTAACCTCTCACTTCCTTCTCAGCTCTAGTGCTTTCACCATTCTGTTCCAGCAACTTGTTCTCATGACCTCGCTAGTCTTCAAAAATAGTAAATGCCTTTGTCTATACTCTGATGATCATCTCCTATACTCCTCTCTTCCTTTCCTCTTGCCTCCCTACTTCCCTCTTCCATTCTTCCCTTCATTTTTTCCTTGCTTTCCCCAACCTTCAGCCACTTCATTTCTCACTTCTGTCTCTACTCTTCTCTCTAACCTATTCTCCAAGCTTCATCTTATCCAAAATGCCTAATTTCCTTTCTTCCATATCCTTCAAGTCCATCCTATAAATCAGTGTTATTTCCCCAGCCCTTTGAAATATCCTGGTTAGATGTTCAATAAATGATGAGTGAATGAATGACTGAATGCTGGAATGAACAAATCTTGCATCAATCCATTTATCTAACTGTTTAGTTCCTACACAAGAATTGCTGGGCCCTAAGAAAAATTACAGCTGTACATGGAGTTGTTAAAAATTCATCGTCTCTAATTTCAACTGGTATCTCAATACTGTCTGGCTATTTTTATGTGTCCCTAGTTATCACTTTTTAAACAGGTGTTAACTTTCAACAGGTACTTTAAAACATTCAGTTTGTTCTTACTTAACAATATGCTTTCTCGCTCCTAGCAGATGATCTTGGTTTTTACTCTACGGAGACAGTTGAAGCCAATAGGTGGGGAACTTGGTTGGCATTCTCTGTGACTTCAGCAAGAGTACTTAGCATCTATTCCCATGCTTTTCTTCTAACCCGCTGTTTCAGAAGATGGTGACTTGACCCCTCTTCCATGCTGGGCTTGTGTCCCTACCTGTGTTTTGGATCTTACCCCCTCTACCTCCTGAAGTTATTTGTTCCATCAATTATTTCTTCTATCTTCAACTACTTTTTCTTTACTGCCTTTCTCCCCTCAGCATATACCCCCCCAATAAATACATAAATAAGTAAATAATAAAACAGCAAACAAACAAACGAACAAATAAATAAAAGAGTTAAGTATGTTAACCTAAACCAAAACATATATACACTCAATTTCTTCTAGCTTCCAGGAGTCCTCTTTCTCCTTCCCCGTCTACCCAGCATTTTGAAATATAATCTATATTAGCTGTTACCATTTTCCTTATTTGTTTTTCTCTTTCAATTACAGATGAATATGATATTATATTAGTTTCAGGTGTACAGCATACTGCTTATACATTTATGTAATTTAGGAAGTGATCACGCCACCATTTTCTTATTTAAGATTCATTGCTAGTGAATTCCCAGCTTCCCCTCAGTCCCTTGACCCCCTCCCTGGTAAATCAGGCATACCTACTTTAGTCTTTATGTTGTTATCTTTGTAGCTATTGACACTGTTGGCTACTTCCTCCTCTTTGAACTTTTTGTTCTCCTGGCTTTGATCACATTCTTTAAGGGAACACATGGACTCTCCGTGGTTCCAGGTAGACACATCTCCAGTTAGGCAGGTTTGTTTGGGACTAAAGATCCTACATTCTCTGAGATTTACTTTCCCTTTGGCAGTTTCCCAATAATTATTGCTACTGCAAACACATGCTGCTCTAAGTGGTCAGAAACAGAGCTGGATTCAAGTGTGTTCTCACAAGCCTTGCCGTATTTCCTAGAAGACACTGAGGCAAAGGAATATTTTAAAGAGATTTGCCATTGCATTTCATATAAAATGTTTTTTTAAAACACTCTTTTTTGGTCTCCGTTTAGGTGTTGCAGCATTGTTGTATAGTGAAGATTAGAAATAACATAAAGGCCCAATAATAGGGGACTGGATTAATGTGTGTTATGCTATATCTGTACATGAGATACTGGGCAGTAGTAAAATGATTGAAGTAGGCCTGTATGTACTGATGATGTATAGAAAACAAATCAATTACAGGTCTTTTTTATATATCATTTATCTATGTCTCATAATTTGGAAAAAAAAAAAAAGAAGGAAAAGAAAAAACTACAGAACAGAACTGTATTAGACCCCCTTACGCACAGTTTTGCTTTTTGCAGTTTCAGTTACCTGTGGTCAAGCACAGTCTGAATATTAAAAAGAAATTTCCAGAAATAAACAGTTCATAAGTTTTAAATTGTGTGGTGCTCTAAGTAGCTTGAAGAAATCTTGTGCTGTCCTGCGCTATTTCACTTTGTGTCTTCTGGGATGTGGATCATCCCTTTGTCCAGTGTATCCATGCTGTATGTGCTACCCACCTACTAGTCACTTAGTAGCTATCTCTTTTATCAGATTGGTTATTAGAAAGAGACCACATTTACATAACTATTATTATCAGTACATTGTTATAATTGCTCTATTTTATTATTGGTTATTGTTGTTAATCTCTTACCATGCCTAATTTATAAATTAAACCTTATTACAGGTATATGTGTATAGGAAAAAATATATATATATAGGATTTATTATTTGTGATTTCAGGTATTTACTAGGGGATCTTGGAATATATATATACACACACACACACCCCTCATGGATAAGGGGGGAACTACTCTATACGGGGTGGGGCAAAAGTAGGTTTACAGTTGTTCATATGGAAAATAATACAATTAATAAATAATAATACAAGAATTAACTCTTTCATGTACTCATAATTGTAAACCTACTTTTGCCCTGCCCTGTATATAAATGTTTAGCGCTGGAAAATGTCTTGCTATCTACTCATTAGACTATCCTGAGTGATTTCATCTGAGGAGGGGAAATGGGAGGATGTTATGGGCTACTTTATTTCTGCTTTGTATTTCTATTTTGTTTGAATGTGTTCGGTGAACATGTATTCTGTAATAAAACAATGATGAACTGAATATTAACTTATGATCTATTCTTAGTTAAATCTCTCTATTCCTTTAACTTCTTAGACTCCAGTCTTTGCTTTTTCCATTTTCCTCCTAAACTCCAGCCACTCTAACTCAGTTTCTCTAGTGGGCGTCTTCTGATCTAATCCTGTTTATCCCTCCAGAAGCATTCCTACATCCCTCGGTCAGATGTTATTACCTTTCCTCTGTGATCTCCTGATACCCTGGGAAATCTTCTTAGTCACTGGTATCTGGGGCAGGAGCTGTTATTATATGACTTTGTAGTCCATGGACCTGAGCATAGTACCCAGCACAGGGTAGAAATTCATTAAAAGGGGTTTCAGTGTTAACTAATAAAGCAGAGAATTTGGGGCAGATCCCCTTAATATCAGCATGTCCTTTTGTGTAGGTTGTCATTTTCTGCCATTTTTCTTGAGGCTCTGTGCGAAGATACATGTTTTAATTAAACTTCAGTTTATATCTCAGGACTTTTTGAGTTTATGTTGAGCTCTTCTAACAACTCCAGGAAGTTTATTTAAATGTAATATGATTTCTTTAACTGTCCCTAGAGGACAGGAGAGTGATCATTTCATGCTTCATTGTAACTTTAAACATTAATACAGAATATTTTTTATAATATCTCCAAATGCATTAATTAAAGAAAACCTGCATTTGTGTGCTTAGAAAATGTGTCACATTGACTCAAGCAGAAGGATAAACAAGTTAATATTTCTTCTCTGTGTAAATTGCTTGTCTAACAGTTTGTTTTCTTTTTAGGTTCAACAAATAGATCGTGTAGTAGAAGTTGTGGAGGAAACAATTAAAGGTAATTCTTGAAAGTGCGATAAGTAGAGGTATATATTGTATATAAAACTTCCTGAAGGAGACTAACCTGGACGGTGGACTGGGCTGGAGCCCTGCTACTCTCATTGTGCTCCAAGCAGGATGGTCAGTCACATCTCCCGTTGTTTCCATCTTCTTAGCTATTTCCTTATTTTTTACTGTTCTCTTTTTAGACAAATTAAAAAAAGAGTCATCCACCATGGCTGTCTCCTGTTCCAAAAGTTGCAATGGCTTTTTTGGCTTTAAACCATCTGAGGTATACATTTAATACCACGTAGTTAACATTTATTGAGCATCTTTATGAAAATTTTTT
This sequence comes from Miniopterus natalensis, assembly GCF_054644295.1. Taxonomy (NCBI): domain Eukaryota; kingdom Metazoa; phylum Chordata; class Mammalia; order Chiroptera; family Miniopteridae; genus Miniopterus; species Miniopterus natalensis. Next base: position 63,256,550 of record NC_142089.1, on the reverse strand, counting down.
TTTAGATACAAAATTATAAAATTTTGTCCCTGACTGCTTCATGCATTGACTGATGGATAAGAGGCATATCTTTGATTAGCTCTACCCTAGCTGAGAGTCACTGCCTTCATGATTGAGCTTGTTAAAGCCAGTGCTTCAGGGTGTTTGAGCATATTGTTGCCTTGCTTTTCTTCTGTTTGAGTACTAGGCACATACTGTCCACTCAGAAATTTTTTAAAGGAGTTAATGGTAATGAAGGTAACACAGGAGAAAAATCTAGGTGACCTTGGCTAAGGCAGTGACTTTTTAGATGCAACGCCCAAGGCATGATCCATGAAAGAAAGAATTGATAAGTTGGACTTCATTAAATTAAAAAACTTCTGCTTTGCAAAAGATACTCTTAATGCCTGACCAGGCATGGCTCAGCGGTTGAGCACCGACCTGGGATCCAGGTGATCAGGGTTCCATTGCCGGTCAGGGCACATGCCTGGGTTGCTGGCTTGATACCTGGTTGGCAGTGTGCAGGAGGCACCTGATCAATGGCTCTCTCATCATTGATGTTTCTATCTCTCTCTCCCTCTCCTTTCCTCTCTCTGAAATTAATAAAGATATATTATAAAAAAAAATACTCTTAAGAAAATGAGAAGGCAAGTCACCAACTGGGAGAAAAATATTTGGAAAAGACATGTTTGATAAAGTACTCTTACCCAAAATGTACGAAGAATTCTTAAAATTCAATAATAAAATAAACAACCCAATTTATAAAATGGGCCAGTGCCAAGAGATGGAGACAACCAAGGTATCCTGAGAAAGAGGACTGGGTAAAGAAGATGTGGGACATACACACAATGGAATCCTACTTGGCCATAAGAAAGGATGAAAGACTGCCATTTGCAACAACACAGATAGACCTTGAGAATATTATGCTAAATGGAATAAGTCAGTCAGAAAAAAGCTAAGAACCATATGATTTCACTTATATGTGGGATATAAAACTGAAATTTGTGGACACAAACAGCAGTGTGGTGGTTTCTAGGGGAAAGGAGGTGTGGAGTGAAGGGGGCCTAATATATGAGTGACGGGAGAAGATTTGACTCGGGGTGGTGGGGACACTGAGCAGTATACAGATCTTGTAACATAGTAACCCACACCTGAAACCTATAGATCATAGTAATCAATATCATCCCAATAAATTTAATTTTAAAAAGCAGGAAAAAAAAGCTGAATAAATTCATAGAAAAAAAAGGGCCAATGACCTGAACAGAAACTTCACAAAAGAACATATACAAATGGCAAATAAGCATATGAAAAGGTGCTCAGCATTCTATGTCATTAGTCAGTTGGAAGTTGAAACAACAGTGAGCTACCGCTGCCCACATATTAGAATGGCCAAAATCTGAAACACTGACAATACCAAATGCTGACAAGAATGTGGAGCAACGGGAACTGTCATTCATTGCTGGTGGAAGTACAAAACAGTTTGGCAGGTTCTTACAAAACTAAACGTACTGTTTCCATATGATCCAGCAGTTGCACTCCTTGGTATTTGTCCAACGGAGTTGAAAACTTATGCCCACACAAAAACCTGCACATGATGTTTATAGCAGCTTTATTCATAATTGCAAAAACTTGGAAGCAACCAAAATGTCCTTCAGTGACTGGAGAAAAACACTCTGGTACACCTAGATGGTGGAATGCTATTTAGTGCTGACAAGAATTGAACTATGAACCCATGAAAAGATGTGGAGGAAACCTACAAGTAAATTATGAAGTGAAAGAAGTCAATCTGGAAAGGCTACATACTCTGTGACTCCAAATAACATTCTGGAAAAGGTAAAACTATGGAAATAGTAAGAATGTCAATGGGTCATCAATGTTTGTTGGGTGCCGGGGTAGAGAGCGATGAATAGCAGGAGTACAGAGGATTGTTTTAGGGCAGTGATACTATTCTGTCTGATACTCTAATGGTAGGTACATGTCATTATACATTTGTCCAGACCCATAGAATATATACCACAATGAGTGAATGGTGATGTGAACTGTGGAGTTTGGGTGATGATGACTTATTGGTGTAGGTTCCTTGATTGTAACAAATATACCACTCTGGTGGGGGGCATTGATAATGGGAGGGCTGTGTGTGTGTGGTGGGGGCAAAAGGATATATGGCAACTCTTTATTTTTTGCTTAATTTTGCTGTGAACCTAAAGCTGCTCTAGAAAATAGTTTATTAAAAAACAATGAATAGTAAATAACATTGTGCTCAGGAGGCTGCCAAATGGCTTGCAGAGATATAATTTCTATAGGAAATCATAGAAGTTAAGGTAAACTATGTTTTTTTATCCTCACAACACTTCTGATGCCAAATGTATAAGTTTTCTACGCCAAGCAATTCTGACACTAGCTACCCAGTCAGTGCAGATGTCATAGGCTAAGGCCTCTGTCGTACAAGGCTGCCCACCACTTCAGATGTCAATTACAAGTCCAGATTGTCACCTATATTTCTGGCAGATCAAGTGTAAATTGAATTCCTATGGTTCCTTCCTCAGATTTGATAGTTTGCTAGAACAGCTCACAGAATTTAGGAAAGTCTTTTACTTACTATTACTGGTTTATTATAAAGAAGACAAGTCAGGAACATCCAAATGAAGAAATGCATAGGGCAGGGTATGTGGACAGGAATGCAGAGCGTCCATGCTCTCTTGGTGCACCACCCTCCCAGCAGCCCAGTGCTTTTACCAACTTTTATTTTTTTTGTTAATCCTCACCCGAGAATATTTTTTCTATCGATTTTTAGAGCAAGTAGAAGGGAGAGAGACAGAGAGACAGAGAGAAAAATGTCAAAGTGAGAGAGACACATCAATTGGTTGCCTTCTGCATGCACCCTGACTGGGCCGGGGGTCGAACCTACAACCCAGCTATGTGCTCTTGACCGCGAATCGAACCTATAACCCTTCAGTGCACAGGCTGACACTCTAGCTATTGAGTCACACAGGCCAGGGCACTTTTACCAACTTGGAAGCTTCCAAAGTCCATCATTTAGAGTTTTTCTAGAAGCTTCATTATATAGACATGATTGATTAAATCATTGGCCATTGGTGATTTAACATAATGTCCAGCCCCTCTCCCCTCCCTGGAGGTGGGGGTGTGTGTGGCTAAAAGTTCCAACCTTCTTAACATATGGTTTGCTCCTCTGGTTACCACCCCCATCCTCCAAGAATTTCCTCATTAGCATAAACTCAGATATGGTTGAATGCGGCTTATGAACAACAAAAATGCTCCACTCACCCCATCACTCAGGAAATTGTGAGTTTTAGGAACTCTATCCGGAATCAAGGATGGCAACTGCACATATGTTTTTTATTATATCACAGTATCACAGAAGGCTTATTACCTCCATTGTTGGGTTAATTAGCGATGGCTTCTCACTGAGGAGTTTGGGCTTGAGTGGATTTATTGGAGAAATTGAAGTTGGGTTTAATTGTAGGAGTCTACAGCAAGAGTTGAGTTGAAGATGAAGTTGATGGGGGATGTTCATTGGCAGGTCTAGTTTGAGGGTAGGAAGGCTGGTGAATTAAGTCTCAGTAATACAATGAGAGAATTTTAGAGATGAAAGAAGTAATTTTGTAGGTGTCCTTAATTTTCAGATGAGGAAGCTGAGGTAGGCAGGAGTTAAATGACTCATCTGAGACCTACTGGTTAATAGAGAACACCGCCTCTCATTGAACTTCTGTTCTTTACTTTCTACTTCTATTGCTTATATTTCGCCTAGACAGCACAAGTTAGTGAAATAAGGTATCCTTTAGCATGCAACCAGTTGTTTGTTGTCTTTCAACATACTACTTTCTGAGGCTCAATTTTCTCAGTTTAAAATGGAGAGAATTAATGGGTACTACTTTTGAGGTACCCAGAATACAACTTCTATTAATGTTTATTTCTTACTATCTCTTTAATACCTAGACTACTGGAATAACCTGACTTTTGCTACCAGTGACTCTCTTTTCAACCTGACTGTATATAGTGCTACCATTATCCTCAAATTATTTTACTCTCCTTCATAGGTCTTCCAGTGGTTGCCGGTTACTCACCACATTAATCGAGGACTTCTTAGTGTGATCTTAAATACCTCCTACTGCATCCTGCCGTCTCCACTTTTTCTTCCATCAGTTTCATACGTACAGCTTTTGCCCCCATCTACTGTCCATTTGTTGTTCTGTTATTTGCACTTTGCTTCCTGTTCATCTTAGGGTCCCTCACAGAAGTGGATGTGGTCTGTTTGCCCCTCCAGATTGATTCTGCCCCCTTCTCCACCTGCTGCCTGCCCTGGGGCTGACCTGTGTAGACTGCATCAGTAGGTCCTCACTGTCTGGCACCTGATTGGGTTTAGCTCACTGGAGGTTGGAGATGTGACCAGAGCAGGAGACAGGAGTATGTATTCCTTCTCACCCCTCCCTCCCTGCTCTCCCCTGTTGGTTGCTTCTCTCACCCATGGGCCACAGCTTCCGTCAGGTGGCTCCCTCTACTCATCTGTCTATCCAGGTTCCCGTAACTCTTCCCTCCCTTTGATTTTGCAGGCCCAGGAATAGAAACAGCACTGCATTGTTGCTCACCTTAGAGTACCACATTGTCTTTGCTTGGTTTTGCTAACCTTGCCAAACTTTAGTCAATAGTCCCTTTATTAAAATCTCTTCAATTATGCAGTGTGCCATCTGCTTTGCTGGGACCCTGATTGATAAATGCTCTGTGGAGAAGCAAGACTCTGCCCAGAAGGGCCAGATGGAATACAGCCTGACAAGAGGATTTTGCCATAACTGTCTTGTTTTCACATTTGATTCCTGTTGGGCTCTCTTCATATGTCTTCCTTGAAGGGGATTTGGACAGACAGCCCCTTCCACAGCCTGTTTGCATTCTTTTTATTGCTATCCTTATGCTATACCAAGTAATGTTTTAGAAAATGTATTAATCAGATACATTGATGCTGAAAGCATTTAAATCTCTTGTAATTAACATAAAGCCATGCAAAGTATATTCCATTTAGTTGGAACAAAATGAAAATTTCAAGTTTTGAATGAAACCTCACCATTTCAGTAGTGGCCTGAAAATTTCACCCATTTTATAACATTTGTTTTGGGAGAGACCAGATTTATGAATTTAGGATTTTCTCTGTATCATCTTAAAAATGCAACAAGATATGTAACTGAATCTAAGGGAAGAAATACAGTGTTTAAAGGATTTAAATTCATTTCTTTTAAAAAATACTCACATAGACCTTATTCTTGGTTTACAAGATCATTAAAATTTTTTGTATGAAAGCTCTGAAGGGAATATAAATCTTTACCTCTGATATGTGTACATGAAGTCCTCAAAGCAAAACAAATATTCTCTGTAAAAGGTGGCCTAACTGGATAATTTAAACCAAATGAATGCAAGTAAATATTGCCTATTGAAATTAGAAAAATGTTTTTACTATTACGTCATATTTCTTCCCCAGTCAACCTCTAATAAAAGAGGTCTCTATTGTTATTAATATATTTTCTGGCATTTTATTCATTCTAATTCCAAATGCCTCCAGTGTTGGTAATTCAAGACTTTCCCAATATGGTACAGTCTGCAAGCTTAATTGATTTTCTGTTTTCCTCAACTTCTCAGTAATTGATGCGATCTTGGATTAGACTTATCTAAATTCCTAGGGTACTTCACCAAACAGCTCTTTCTTATTTAACACATTGCTATTAATCTTCACTCTGTCAGGTTTTGTACTTTGCATTTGATGCTAATTCAGAGCATAAATTCTTTGTAAATTGAGACTGGAAGGCAGAACTATATAAAGCGTGGTTTCGTCATTGTTAGTCATGGGGGACTGCCCTGCAGAGTCCAGTGGAGAGGGACTTGAGGATGTTTGCCCAGCATAATGATTAAGGAACTTGAGCTTGGATAATGGATATTTCACATCTGTGATAATATTATACTACAAAAGTACTTTTGCATTTTCAATATTTGTTTTCAGTAAACATAGTATTTTCAGAAGTAAGAATAGGCACATTTCTTTATAACCAAGCAGCAAAGTTCTACCATAGGATTTCGATTGCTTTTTCACATCACTTTTTTCTGTATCTTGTTTGAAATGATGACTGGAAAGGACTGTCTGTTAGAGAAACCACCATGTCATTTCTTGTCTGTATTTCTATGGCATCATAACTTTATTAGCCAAGTTGTCAGTCCTGTTTCCAGCCACACACACAGTGAACAACAGTATTACGTATCTTGTAGAAAATATACAGTAGATGCCCTTGAGTCTGTTTTAATCATGGTAAATTGTCATCATGTTTACTTTTCTTTTTGGATAAAAGCAGTTAAGTAACTTTAACTTTGTGTAATATTTTTTCAGCCATCAAAGCTTTTAAAATTCAAATAAACGTTCAGACAGGTCCCCCAGGTGGGTCCTGCTGCTTTATGGTCACTTCAGAGTGTTTCATGTTTTGGTTTGTCTTGAATTTAAGTACACTGCTTTAACATGTTCATCACTTGTCTTTCCTTTTCTATTTAAAGATGCTTTTCCTTATGGTTTGAAACCACCTTTTATTATTAATGGGATTTATTTATATGAAGACTTGGGCATTTCATTAACTTTTGATTTTTTTATTCTGGGGTGGGGAGGGTGCATAGCATTGAGTAGTTCCTTAGGTTGATGGTTTTGCCTTCGTTTTCACATAACACACAGTTACAGTGGTTCACTGGACTTGATTGTTCAAAACAGGAAAGGAAATTACTTTAAGCTTGAACGTCTCAGACTTCTCATGACCTAGCCCTACAGTTAGTGGTCCACTGATCTATCTGGTAACGTAGCCCCATTCTTCCTGGTGTAAATATTAACAAGGACGTGCCTACTGTGAAACTGGGCTTCCCCGTTAACTCTTGCAAATCTTGATAGTGCTGTGGCCGACTGCATGGAGGCAAGACTACAAGTATTGTTGAATTCTCTAGAAATGTTTTATTTAGTCTAGACTTTTGTCAAAACTGTTAATGTAAAGTAGTTTATTAAGTTGGAACATCCTGATGTTAAAGTTTGTGTATTAATCATTTTCACCAGATATTTGCTATTTTCAGATAACAAGAATTCTGAGTACCAAGGTTCTCATTTCTACTTACTCTAATAGGAATTATTTAGTAAAGAATGCCAAGTAGATCAATTAATCCTGTTTCGAGTCTCACATAGAAAACATGAAAAATAATATAAAGGAAGGAAACTTTAATGTACTTAAATTGTTTAATGTAGAAGGCTGTTTCCTACTATGTTATTCCTTTTTTGTGAGTAACTTGAAGAGAATGGGCATGTGGTACCCTGCTTTCATGCTCTGCATGCATATCCTTTGCTTTAGTGTGCATGTGGGAAAGTTTTAGTCTTCATTAAAAGAATCTACTATTTTTGTTTAGTAAAATGTAGTGAGAATAGTTGGGAATATAAACGTAGAGGAAATAATATTAGAAGCTTCACTGCATTTTTCAAATAGAGGGTGGAGTTGTAGGTTAATTGTGGTACTTTGTGTTTTGGTGACTGTACTTAACACAACAGTAAATTGTGTTGTATTGGTCATTCTCCTTTAGCACTTTGTAGCCGGGTTCCCTAAAGGTAGAAATATAAAGTGTACACCAGGTCATCTTAGAGGTATAATGTAATATCTAAAACTTCCATAGCAAAATAAAATATATAGAAAAATTGTGATCATCCTTGAAAAATTTATTTAAAAACAAATATTTTTTATCACCAAAGTCATATTGCAGGCATGTGAGACAACTTAGAGTAACTTGATGGCTCACATGTGACTAGACAAAAAATTTAAATCTGATTATCTCAGTTTCTTGAAAAATTTGTTTGTCAGAAAATTTTACTTCATCAGTAGGATGTTATTAGGTGATGTTACCTTTACTTAGCAAACCTAATATTGTTAGTAATCGATGTAGAGAAAGAATGCTGAATTGATTTTAACATTTTGTATGTAATGTTTGGAGATGTACATCTTTTTTAACACTCTATAGAGCTTATAGCATATATGTAGCAATTACTTCTGAGCAAGAATAAATACCAATTTCGTTTCCTTATTAGTTTGAGGGGGGAAAACTAATTTGCAGACTCTCTAGTTAGAATATCAACTATGGATGGATTTTTAAGAAGTTTATCAGTACTGCTGTTTTATAACAAAGCGTACATTTTATTGAGTAATAAAGAAATAGTAATTGAAATGTCCTTATAAAAGATGGTTCCTAACACACTAAATCTTTATTGTAACTGAAAATTCAAGTGCACCATTACTTTTAGCTGCACTGTCTGCTTCTGACAGGTAAGACTCCTAGACTGAGAGTACGCAGAGCTGTGCTGAAACACTTGTTTTCTTGCTAACAGGTCAGATTTAACAACCCACACAATCTCTCTGGTTCTCTGTTTCCTGTGCTGTAAATTGTTATGACCTGGAAGGTACCTTCAACTCAGAAAGTCTAGGAATATTCGAGTCTGCAATATAAAGCCGTTTCAGAGTCTGACATTAGAAGGAAATACTGACATTTTGGATAGTGATCTCTAGGAAAAGGTATTCAAATGGGACTAGCTTTTTCTCTCATCCTAATCTCCACATGTTATGTTTTATTTTTCTTTCCCCTTGCCTCTGAAATGAAGTTGAAGATGTTTGTGGCAGACATGCCATGCACTTTTCTTTGCTGTATCTCTGTGTTCTCCAGGGGAGAGGGTCTCGAGGAAAGCACTGTTCTCTGACTCCTTGGCCTTGACCCCATGCAGTTGTTATGCCATCCTGGGTGATGATAGACACCACTTCCCAGTGCTTAAAGAGTTTTGTGCTTCTTTGAAGCAACTTTTAGTTCAACCCTGGGCGAGGCTTATCTTCAGGACTTTGAGACGGACAGTTTTAGTCTTGATGACAGATTGCTGGAGAGGAAAATTTGAGTGGATTTAATGTAAAGTGAAGTTAGCACCTGGAGTTGTGATTCTCAAGGGTGTTTCCTGGAAGAGATGTGGTGACTGAAGGGGACTCCTAGCCAGAGAGGGAAGAGGGCAGGGTGGTTTGTCAGAGCCTGGGGGAGCCCAGGGTTGGAAATTTTGCCGTATGGCCCTTCACCTAGATTCATTGCCACCATGAGCCCCTGTGACAGCTGGGTAAGGAGTGCATCATTCAGGTGTCCCAGGATGGGAAGCAGCCATGGTTCTCTACCTGGGCTCCCTAGGCACATGTGCTACGGCTTACACAGGACCACCTGCAGTTCGGGGAACACCACTGCTTTCTTCCCCCTCTTCATAGTCAGGAAATTGTATCAGGATGCAAGTGAGTGATTTAATGTGGTTGTTGAATCTACTTTAACTTATACATTTAAAAATCATTTGCAAATTTATCATCATCAATGCAGTTATTTGTGACCTATTTCCCAGCCCTCCAGAACTTTAAAAATAAATGGGAGATTAACCAAAGAACTTATATGTATATATGCAAAACCCATGGACACAGACGATAGTGTGGTGAAGGCCTGGGGAAGGGGGTGGGTGCAGGGTAGAAGAGGTCAGTGGGGGGAAAAAGGGGACTATCTGTAATTCTTTCAACAATAAAGGTAAATTTAATAAATAAATAAATGGGATCTGACTTTAACTTATAATGTTTGAAAGTTTTGAAAATCTCCTGGCCTTGCTTTGGAGAAACACCATTAGCACTATGGGTCCTGATAGCATTACAATTTTATTAATTATAGTAGCAACTGTAATTAACTTGTCTTTAGTTCTGTGTAACTTACTCCATAGGAACCCTAGCATCACTGATTGTACAGCTAGGCAGTGGTGTCATATACTCTTAAACCTAGTCCTCTAATCCCATGTTCTTTACATTTGCTTAAGCTGTTTACCTTGAATGGAGGAAGTGAGAAGTAAAGCTCGTTTATTATGATTTCCTTTCCTCAAGTCTATTGTTTCCAGTCACTGCTCACCCATTTCTAGTTCCCTTTCATATTCTTGCTTATACATTTTGTTCCTTCCCATTTCTTGTTTCCTTTTTTATCTCTTCCCCCCTAATCTTTCTCTGAGTTTTACTTGCCATTTTATTTTGCGCCAACATATGAACTTTTTTTCTTTAAAAAAAAAAAATGTTGATTTCAGAGAGAGGAAGGGAGAGGGAGAGAGAGATAGAAACATCAATGATGAGTCATTGGTTGACTGCCTCCTGCACACCCCCAACTGGGGATCGAGCCCGCAACCCGGGCATGTGCCCTGACCGGGAATCGAACCGTGATCTGGATCCTAGGTTGATGCTAAACCGCTAAGCAATGCCAGCCAGGCCATAAGAACTTTTTTGTAAGGAATTAATAAATAGTTGTTATATTTACAAAAAAAAAAGTGAATAGAATATTTTAGTCTTGTTATAAAGATGCTTAATTTAGGAAATGAGTAAGTAAAAGTATTCCTTAACTGTAAGCAACCAATAAAAAGCTAGTCTAACCAATAAAAGGCAGAAGAAGATATTCTATAGAAAAAATTCTTTGGGGTATGTTTTTTAAGGGTAATTATTGAAGGTTTTAATGTGAAGCACACTTTATGCAGTTTTTACTGACAAATGATTAGGTTACTAAAATTCCTTCACATTTTTTAAGGATATGGCCTATGTTCTCAATCCTAGCTTTGTATGTAGACAAGATAAATATTGAAGCTGTAACTGGAAGGATTTTAATGTAGATAACTTTCAGTCTTTAACATTTCATAACCAATATTGTAATGCCCTAAAATTAAGTTTTAAAAATAAATGTTTGACTAGTCTTTGGATTAGAAGGAAGAGTGCATCTTAGGCCCACATAATTTTAACCTCATAAATTATCTTTCGAATCATTTTCATGTTTGAAGGTACAGTTTTTCAAGTGGGTCACCTTTGTGCCAAGTCTTAGTAAGTCTTTTCAGTGAAGTTGGTTTTAGTGATAGGCTGGTTCTAAGAAGTGGGAAATGAACAAAAGCAGGAATTCTAGCAAAGCACTGTGCTTGTTATTAGTAGTATTGTGTCAAATGTACTGTGATATATATAGTCATGTATATAAAGTTTGTCCTGCTCTCTCAGCCTCCCACTCTAGTCACCCCTCCTTGACACCTTTCCTGATCTTTCCCCGAAATTTGACCACCCCTCATGGTGTCTCACTGTTCCCCAAAATATTGACCAGACCATCAGTGACACTTCATTCCAATTATTTGTTTACAAGTCTGTTTTCCTTGAGACCTTAAGTCCCTTTTTAGGGCAGCAGGGATGTGGTGGCTCAGGACAGAATAATTTTTTTTTCAGGGGCATATTTCGGAAGTCTTTATGTTGTAAGTCAATATAGATAAAATTATATTTCATACCCCATTTTAAGATCACCCCATTTTAACATTTTAAAGTTTAGTATGGTGAAACTTTTGTTTGTGTTATGTATATGCATTAATGTATTGTGTTATGTCAAGTGCTCATCTTTGTTTTTATTAAACATTTCTATATTGATTTTATTGTTGCCATTTCTACAGAAGGGCCATGGTAGCTCTTATGTAAGAGAGTGTGAATTTAAAGCCAGCAAGTAAGCTCCAGCTGCCCCCTTCCCTAACCTCCTCCCATTTCGATTGCCTTTGTACTACTGCCCGCAGTGCAAATGTGTTCCGCTCATCACAGTGAGGAAATGAAACACAATAAGGACAGACAGGCATTTTTTAAGGTTCATAGATGGGACAACTTTCTAACTTTCTCTGCTTCCCATCTCTCCTCTGTCACATTTTATGGTAACTTGAGTTGAATAATAGCAGGAGGAAACTTGAAATTTTCATTCCTGATTTAAAGTGGGAATTTGAGCTTCAGTTTTTAAAAGTCAAATGTGGCTTATGAGTTCCTTATGTCTTGTATTTTAATGTTATTTTGTAGCTGCTTGGATGTCATCTATTGTAAGGTCTGCTATCTCTGCTTTTATCTCTTGGTATAGTGATCTTGGGAATAGAGGTTTGAGGCTGAGCAATGATTAAGTTCTTCATTGCTCCCATGGATGCTTTACATACTGAAACCGAAACATACATAGCCTTAGTGCTGTAAACTCTAAAGCCTTGGAGCTGCTTAATGCATTTAGAATTCAGGAATGCCTGTGGTAGCAAGACAGCCAGTGACCCGAGGAGTTCTTTTAAGGGTCTGTACTAGTGTGGCATTATCGACATGGGACTGCTTTAATTTTTGAGTGTTTGATGTACACTTGATGTAAATTGTGAAAAATCAGTTGACACTGTCAACTCCCACTGTCATAAAAAGTATATCTGCTTACAAAAGACGTAAAGCATAAAATTAAATGCTTATGGTAATTTGCCTCCAGAATATGTCTCCATTTGGGTAAGAAGACATTTTGCTTTTGTGGATTACTTGCTATATGTAGCCTTTGCTTAATATGATGACCTTTACAGCCAGGAAAGTCTGGCTGTTTATAACCCCTTTAGAACAAAAAGAAATTAAAGGGGGAATAATTGTCATTATTCATTGTACTGGCAATGCTGTGCAAATGGAAGAAATGTTAGCTACTAATGTGTTAGTTTCTAACACATTTAGAATTCAGGAATGCCTGTGGTAGCAAGACAGCCAATGAGCTGAATAGTTGAAACATAATTTATGTTTTAATTATGTCTTTTGTTTGTGTTATATATACGCATTAAGGTGTACATTAATTAAAGATGTAATTAAAACATAAAATTAAATGCTTATGGTAGTTTGCCTCCAGAAGATGTCTCCATTATGGTAAGAAGACATTTCACTTTTGTGGATTATTTTTTATATGTAGCCTTTGCTTAATATGATGACCTTACAGCCAGGAATGTCTGGCTGTTTATAGCCCCTTTCGAACAAAAAGAAATTAAAACGGGAGTAATTGTCATTATTCGTTGTACTGGCAGTGCTGTGCATATGGAAGAAAAAATTGCCCAAGAATGTTTATTCCAAAAATGTTTTCGATTTTCTGTCTTCCAGAGTTCTGGATCATACATAAATGTTACATCATTATAATTATAATGTAGAACCTGTTTTTGTGCAATAAGAGTTTTGCTATTAAATAATTCTTAAAATTCTAGGGATTTAAACTTTGTATTGTGACCCTATCTGAGCGTCTCTCCAGCTCACCTGGCCATCAGGTCAGGTGTTGGTTTCTTCATGCTTTGTTAAACTCTGGAAACGTACGCGATAGCATCAGTACCTTTGTAGGCTCTCTTTGCTTTGATTCATGCTTTGAATTCTATCTTTTTAGACAGTGATTCTTAACATTCTTTCTTTATTTTAATATCTTTCCTAGGTATCATTGTTTGAGTTAATATTTAAATTCTTAATACTTGATGAAATCTTAGTAGCTAAAATCGGCAATTGAATTGTAATGATCTTGTGTTGTTTAGTCAATTCTAGCATTTCCCATAAAGTTTTTCAACCTAGACTTCCAACATTTAACCCACTTTCTTTGTTTAACTTAGATTTCTTCTCTTAAAATGAAAGTATTTCAAGGGAGGCTCACATTTTAGTGTGAATTTCAGAGAATGCTTGCTTTCTTGATAGGTGCCTACATATGACGAATGACATTGAATATCGTAGAGACAAACTTATGGCTACATTTTTCTTTTTCTTTGTAAATAAGTAGTTAAAAATTCCTATGAAGGATATGTCAAGTAATAGTTCCAAGCATTTTTGTAGAAAAGAGATTAATTGAGCATTTCTTTCTGATTTTCTTAAATAATACTCAAATTGATGTGACTAAATTTGCTCAAGTGAGAGCTGGTACCTGCAGTGCATTTGCTCTTTTCTTCTTCTTGCTTGACTTTTTTGCCCGTCTTCTCCCGGCCCTTTGCCCCCAACCCCCGGCATCTTGTTAGATAGCTTTATTCAGAAGTTTTTCAGCAGGTAGACCCAGAGCTCAGGATTAGACAGGTCTTCTGAATGTGTCCTTAATAGAAGTGAAATTGCTTGAAATGAAAGCAGTAAGAGAGCAGGAAAACTTGGCATGAGGTCTCTCTGGTGGTGATAGAGGTGGGTGGACAAATGTTAAGGAAACAATGAATGGCCATTAAAATCAGATGGGAGGGCCTGGCCGGTGCTGCTTAGTGGTTAGCATCGACCTATGTGCCAGGAGATTGCTGTTCGATTCCCCGTCAGGGCACATGCCCAGCTTTCCAGCTCGATCCCCAGCAGGGGCGTGCAGGAGGCAGCCGATGTTGATGCATTCATGTTTCTATTTCTCCCTTTCCCTTCCTCTCTCTCTAAAATCAGTTAAAAAACCCCAACATTAAAAAAAATCAGGTGGGAGGAATGAAGTATTGAAGGAAAGTCTGGCTGTTTATAGCCATTTTAGAACAAAAAGAAATTAAAGGGGAAAAAAGTAAGCAATTGGAGTCCAAGTTGCCAGATCACTGCTGCTTCTATAAAGTTCTAAAGCTAATTTGTACAAACCACTTCAGCTTTAGGAACTAAAGGAGGACAGATTGGTTTGTGTGTAGAAGCATAATTAATAAATACATGTTTTGTAGCTCAACATATGTGCTTATGTTTCAGGGGTTGGTTCTTTTCTGTCTGTGAATGACCATTATTGGCTTCCTGACCTGCTGACACACCAGGCTCTACTTGTGGACGGGATGTTTTCCCTCAGCTCCAGTAATGTGCAATGCAGTTAGCACTGTGGGGTTTGGAAAAGATTTTTTGCTTTTGAACATTCATAGGCACATTGAATATTGATTCAGCTAGTATAGCAATTATTGTGCAAAAATGACTGGTTTGTTTTTTTCCACATAGGTTTTTTTTTTATTATGAATTCAAAAATATGCATATAATAGTGAATTATATTTTTAAAAAACTAGCTTTTGGTTCAAAATTTTATAATATATAATTGTTTTAGCTGATGAAATGGTTTACTAGCATTCTTTAGTGGTTTAGGTCAAATGTAAAAACCAGCTCAGAATCAGTTTTTGTAGCTGATTTATAAATAAGTGCTGAAAGCCTCAGGCTTAAAATTAAATTTGTTTGAGCAGGGCTGACTTTTTTGTGACACTTGTAAGTAACCACTTAGAGAGCCGTTTATTAAAGATGGTTAATAAACCTACCGAGATACACTTGACCATTATTTAGAGGAGATGAAATGTGAACTTCCATTTAAAAAGGAAAAGATAAAAGATATCAGAAATATAATGTTTGAGTATCTCATTCTAAATCTGAGGCGATCTTCTGTTTTCATCCTTGTATTAAAATTGCATATCTCTGTTTTAATCAATTTATATCTTTACCACTGTCTCCTCAGTGGTCTCATGTTATTATGAGTTGATCTGGTCACACTGAGCATCTTTCTTCCCATCTGTTGTATTAATACTTCCTCCTTTAATTTCTTGTTATGTGTGATTGAAATGATGTAAGAACTGATATTTTCACTCTTTTTCTTTCAAACTCTGTTGTTCTGGGTTCTTTTTTTCTCCCTTTCTCTTCAATCTAGCCACTTCAGGTGATGAAATTCATAGTAGTCACAAAATAAATCAGTATTCATTGAGGAGCGATTCCTTTTTCATCACAGCGCCAGGCACCAGTGGCTAACCAGAGGGGACCAGACAAAGAAGGAGTGTGTGAGTGTGACTGTGGTCCTTGCTGCACAGTCCCTCCACAAATATAGCAGGTCTGTTTCAGCTCGTTTCCCTGCTCTTCAGCCCCTACCTCTTCTCCTGTGCTTCCCAGAGACATGCCATTGTGAAGAATCTTTTACTGTTTTATTTTTTGTTCTGTCAAATTCAAGTTTGTTTTAGATAGTAACAGTATTTCTAACTGCACATATGATAGGTAATGATTTTCAGTATATGTGTTTTTCTGTGGTCTACAGAGTTATGGAGTTAATTTGAAACAGAAATTTTGTTTGAAAAAGAATTTTTATCTATATATTTATTTACATTAAACTTACTGGGGTAACATTGGTTAATAACATAAAACTTTTTTCAGTATAACAATAAAAATTTTATTCTGCTAGTCCATTTTTTAAAAAAGATGATTGTTCTGTGGTTGCTTCCATTTCTTTCCTCTCCTTGTTGGCTAGATATAATGAGGTATTTTTATGTTATTTTCTACTTTGTACTATATTTTCAGTGTTTTCTAAAAAAAAATCAACAGTCTTGTTAGGTCTGCCACTCTTTAATGAATCATCGGATTGGAAAATAACTCATTATATCATCAGGCAGAGATATGTTCCTTTATTTGCATGTAGATAGTGAAGATGAATAATTTATCAAATGTTATTAGAGTAGGCTGCGTATTTCTGAAGTCTTAGCAGGATATAATGAAATTTGTCTCACGCTCGTATGAAAATAGCATGCCTTTGCATAGTCGTTATTGAACTTTTGGCATTTCTCAGAGAACTATTATGTTATCCTGCCAATCTTGCTCACCTCTTCATTAACTGGACATTTGATCGAAGAGTTGAACTTATCTTGAAAATCTGTGAAATCTGGTATGCCAAATGCTTACTTGACTCTAACTATGTTTCTACATCAGAGCAAGAATTTTCAGAATGAATGAAGTCTGTAATGTTTCTTATTAAAGTGATTAGTGCAAAAAGGCTATGACTGATGGTTTTATTACTTCTGGTCATGAAAAGCTGTCTATATAAGAGATGTTTAAACAATGTGTCTTTCTGAAATGAGGGGTGATGAAAGATGTATATAATTGCTTAGAATCTTATATCTGTAGTAAATACATATTTGAAGTTGTTTTAAATAATTGCTTTTAAGAAGGTGGCTTTGATTTGCAGTGGCATGATTGTGTGAGGAAGTCAGCAGATCTCTTCACAAGCAGTGATAAAGCTGGATAAATGGTTAAAAACAAACCATTTCAGCACTCTGGAAATCAACTGAAAGCATTCAGCGAACAGAAGTGTTTATTTGTGAAAACACCTGAACTTTGAGTAAGAACAGTATGAGCCTGTGGTGTTTGCTCCTTGGACTCCTCCCATTTTCCTTTGTCACTTTCCTTAGCTGTGTGGTCAAGGATGTTCAACAGGACAGAGCAGGCTATGAAACCCAACAGCTTTACTGCTGCTCCCAGGACAGCTCAGTTGATCTGGAGAATTGTCAAAGTGGAGATTTTGATGGCAAGTGACAGGGAGAGTCGTGGTTCTACCCTGCTGAAGTTGCGGGCCTGTTTGGCACAGTGGACAGGTGGACTAGCCAGGAATTTAACTAGGGCTTCTGGGAAATGAGACAGTGATGGAAAGCTCGACAGAAATCTTTACAGACTGTAAGCTGACTGGAGGTTGTGCACATGCACAGTAGAGATTGGAGAGGGCCAAGTCCACCCTGGGGCTTACCTGCCCCTGGAGCCTACATGCACATCCAGAGGAGGTAGGAGAGGACCCAGGAAAATCTGGGAGAAAGTAAAAGTTGGGGCAGACTTGAAAATGGCCCTAGCTTTCAATGCTATTACCAGCTCATACAGAGATCCATCAGCAAATAGGAGAAATCTTACTGGTTCAAGATGTTTGAACAAATGTATGACCGAAGTGTTATGATACACTCAAAGACACAATATATAAAACCATATTTAAGGAAAAACTGAAGTCAATACAAATTGTCTTTGATTTAGCAAAATTGTTCGATTTAGCAAAGACTTCCAAGCACTAAGTGGGTCCATGCTAAGTTTTTAAGTAAAGAATATCGACAGTGACTTGAATACAGAATTATAAACAGGTAGAAATTATGAAAAGAACCAATAGAAATCTAGAGTTAAAAAGTATAGTAACTGAAATGAAAGTTATTAGAGGAGTTCAATTGCAGGTTTGAGGTGGCAGAAGAAAGCAAGCAGTAAATGTGAGGATAGACCAGTAGAAAATTAACCAATCTGAAAAACAGAAGAGCATGAACAGTACTTCAGAGACCTGAGGGACAACATATAGCACACCAACAAGTGTCTCATGGGAGTCACAGAAGGAGAGGACACAGGAAAAAAAAGAATACTGGATGAAAACTTCCCAAACTTTATGGAAAACATTACTCTGTGGATCCAAAAAGCTACATGAATTGCATGTAGGAAAATCACAGAGATCCACACCTAGCCACATTAAACTCAAACAATTGAAAGACTGAGAAAATTTGGAAGCATAAGAAAGAAGTGACACTTTATGTAGAGGGGAACAATAGTAAGATGAATAATTGGCTTCTCATCAGAAGCAAGAAAGGTCAAAAGCAGTGGAATGATATATTTAATACTCACAGAAAAAAAAACTATCAACTAACAATTCTATATCCAGCAAGGTATCTATCCTTCACAAATGAAGCAAAATGAAAACAGTTCCAAATATAGAAATACTTTGTAGCTATAAGATTTCCTTTACAAGAAATACTAAAAGTTCTTCAGGCAGAAAGGATGTGGTACCAAGTAATAACTAGAATTCTCAGGAGGAAATGAAGAGTGCGAGAAATGGTAATTATGTGGGTAAAGTACCTTATAAATACATATTTTTCACATTGTCCTCTTTAAAAACATACAGTTGTATAGAACAATAATTATACCAGTGTATTTTGGGGTTTATACAACTATGTGTTAATATGTATGACAACATATAGCACAAAGGAAGAGGAGGGAAAAGAAATGGCACTTGGACAGTTGAACATCCATATGGAAAAAATGAACTTAGACCTTTACTATACTACAAAATGTAACAAAGAGGATGCTAGACATAAATATAAGAGCTAAAACAGTAAAACTTCTAAAAGAAAATGTAGGAGAAATCTTTGTGCCCTTGGGCTTGGCAGAGTTCTTAGATATAACAACAAAAGCATGAACTATAAAAGACACAGTTGATAAATTGAACTTTATTCAATTGAAAAACATTTACTTTTCAAAAGATATTATCATCAATGTGATAGATTGTGAGAAAAGAAAATCATATATCTAATTAAGCTCTTGTAAGAAGAACATATAAAGAATTCTTACAACTCAGTAATAAGACAAACACTCCAATTAAAATTTTGGCAAAGTTCTAGATTAGACATTTTTATTAGTAAAGAACAGAACCAATGTGTGTGTGTGTGTGTTTATAAGGAGATGTATTATAAGGAATTGGCTCACACCATTATGGAGGCTGAGAATTTCCCAAGATTTGAAGTCAGCAAGCTGAAGACCTGGGAGAGCTGATGTGTAGTTTCAGTCCAAGTTCAAAGGCCTGTGAATCAGGAGAGCTGATGGGGTAAGCTCTAGTCTGCAACTGGGCAGCCACGAGAATTAAGAGCTGATATTCCAGTCTGAGTCTGAAGGCTGGCAGAGACCAATGACCTAGCTCTGCAGTCAGGCAGGAGGAGTTCCTTCCTACTAACACTTTTGTTCTATTTGGGTCTTCGATTGGTTGGGTTAGACTCACCAGTGTTAGGAAGAGCAATTTGCTTTACTTAGTTTACTGATTCAAATGTCAGTTTCATCCAGAAATACCATCACAGATGCACCCAAAATAATATTTGACTAGAAGTCTGGGCATCCTGTGGCCCTGTCAAGTTGACACATAAAATTAACACAGCATTTTACCAAACAGAACATAAAGTTGGCTAATAATCACATGAAAAGTTACTCAGCATCATAAGTCATTATAGAAATGCATAGTCATTCAAACCACAATAATATACCACTACACACCCACGAGAATGGCTGTTGTAAAAAATGTTACAATGTGAGAAACCCACATATATTGCAGGTGGGTTATGAAATGGTATCATCACTTCAGAAAACAGGTTTTTTCTTATAAAGTTAAATATAAATTTACGACGTGACCCAGCGATTCCACTCATAAGAATCTGTCCATGAGAAATGAAAACATATATCCACATGAAAACTTGCATGCAAATATTCATAGAAACATTATTATAATAGGTATTAATTGGAAACGATCCAAATGTCATCAGTTGGTCAACAGATTAATAGTGTCGTATATTTGGTATGGGAGCAGGGAAAGACTATAAATAAGCTTGAGGGAATTTTGGGGTGATAGAAATGCTCTAAAACTGGGTTTTTGTGATGATTGCACAAATGTATACATTTATTTCAAATAATTGAATTGTTTATTCACAGGGTAAATTTTATAGGATGTACCTTAGTAAAGTTATAAAAAATAATGTGTATGTATATAATGAGTAAATGACAAAGTACACACAGAAAATAATAATTGGAGAACCTGAAGGGGGTGGAATTCTTTGTATTATTCTTTCGTCTTTTCTACAATTTGCAATTAACTCAAAATTTTTAAATTATTAAAATTTTAATGGCTTTAGTAATGGTCTAATTTTCTTTTGTATGTTTTTTTAAAATAAGTTCAGAAACACTTGTTTCTTAAAAAACCCAGTCCTAAAGTGGATTATTTGTTTTAAAAATTTCAGCTTGTTGCCTTGCTGGTGTGATTCAGTGGTTGAGCATTGACCTAGGATCCAGGAGACTGAGATTCGATTCCCGCTCAGGGCACATGCCCGGGTTGTGGGCTCGATCCCCAGCAGGGGGCTTGCAGGAGGCAGCTGATCAATGGCTGCCTCTCATCATTGATGTTCTATCTCTCTCAGCCTCTCCCTTCCTCTCTCTGAAATCAATAAAAATATATTTTTAAAAAATTCAGATTGTTTATTCTTCACTTCTTTGATTTACCATTTTTCTTTGAGCAGATAATCTGCTTTTGCATTTTTCCCCCTTGTAGTCCAAAATTGGCCAGCATGCCTAGTGCCCATGTGAACCCATCCTGCTTCCTATAAGTATCTGGTCTCTGCTAGTGAGCATTATACCTTGTGGAAAGACATTCTGAGAATATTTCTGTTTCTCTCATCTGTACAGTAAAATGTGCCAATATTATAAGCAAAGCACTTTTGACCATAGGACGCGAACACAGCTGTTTTTCCCATTGGCAGTATTTCTTAGGTTCAACGATCACATCTTCTCTAGGTTTTCTTTTTTTTTCTCTCATAAAAGAAAAAGCTAAATGCAAATATTAATACATTTGTGAACGCAGTAAATTAAAGTGAAATTGTGTGACTCGTGCTAATGTATGCTGATATGCTTTATTTGAAGGCCACTCTGTGAGACTGCTGGGTCAGAGGAAGGATAATGGGAAACGGTTGGGGGGAGCACCGTTGGATTTGCCGAAGATTAGGAAGAATCCACTGATAGAAATCATTTCCATCAATACTGGGTAAGCTGCTCTCCAACTTCCTCATAAAATATTCAGTATACTCCATGAATTCAGTGGTGTTTTTTCCCTTGGACATTTGACATAGAAAAGTAGTTGTACATTTTCATGGGAAAGAAAAATGAAAAAGCTCTGTAGCAAGTGATTATAGTTCCCACTAAAATGTTCCCTGTATACAAATTACATTTGCAGCAAGGTTTTATATCTTTGATTAATATTATCATAAGTTCTCCATTTTGATAATTAACACGAATTTCATTTTATAGCTGCGCCCTTGGTTAAAATTTTTTTAGAAAGAGTATTTTATTGTGGGAAATGGTTAACATTGCTCTTCATTTTGTACTATTTTTTTTCAATAGGGTTATAGTAACTATTGCCCCAGGTACTAGTCCTGTTTTGATTATTAAGTACCTGAAAATCATATTTGAAAATGTTACTCTTTTGGTTCTGGAGGTCAGAAGTCTAACACATGTCTTACTCTGCTCAAATCAAGGGTATTGGGGAGAATTCTTGTTCACTTGCTTTTTTCACTATATTTCTTGCTTCTGGTCTCCTCCTTCCATCTTCAAAGCCAGCACATTGTATTTCTTTGTGTCTTCAATAGTCACATTTCCTTCTGATTCTGACTTTTCCACTTTTAAGTCATTATATTGTGATTCATTGGGGACACCTGAATAATACAGGATTCTTTTTCTATTTTAATGTCAGCCGATTTGCAGCCTTAATATCATTTGCAATCTTAATTTCCTTTGGCATGCAAGGCTCCAAGGGTAGGATAGGTATGAGAGAAAATTGTAGGTAGGGAAAAGAATCTGAGGCATAGGAGTGAACCATATAGTTGTTCATGAAGTAGATAATTTTGTCCAGTTTGTCTGGACTTTTCAGTATATGTAAGGAAAAGTGTGATAAATTATCTTTTGTGTGAAGAATCTGTTTATATTTAATTCAGTGGTAAAGGAAAAGGAGAGCCCCTAAGCCTGGAGCAGAGGTGAGGAATAACCACATTTAGGCATCAGGGAGGTTATTCTGGGACTAGGTTGTAATGTGGGTTGGGTCTGGAAGATAGCTGGGTCCGGGGAGAGCACTTAGGAGGCCGTCAGCATCCCAGCCAGGAGGGAGGGAGGGCCTGAGTGGTAGCTGTGGGATGCAAAGCAAGGATAGCAGCAGGTTGTCGCAATGGTGAGAACATGGGCTTTGTGCCCTGGCCGGGTGGCTCGGTTGGCTGGAGCATCATCCCCTACACCAAAAGATTGCGGGCTCCGTCCCGGTCAGGGCACACCTAGGTTGCCTGTTTGACCCCCAGTCGGGGTGCGTATGGGAGGCTACTGATCATTGTTTCTCTCACACTGATGTTTCTCTCTCCCTTTCTCTCTCTCTAAAATCAACAAACATATCCTCAGGTGAGGACTTAAAAAAACAAAAACAAAAACATGGGCTTTGTCGTACTCTGGTAGAGTTATTTGTAACCGCACATTTGGAAGTTCCCGAGACTGATTGGGGATAGAAATACGAAGTGAAAAAGAAGCTGTAGTTGGAGGGGGTGAGTGAATGAGGTCACTGGGGCTGTGTGGTCAGTGCCTGTGCTTGGGAACTCGGAGGTGCCAGAGGAATCATTTGAAATAGTCAGTGAGGAAGGTTTTATGACTATTGAGTGTGATACTATCAGTTGCCTCAGAGCTCTTCAGGGGAAATAATACTAGGATAGATGAACTATTTCACTAGAGTGGGAAAATTAGAAACCAGGTTAGAAAAGAGTAAATTTTACTCCAGGAAGATTACTCTTGAGCAGTTGGTCTATAAAGGAAGAGAAGTAGTCTAGAGAATAGAAATATATATATATTAAATCTGAGCTTGTTTAGAGGCAGAGGGGCAAGAATTAGAAACATTCTGATGGGAGAGACTGAACAGGCTCGTGTTGCAGACAGAAGGGCAAGTCTGGGGAAGGAAGGACACTTCTGTGCTTCCTTGGACACAGGAGTATAGCATGTGAGGAAGTGGACGTGTAGAACCTATGAGTTCATTTTTCCCAAGTTCCTTGCTGGTTTAATGTGGAGAAAGTGGTTCGGTTTCTGCATGCTGTCAGGTCAAATAGAGGGCAGTGTTTCACTGTTGCGTCCCTTTGTGTTTCAGTTAATGTACCCCAGTGTTTTGATGACACTGACTTGAGCTGGGGCCAGTTCATGAGAATACAGCCCTCCTCCCCTCAAGGGTTTGTCACTGTTCTTTCCCCTCCCTTCCTCCCTTTGGTGTTGATGTTCAGTTGTTATCCTACCCTATGTATTTTCCTTCTTTTTTTCTCCAGTAAATGAAAGGGAAACTTTATTGAGGCCCCAGGGCCATGGGGTTCAGGCAGGAGGAGGAGTTGGTAGAGGGGCCTCATTTACCCTTCTCCCCGGGCTGCAGGTTATTGGTGTGGCCACACTTCTTTTTGTGTCAGTTGACAGTGCAGGAGTGCAGGCAGGCGTAAGGCTTGCAGCAGATCATCTTGTCGCCCCTGTGCTGGGTGAGCTGCTCCAGCGAGGGCTCTGTGATGCCTCCCTGCACACGAAGTGCCAAGTGCAGGCAGACTCTTCTGAATGTTGTAGTCTGAGAGGGGGTGGCCATCCTCCAGCTGTTTGCCCACAGAAAACAGAAGCTGCTGGTCAGGCGGGATGCCCTCCTTGTCTGGATTTTAGCCTTGACACTCTCAGTGGTGTCCCTGGGCTCCTCCTTGAGGGTGATGGTCTTGCCAGGCAGGGTCTTCACAAAGATCCATCTCTGTGTCTGCTGGGGAGGCTGCTCCCACCTCCTCCAAGAGAAAGAGCTGTCCTATGTATTTTCTATAAAATGGAAGCTATGTCATGTTAGAGTCGAATTAAATATTTGGCTATAAATAATAATTTCTGAGCTAAAGATATGAAATTTGAAGATTCATGCCAGTGTTTTATTCTTCTGATTACATTAGTGGAGTCAGGTCATAGTCCTGAAGCACAACAGTGGGTGGGTGTGGTTATTTACAATAGAGAAGTATCAACCCAGTGCTGTGGTCAGGATAGTGGGGAGTCAGCACGTGCATAAACAAAAGAAGTAAGCTGAGGTTGAAAAGCTCAGTTTTGTCAGGGTGTCCCATTTGTGTAATTGCTTATTTTTTCTAGTACTGAGAATGGAGTGTGGAGAGAGAAGGTAATGTAGGGGACACACAGTAAAAAATCAGATATTGGGCCATAAAGAAAATCTGTGCTTTATTATGCCTTCTCTGTCACTATTAAAGTCATCATTTTTGACAATACCGTGACAGTTTTTGTTCTTCCAAAGCCAGGAGTTGAGTGCTGCTTAGCAGTTCTGATATAAGTTATATCATTTTTTAGATACTACTATCAGATTATCCCTAGTTTGAAGGATAATCCTCCCCTGGGCTAAACACATCTTAGAAAATACTGTTTAACCTGTAATACTTTACTGATACATTTTCTTTTAAAATTTATCTTCTCTTGCTATTTTCTATCTGTCAGACATAAAATGCTGGTTTATGGGAACCTTGGAGAGGAATAATTTTCTTTGAGATTACGTACTTAAAGTTATCATTTTAAAAAAGTATTTGTTACAACCCCCCCATAACATCTCAGCTCTTGGAAAACAAACTAACTTGGATGTTTTCCCTTTCTTTCTGTAATGTCCAGAATTTATCAGTCCCTATTCTAGTGCTAGAAACATAGTGCTTTCTAAATATTTGAATGAATGAATGAATGAATGAAACAAAAACAAGAATGCAAACTTATTTTATATCAGTGTTTTTAGAGAAATATAATTATTACTGGTAATATTTTGTTATCTTTCTAATTCTAATGATTAAAACACGAAATAGTTATTAAATGCATATAATCATAATACATTTGAAAATATAATTATGATGTGCTTATCATATTACCTGACACTGTGTTAGATATTATGATATATACAAAGATAAACATTTCCCAAATCAACAAGTAACTAACATCCACTGAAATAATCTAAAACAGGCGGCTGTAAACACAGAGTTAATTCCAGCTTCTGTGTGGGGAAGACCTGGATCTCATTTATTCCATATTCAGGGCAGTGCTATTAGGTCCCAGCGTGGCACTATCTCCAGGCATTGGCTCTTCTGACCTCTGAATTCAAGAGCTTTCAGGCACAGGTGTCCTCTCACTGCGCCTCTAGGAGATGAGGTGG
Organism: Miniopterus natalensis; assembly: GCF_054644295.1. Classification (NCBI taxonomy): domain Eukaryota; kingdom Metazoa; phylum Chordata; class Mammalia; order Chiroptera; family Miniopteridae; genus Miniopterus; species Miniopterus natalensis. The sequence continues at coordinate 63,231,191 of NC_142089.1, read as the reverse complement.
CGGCAGCTCAGTGAAAAAGTCTTCCACTGCCATTGTCGGGACACAGTGGAAATACAACCTCAAATGCTGTTTTTCATCTTCTCTTAAATTACAGCTTTTCAGAAAATTGCATTCTATAAAAAACAATTTTTTTAAAGGTATTTAACTAGAAGTGCTTTTAAAAAAGGCTTGAATTAAGGTTCCAAAGAGATCCTGTTAGAAGTTTGAATACATGTGGGACCATCCTTATACTAAGGTGAATCTTTTTAATAGTTTGGGAAGATAAAATGTAGGATATTTTATAGTATACTCTGTTTGAAATGACTATATATTACTATATTCAATAATGATTCTTGAGTCCTTATATCTTAGCATAGAAGAAATAAGGTATTTGTATTTTTTCAGTCATGCTATGCTGTTGTTCACATATCCTGATTATACAGACCATGGTCCTGTTCTGAATCTGCTCTCTGGAGAACAGCTTCTCTGCCCTGGTACAAGCCCCAGAGACAGCTGTTAGAGATCATGACACCTCTCTCCAACAGGCACTTTCTCAGGATAAAATAAAACATTTTCCAAAAGCAATTCAGCACACTTTATAGTCATTCACTTATTTTAAAATCATGGCTCAATATTACTTTACAAATTAACCTAAGCCAATTTTGTCATGCATAGCTCTTAGGGTTTTTTTTTGTTTTGTTTTTAGTTTTTAGAATAATAGCTACCAATGAGAACTAGTTGCTTCCCTATAACCCAGCTGTCAGATTATAATGAAAGCAAGTCCCAGTCTGCAATAAGAATTTATTAAGCAAGGTGGCACAGTCCTGCTATGCTTGTGAGCTTAGTGAAGTCCTCACTCTGGAAGTACACAGCTGCTGGAGTGAGGGGAGGGGAGGGACCAAGCCAGAGTAATATCCTTAAAGGTTGGAGCCCATGCTCCCTAACAGGTGGTTTGTGGACTAGTGCGGGTCATTCACTATTGATGGCTGGTCTGTGACAAGTATAGAAATTGAGAGCAAGTGTTTTAGAAACTTTTAAGGCAGTTTTTATTGCAGTGTCCTATAATTTATTTTCATTGTATTTTACCAAAGAAAATATTTCTTTAAAAGAGCTTTGAAAGAAAAATCCTTTGTCACGATAGGTAGTTTGAGAAACAGTGGTCTGGCCAGCATGTTTTTGCAAAGTTCTCTACCCTATTTTGGAAAATATTTTAGCCAGTCACTTAGCTTTAGTGCCACTGATTTCACTAATGAGATCCCATTTCTGCTGTCTTTTATGTTATTAGTTAACCGTTTGTGGTTAGTCGTTAACTACTACTTTCACAAGTGAAAACTGATTTCTGTCATTTATTATGCTAATTTTCAGAGCCTCTGCTTTTGACTAAAGATAAAAGATAGCTAAAGCTAAAGCTTAACCAGTGATTGCTGGAAGGTGGCCTTTTTGATTAAATACTAGCAAAGAGAGACTATTCTTAGAGTTGCAGTTTAAAATAACTCATGCACCCTGGTCAGGTGGCTTGGTTGGTTGGAGCATCGTCCTGCACACCACAAGGTTGCGGGTTTGAGTCCTGGTCAGGGCACACACCTAGGCTGTAGGTTCGATTCCCGTTCTGGGTACGTCTGGGAGGCAAGCACTCGATGTTTCTCTCTCACATGGATGTTTCTCACATCGATGTCTCTGTCTCTCTCAGATCGGTAAACATATCCTCAGGTGAGGATTCAAAAAATAACTCAGGCATTCTGTATTATGGTCTTTGCATTAAATTCTTTCAAAAGTAAGTTATAGATGTCCTAACCTGGCGCATGTGGAACTAGAGTCTAGAGGTGAGCAGTTCTTTTGACACATCACTAAGTTGAGTGGAGACCTCTTGTTACTCTGGTTCTTCTGTAGCTGCTGGAGGCCAGGAACCTTATCTCTCAGCCAGGAGCCTGGACTGTGGCACCAGCCTGTTCTAGAAAAGGCACTGGAGCCCAGCGTACACTGAAGCGGGCTCTGTGCTTGGGGTCACAGACTCTGTTATTTTCTAGCTGTGTGAACTAATGAATTAGATAATCTCTTACAGACAGCCTCTTTTCTAACATGGACACATGCTGCCTGCTATATGTGTAGCCTGACATGTTCTGGGCACTGTAGAAAGTGTTTCCTTAGAATTTCGATGTTGCTGTTTTCTATAGTCTACCAGAATTCTCCAGGACCCCTTCCTTCCTTTTCATCCTTTGTACTGTTTAGTCAGGAAAATTGCTGGGACTGGAATTTAAATTTAGGAATTGATTTGTCATCAGCTTGTCAGTCTTCTACTTGTTCAGTTTTAAGTGAATGAAAAATAAACTTAAAAATTAATCTTAGTCTCTCCCATAACTTTTAGTACAGTGTCTGGCGCACAGTATTTACTCCATAAATATTTTAGTATTTCAGTGACAGCAGTGCTACTTAAATGCAGAAAGAATTTTCTGGCTGAGCTGGAATATAATTGTAATTGCTTCTCTTTTGCTATAGATGATTATTTTGTAGAAAAAAAGAATATGTTAATTTGGACTGTGAATGAAGTCAGACGAATCTCAAACAATTTAATGTGTGAAAATGAAGTATTTGTGGCAGTTTTGAACTTGTTACATTTTTACTTTTATCCAAAAACTAGTTATTCTGAAATTTTCTGTTTTTTTGATGTCTTCAGTGAAATCTCCAAATACCTTGTTTTCACTTAAATATTGTACAGATGAAATCTTAAAGTTATCTTATTTTTAGTGCATTGTAGAACTATATTTGGGAAAGATCATTCATAAGAACAGTGGATGGCACTATTGGCTCATACCTGTGAAGTAATTATTGTTAAGTGGCAGAACTTTCAAATGCTGGCTTACTAAATGCCTGTAAGTGAGTGGCCCAGTTAAAAATTTTAGGCAGTATTAGGATGGAGTTAATCTTAAATTTTCTAAATTTTTCTTTATGTAATCATTATTTATATAAACTTTGAAGTGAATACATAACTTTCTTAGTAATTATATATAAAGAAATTGCTGGTTTTAAAAAATCATTTCTATTTCTGGAAGTTATAGAAAAGTTATAGGATATACCATTGTGCTAACTAAAAAGTGTACCTTGCTTACCACTTTTCTGATAAACAAAATTATATATTTTAGGGAAGGGAAAATAACTGAATTCAGATAAAAAAGCAAAAATTTAAAGATGCTCAAGTTTAAGCACACAATGAAAGAAACCTTCAAGTTCATTGAGTAGGATGGTTAACACTTTTCTCAGGTTAGTTTATAGATTATATGATAAAGATATACATTAATTATAAATAGTAACACTGCTCTTACAGTTTAGAAAGTTTATTGTTTTGTTTCATGTGTACAAGACCTTTATGTTTCCCCTTTGAGGAAACTAAACTGTCCTGTATCTGGACATTCACTTATTCAACAAATGTGGTTGAACATTTGCTAAGTGCGGAGATAGGAAGAGGCATTCATTTGGTGTCTTCCACTGAGAATCCCACAGGATAGAGAGTGAACCAAGCACAAAGCAATTGAATTATAACATTGTAAGTACAACAGTACAGGAGTAAACAGTTACCTTAGGACCAGGATGGATTGTTTCTATGAGTTAGGGAGGACTCCCATAGAAAGTAGATACTTAGGCCCTGTCTGAAAGTTTATCTCATAGGTGGGTTCAAAGGCAATTTAAACACCGGGGAACTCCATCTGCCCGTGAATAGTGGTATTGAATTGCGAAAGGCCTTGTTTTATACAGAGTGTGAATGTGGGTGAGTGTGGTTGTGTTTTGAATAATGGAATATAGGAGAAAGCGAGGTAGCTTGAGATGGCTTGAGTTCAAACTGAGCCTCATCGTTTCATCATTTGTTGTGTGATACTGTGTTATTCAACCCCTCTATACGTTTCAATTTTCTCATCTATAAGTGGAGATAACTTTAGTGTTGTGAGAATTAAAAGAGATCATCTGTTTAAAGTAACACAATGCCTGACTCAGAGTATCTGTTCAATATAATTACTCTTTTTTGAAATTGATTTTTAGAGAGAGAGTATGGGAAAGGGAGAGAGAGAGAGAAACATTGATATGAGAGTGAAACATTGATCGGTTGCCTCCTATACTCCCCTTACGTGGGATCCAGCCTGCAACCTGAGCATGTGCCCTGACCTGGACTTGAACCGACAACGTTCAAGGGATGCATGGGATGATGCCCAACCACTGAACCAAACTGGCCAGGGCAGCATAATTACTGTTAAGTTTATTACTATCACAACCGTGCAGAAGACAAACCTTATGCTTAACTAGATTGAAGTTTGCTTAAGACCACAGAGCAGTAAGTGGCAGAGCCATGACTTGAATCACATCTTCCAACCAGTTCTTTTTCCATTAAAACACAAGCAGCTTCTAAGTTTGCCCTACTTGCATTGGAGTTATAGTTAGTTAGTTGAAAAGAAAGCCAGTTAGAGCTAATGTTTGAGACTAATGTGGAAGACAGCCTACTAAACCTGAGAAAGATGCTATGGACCCTGGATTTTTACAAAGAGAATGGAAAATGGAGGTGGGCTAGGAGAATTTCTATGGTAAACTTTTATTGTACTGTATTAGATGCCTCTTGAAATTCATTAAGTTTGAATTTTCCTATTATGATGTTTGAAGGATGGGACTGCTAAATCATTTAGATTTACAGATAGGTAACTGTTATACCCTCTGTCTTGTCTTTTTTTAACCAGTAGTTGAATTAGGGTGCATAAAGATGAGTTGCGCTTGGAGGGTACAGTGGGCGTGAATGGTTATATGTATCAAAGGAGCTACCACCTGTCAAATTTTCCTGTTGCTTCAAGAAAACTTATTTTCCAGCCCCATCAGGAAGGGGGAAAAATCCTAAAATTGTGTAACCCAACTTTAATTAAGTATAATTGGATACACATGTAATTGTGGATAAAGGCCTGTCAGTTTTTTCAATACAAAAATAATATATATCTCATGTTTATTTATGAAACCACTTTGCTCTTATTTTACTACATCTCAGCATGGTAGCAACAATTGTTTTATTTTTCTAACCCTGACAAAGCAGAGTGTTTTGTTTGGCTTTTTAAAAAGGCAATAGTGCATGTAGTTAAGACCTCATTTACTTTATCTGATGAAGTAATCTCTGAAGAATGTCTTTTTCTGTAAATCCACTAAGGAAACTGGGTTTAAGTCAAGGTCATTCTTTAAAATCCTTGTATCTGTTTTTAAATAATGTATGTAGCTTTGTGATTTGTAATGTATATTTCTGTGGTTCTTTTTAGGTTGTTCTTAAAATAAGTATTAATTGTGAGAGATATTATGGGTTTAGGGAGATCTTTCTACCTTGTAAAGTTACCTTTTATGGATTGTTTGAGTTCTGCACTTGAGAAAAACACAAACTGTCTGAATGAGATTTCTAGTTTGTTCTCCTTCCCACTTCCCTCATCTCTGTTTTTCTTCCCCCTCTGCCCACATCTCTATAAATTTATGGGAACAAGGTATGTAAAGATAGATTTATTTATATAGGACAGTATGTAGCCCCTTATGACCAGAAGGTATACACCCAGTCAAGTTTGGTCTACTTTATCCAGTGGTTTGTTCACATTCGTTTATCTATTCTTTGTACTCCTTCACTCATTTATTCAACGAACATTTGCAGAGTATCTGTGTGTATCAGAGACTCTGCTAAGTGCAATGAAAGAAACAGGGCTTACCTATTTTATCACTGCCCTTGAGAGTCTCACAGCCTAGTATAGTTTAGTTAACTGGTAAATAATTCCATCTTAGTCTTCATAGAATATAATTAATCGCCAGTTCTTTTTATTTTGTACCTAGAATGACCAGAGATATAGAGAACAAATAAAATAGGACTTGTATAAAATATGATGGCTGGAAATGGGCATATGCAACATGTATAGCCTATTAGCTAGTGGGTTCCTCTTTGGTAACTGATTACTGTTGAGAATTCAGTCACTGTTGTCTCATCTTGTTAATACTCTGGATTTCAGGCAACCCATGATCTTCTGAATGTTGATTCCATGCTTATTCTGTTAAATGAAACACCTCTAATTTCATTTCCAAAGAACAGAATTATTAAGACCCCTTTAGCCATTCTAGCTTCATTCTTATTTCTTCTATTAGCCTTTTTCCCCCATTTTCCTACCTTAATTCTCAATTACATGCTAAGCAAGAAACAAAGCAATAAAAATAAAGACAAGGTGCCAGTAGCAGCACTAATGTTGACACATTGAACACATTTTCAGAAAAGAGATGTCTGTCTGTGTCAGAGGACTATGAGGAGGGTTGAGGCTCTGCTGCTGCTGAAAGCAAATTTTAGTGATGTGTAGTGATCCCCGAGTGGCTACATTGTGGTTGGTGTAATGCTAGTCTTCTGTGTAACTGAGTTGACTTGGACTTACATATTTTGCTTTTTATAGTTATATATCAAGTGATTAATTTTCTTAATTTTATTGTAGCTTTCTTGTCCAAATATTTTATTTGGAAAAAAAGCTGTGGTACATTTACACAATGGACTACTACTCAGCTATAAAAAAGAAGAAAATCTTACCTTTTGTCACAGCATGGATAGACACGGAGAGTATTATGCTAAATGAAATAAGTCAATCAGAGAAAGGCAAATACTATATGATTTCACTTATATGTGGAATTTAATGAACAAAATAAACTAATAAAGTGGAGGCAGACTCATGGATACAGAGAACACACTGACAGCTCTCAAACTGGAGGGGGATTTGGGCAGCTGGGTGAAAGGATTAAGCAAAAACAAAACAAACTCTTAGATGCAGACAATGGTATGGTGATTGCCAGAAGGAAGGGATGGGGGGAGGTGGAATATGGAAAAGGGGGGATAAATGGTGATGGAAGGAGACTTGACTTCGAGTGGTGAACTCACAGTACAATATACAGATAATGTATCACAGAATTTTACACCTGAAGCATGTGATTTTATTAACCAGTATCACCCCAATAATTTCAATAAACAGTTAAGACCATCAGAACAGAAAGAAAATTAAAAGACAAAGATAAATTTATGAAGTGCTATATTCTAAAAAGAAGGAATACGTTAGTCGAGATCATAAAAGTTACTTTTTGGCTGTTGCCACTATATCTCAATTGAGGAAAAAAGCTCTTCCAGGCTCCACTCTTAGAAAGAAAAGAAAAAAAACATACTAATCATTCCATAACAGATATAGGGGAGGACCCAACGCATGGGGTTCATTAAAAAAGAAAGGATTGTTTTAGAAAAAGAAAAACAAAATACTCTATTAACTTTAAGTTCTTGTGGTAGATTTTCAAAGGTGAATGATGGAGGAAAGAATGATGTAGGTGTTGGAAGATTTTTTGTTTTGAGTTTTAATTTGATTATCTTACTTTTGCGTACCCCAAACCAGAATCCAGCTGTGACTATGACTCCTACATAGAATATTTTCCTGATAAACTTCACAAATGCTTATTTGGAGCAACATCAGTATGGCTCGTAATTTATTAATTTGTTTTCTTTATCCCAATACTGCTTTGCTTGTATCTTAATGTTCCTAGACAACTTTAATTGATTGAGCCTATGATATCTGTATTTTATTTCTCCTATCTTGCACTCTTTATCTTCTTCAAATTACTGCTTTGTTTCCTGCCCATTCTTTCATCTTTTGTCTCCTGCCTTTTCCTGAGGTGCCATTATCATCAGGATACTTTGATTGCTAGAACAATTTGGTGCCACCAGTGTGCTAGGTCCTCCTCTGTATCTGGTATAGAATGATTAGTTTTTGCTTTTCTTTTCTTTCTAAGAGTGGATCCTGGAAGAGCTTTTTTCCTCAATTGAGATATATTGACAACAGCCAAAAAGTAAATTTTATGATCTAGATTATATTATTTCTTCGTTTTAGAGTACAATACTTCATAAATTTATCTTTGTCTTTTTATTTTCTTTCTGTTCTGATGGTCTTAACTGCAGTTAATTTTGTCATGTCTAACATGTACTACATATTAAAAAGCATAGATTTCAAATACATTTCATTAGGAAGAATTCACAGAAGTAGAATTATTGTGCCTCTTGGGATATAAACTCAGATTGCTTTCCAAAACATTGCCATTTATAATACTAACGATTAAGGAGATGCATATTTGGTTCCACTGTAAAGTCTTTATTATTATTCCCATTTTATAGAAACTGAGGTTGAAGAGATTAAATAATGTATCCAAAGCTATCATCTTAGTATAAGCGTAGCTACCACCTTAGTAGAAATTAGCTAAAATTTGCAGCCTAACTTTTTGAATGTGAGAAGCCATCGGCCTAGTGTTAAGAGCATAATTTTGGAGCCAGACTGCTTGGGTCTAAATCCTGGCTCCAGTGCTATGTAACTCGGGGGAAGTTTCATTGTGCGTAAATTTTCTCATCTCTAAAATGGGAATTATAATAACATCTGTTTCTTGGCGTTGTTGTGGGGATTAAATATATTGATGTATAGCTTAGCATAACACCTGGCAAATAGTAGGTACTACAGGAGTGGGTAAAAATATGTTTCTAGGTGTTTGTATGGAAAAAAACATGCAGGTTATGATTATTACAAGAGCTTTATTAATTCTGACAGACTCACAACTGTAAACCTACTTTTGCCCACCCCTGTATGTAAGTGATTGCTGTCATTATCTTCATTATTAATTAGACTGTGTTCTCTTTATTTTTTATCCACATAGAATGTTTATTCTATCTTTCTAAAACAACATACGCATTTCGGTAATCAAATTACTGAACCATTTAAACGTTTGTGTGAGTGAGGGAATGAAAGAAAGAAAAGAAAGGAATAAGCCTGGTACTCACATCTTTGACATTTATGTGATTATGATGTTTTATTAAAAGCCTCCTTGTTGCCTTAGCCCGTTTGGCTCAGTGGCTAGAGCGCCGGCCCTTGAGCTGAGGCGTCTTGGGTTTGATTCCGGCCAAGGGCACACACCTGGGCTGCAGGCTGGATCCCTGGTCCCGGTCGGGGCCACTGCAGGAGGCAACCAATCCATGTCTCTCTCTTCCCCTCTCCCCTCTCCCCCCTCCCCATCTCCTCCTCTCCTCCTCTCCCCCTCTCCCTCTCTTCCTGTCTTTCTCTCTGAAAAGCAATGAAAAAATATCCTTTGGTAAGGATTAAAAAAAAAGCTTCCTTGTTTTGTGTGGTAGGTAAGAAAGAACCAGTTGAATTTAAGTATACCTATTGTAAATATAGGGAATTGTTGTTTATAATATTTCCTTGAGAAATGTTGGATGGTGAGTAGAGTAACATGATAGTTTGTAGAGTGAGAAGCAGTTTGATTTAAGCTGTTTCCTAATGGGTTATATTGCCTGAGATTTTTTTTTGCCAACTAATGAGAATGGACTGAGGCCTTTTTTCCTAAGAGGCAGAAAAACCCTCTTAATTAGGGATAGACTTAGCAAACTATTTAATATGTCCCTGTATTATTCGTAGCCCTATGGCCAAATACCAACTGCCCACACACCTTCTTAGCACAAATCTATTTTTGGATAATTAAAAATCCTTTTGAAAGATTTATATATTCAGAAACTGAGAGCCAGAAAGGACTGTAGAGATTTACGGTCTTTTGACAGGTGATGAGGCTGAGGCCCGCTGGGCCTGCGCATTACCCGCATTGGATGGTCTGTGTTCTGCGCTCACTTGCAGGGGAGTGCGGTTCCTGACAGAAGGAGGCTGTTCTCTAGGTGGTACACCTTCACCAGGGTGTTAGAGGTTGCTTGCAGGATTAAGCGTTTGTGGTCCGCAAGACATCATAAAAATGATATTTTGTTTTAGCTTGTATTGAAGTATATAAAGGTCAAAACACCATAAAATGGTATTACATTTGCTGGTGTTTGGTGAGTAAACAATGGAAGATAGTGAAATTATCTTTTTATTAACTGAACTGGAGGCCACTGAGACGTAAGGCTTCTCTTTGGATGTGCGAGAATATTCACAGGAACTCCAGACTTCACACCTCCCTGTATTCTTCTGTTCACTCATTATTTGCCTTTCCCATCTATATTTCTGTTTCCGTTCTATACTTTTATTCCTTTTATTCCTGTAGGTTTATGGGTTTGTATCCCTAGTACCTAATAGTGGCTAGCATATGGAAGCTCTGAATAAAAAAGTTTGTATGACTCAATTTCTAAATGTTTCCATTCTAAAATCTCTCTTACTGTTTCCTGAGTGTTGATCTTGCATTTCAGCCTTTCTCAGTTGTATTTTCTGAGAGAATTAAGCCTAAACTTACACCTGAATGTTTTAAGGCAGTTCATTGTGTATAACAAATTAACTTCTCTCCTAGGTATGTGTGTCTGTATGTATTTATTTAATTTTTCTTTTTTGTTGAATTTATTGGGGGTGATACTGGTTAATAAAATTATATAGGTTTCAGTGTACACTTCTGTAATACATCATCTTTGTATTGTAGTGTGTGCTCACCACCCCAAGTCAAGTCCTCTTCCATAACTATTTATGCCCCTGTACTCTCTCTCCTATGTATTTGGATTGGTAAACAGCTGTGTACGATTTTTGGGAGAATTGAGAAAATAATCACTTAGATTATTCCTTGTAGTACTTAATTATCTCGGAACACTGGTTGAGAAACACTGATTTATTTACTTCATCAGACCTCACCCTTTTAAAGTTTACTTTTTAAAAAAAATATATATCTTTATTGATTTCAGAGAGAGGAAAGGAGAGGGAGAGAGAGATAGAAACATCAATGATGGGAGAGTCACTGATCGAGCCCTCAACCTGGGCACGTGCCCTGACCGGGAATCGAACCCCGATCGCCTGGATCCTAGGTCGATGCTCAACCCCTGAGCCACACCCGGCCAGGCTAAAGCTTACTTTTCTAAGGAGCATCATCATTGATTTATTGATTTCATTTTGATGTCTGTTGTTTTTTCACTCCACATTTCTTTATTTTGAATAGACATAGTTTTTACTGAGGGTTGTTGCTAAGTTTGCATTATGCTGAAACAGTTGCAGTAAATTTGGCTCATTCTTTAAAAAGAAAAATAAGCAATAACTATATAATAGAATTTTCATATTCCTGTATTTTCTCATGTAAAGCATATACTACTTGAATGTCAAACTGGTCATTACTTGGGTGGGCTTGTATGTGAGACATGCTAGGACCATGATAACATGAGTTCCAAGGGCAAAGGAAGGAGACTGGAACTAGTAAGTTGAGTCTGGCCATCACTGACTCTGCCACTACAGCTGACCCTTAAGAGTCAGCCCTGTTTTTAGTCCTGGCATCTAAGACTGTCACCTTCTGAGTTCTTCTTTCTAAAGGATTCAATATTAGATGCATCAGAGCTCAGTTATATGAGGAAAAAAAGACACAATAACCCCATACCTTTTCACAGATGACATGGTTATCTACATAGAAAATCTCATGGAATCTATAATAAAACTTCTGGGACTCATATGTGAGTTTAGCATGGATACAACGTAAACCACAAAAGTTAATATTTCTATGTACTAGCAGTGTGCAAATGGAAATTGAAATTTAAAACAGTTTTACACAATAGCTCTAAGAAAATTTACTTAGACATAAATCCTTAGGTATAAATCTAACAAATCATGTATAAGATCTGTATGTTGTAAACTGCAAGCAGAAGAAATAAAAGAAGACCTAAAAAATAGAGAGATATATGATGTTTATGACTTGGAAGACTTAACATAGTAAAAGTATCAGTTCTTCCCAAATTCATCTATAGATTTAAACTAATTTCAATACAATTTCCAGTTGTATTGTTTCTGTGAATGTGGACAAGCTGATTCTAAAATTTATATGAAAGGACAAAGGAACTAGGGTTGTATAAAATAGTTTTAAAAACAAATTAAATTGGAGGAATCACACTACCCTATTTTAAAACGTACAGTAGCAGCAGTCAAGACAGTGTGATAGTGGTGAAGGGATAGACACAAGTTGTTGTAAACAGAATAGCATGTCCAGAAATAGACCCACACAAATTGGCCCATGATTTTTGTCAAAGGTGCCAAGTCTGTTCAAGGGGGAAAGCAGTGTTTTCATCAAATTGTGCTGGAACAATTGGATATCCATATTGAAAAAAGAAAACTCTTTTACCTAAACCTCACTTATACATGAAAATTAACCCAGAAGAGATCAAAGATTCAAATGCAGAGTTTTAAAGTATAAAAATTATAGAAGAAAATGTAGAAGATTTTTGTGGCCTGTGGTTAGTAAAGAGTTCTCAGACATGCTACTCGAAGCACAAGCCATAAAAGAGCATATGATGGATTTCATCAAAATGAACAACCTTTGCTCTGTGAATAATACTATTAAGATCACAGCTACAGACTAGGAGAAAGTATTTACATACCCAAGCATAGGATTTATATCCAGAATATACTGTGAATTCTCAGCACTCAGCATGAAAACAAACAACTCAATTAAAAATGGACAAAAGATTTGAACTACTCCAGATGGCAAATAAGCACATGTAAAGTTTTTCTGTGTTGTTACCACTGAGGATACAGCAACTCATCTATTAGACTAGCGGAGATTAACACATAGTGATAGTATCAGGTGTTGGCAGGGTTATGGAACAGCTAGAACTCTTATACATGTTGATGGGGATACCAATGATACCGCCGTGTTGTAAAAACAGTTTTGTAGTTTCCTTAAAAAGTTAAACATAAACTTATCATGTGACCAGTAATTCCCCCTTCTGGGTATGGGAGATGAAGACTTAAGTTCATAGGAAAACATGTATACAAATGTTTATAATAGCTCCCTTCCTAATTGTTCAAAACTGAAAACAGTTCATATGTCCTTTAAGGGTGTAAATGGATGAATAAACTGTTATATCCATTCAATGGAATTTGTATTACTGAGCAATACAAATCAATGAATAATGGATACTCTTGGCGTCTTGGGTGGACCTCAGAAGCATGTGCTGAGTGAAAGAAGCCAGTTAATAAGAGATATACTGTGCGATTTACTTATATAACATTCAAGAAAAGGGAAAACTATAGTGATGAGACAAGATCAGTGATTTCCAGTGGTTAGAGGTGGGGGAGGGTATTTCTAGCAAGCAATAGCAAGAGACACTGTTGGGTGATGGTACCCTTCTGTGTCCTATTGTCATGGTTGTTCCATATTTCTATACATGTGCTAAGTTTTTTTTTGTTTTTTTAGTTTTTTTAAATATAGCTTTATTGATTTCAGAGAGAGGAAGGGAGAGGGAGAGAGAGAGATAGAAACATCAATGATGAGAGGGTCATTGATCGAGCCCACAACCCGGGCATGTGCCCTGACTGGGAATCGAACCCTGATTGCTTGGATCCCAGGTCGACGCTCAACCGCTGAGCCACGCCCGGACAGGCATACATGTGCTAAGTTTAGAGAGCCGTACACTCTCCAAAATACCAGTTTTACTATGTGGCAATTATTTTAAAAGTTAATCCTGCAAAGAAAAAATACATTAAGAAATCTTAAGGTGGGAACCAACATACGAAATTGAAATTTACAAAAAAGAAGTTTACAGCTTCTTTAAGCAGGAAGCAAAGTTGTCTGGACAGAGAGGGAAATGGGTTTGGGCTGTATATTGGAGAAGAACTGAGCTTGAGAACAGTTGCTGAGGGTAAATGAAGCATTACTGAATTTATCCTCAGCGGTGAGTGGAGTAGTGTTGCCTCCAGGTAATCTGAGATGAATGGGAAGACAGTTATATGGCAGCATTAGGTCCTGCTTTGATTTATTAAATAAAACTTTTTAATTACTCGGTGTCGCTTCCTATTAAAGAAAGACTCTTTCCCACTGTTGCTGCCAGTTGCCATTTGCTGATCAGAAGACAATGTTCAGAAGTGTGGGAATGGGCAACGGTGGCATCTGGTTGGAACAAAGATGCACAGTCACAGAAGAGAGGCTTCGGCTTATAAGTAAGCGGATGCCCGTATACTCTCCTTACCTTTATGCACATATACACGCTGATCTTACAATTGTTCTTGCTACTTTTTGCATAAAGAAATAATTATTGCTTTGGAACTTGTGCCTATAAAAACTGCAAAAGTCTAACTGTATGTGGCTACTTTGACTGTTATAATGATTTGTTTAAATTTAACTTTTCCATCCAGATACTGCCAGTTGTAATCAGGCCGTCATTTTCAACATTTTATCATCTTAACTATATATTTGGAAGTATTGAAAATCTCCCTTTTGCAGGGCCTGACTATGAAAATATGTAATGGTGGGAAATCAACAGCATGGATTCCCTATGGTATCTAAGAGCATTCAGCCCTGCTGGAGCGGCTGAACCAGCATCCAGCATGCATAACAAACACAGGGGTGGGCAAAAGTAGGTTTACAGTTGTGAGTATGCAAAACACAGTTTCTTCTTGTATTACTATTTATTAATTATTGTATTTTCCATGAGAACAACTGTAAACCTACTTTTTTTCATCCATGTCGTGTGTGTGTGTGTGTGTGTGTGTGTGTGTGTGTACCAAGCTGCTGTTACTGCCATTAAAAAAAATTTAATGATCAAAGAAGCTTTATTTGTAATAGCCCAAAATGGAATCAACTCTGTTCATCAACAGACAAAAGGACAAATAAATCTTGTGACAAAAGAACCCAGACAAAACCATTACAAACTGCATTATGTCATCGATATAAAATGACAGAAAATGCAAACAAATCTATAGTTAAGGAAAGCAGATCAGCGGTTACCTGAGGCAAGAGGGTCTGAGCATGGGAAAGGGAGGAATTACATAGGTGTACAGAGAAGCTGGGAGGGTGATATATACATTCGTCATCTTTAGTGCAGTGCTGTTCTTGAAAAGAAGACAAAATAGATTTTGAATGTTTCATTTTTAAAACAGAATGGAGTGTGGATTATTCTGTTACCAAATTAGACGGCAAAACATTATATTTACTATGCAGTGACACTCCTCACTGTGCTAAAAGAATACAAAATACCTTGACATTTAGACTAAGAATTCATCACAGTATTCCCAGTTCATAGGAAAGCAGCAGTCAGAAAAATTAGACAATTCAAATGGAATGTCTGTTCACAGCAGAATGTCTTTACAAAAGTAAAAATTGATAGTGAGGCTGCAACTAAATTGAGTTTCTGGTTGGCACTTTTGTTAGCCAAGCAAGAAAAGCCACTTATCAATAGTGATTTAATGAAACTATGTTTTGATTTTACCAGCTGAAAAAGTTGTGTCCAGTGAAAGTAAACTTCTTTATTAGACATTAGGTAAGAACAGTTGCACAAAGAGTTGAGGACATGGGGAGCAACATTAGTATTTAGTTAAAAAGTTAAGACAACTTATTCAAATGGTTTTCTTTGGTTCTTGGTTAGTCAACAGATGTTTCCAGTATTGCTCAATTGTTGTTTATTAAAGGAGTGAATGATGAATTTGAAGTGACAGAAGAATTAGCCTCTCTGAATAGTGTGACACAAGTACAGATGACAATATTTACAAAGAAACTAAGAAAACACTAATTCAGTACAAGCTGAAGTGGGATCTGCTAGGATGTGACATAACTGAAGATGTGTAAACTGAAAAAGTCTTAGACTAATTTACAAGTTGGGAAAATGTAGGATGTTTAAATAGTATAGTTATTGATTGTATCATTCATTAGCAGGTACTTTGAGGAAAATATTTGAATCTGTAATACTTTATTGATGAACTTCATTTTTTTTTTTTAATCACAGACTTAGCCATTGTTAGTTCCATGAATTTTTGTCAGAAACTAAAGCTAAGTGTCTTGACTTGCCTTACTACACAGCAGTTGGTGACTTAGTGGCAGAATTTTACTGTGATTTTTTTTTTTTTTTAAGGTCAGGCTTTAGAATTAAAATCTTTCTGAATGAGAACCACTTTCAACTATTGTAACTGAACACTGAATAGCATTAAGTTAGGTTATGCTAAAGATTTGATAATATTTCTTAATGAAGTTAACCTAAAATGAAAAGATGAAATGGAATTTATATGTAAAACACATGTTCCAGTAAAGTCATTTTGCTAGCAACTAATGTTTGCATCACAAGTAATGTCAGCTTACCCTATACTTCATGTGCTGTCAAAACTTAAACCAAGAAGCAAGCTCTTCATTCTCACCCAAGTTCGTAGCAGATAAATTTTCTGAGCTCAAACCAGTCCTAGCAGTAGATTTTAGACCTCAATGCCAGAGTAAAGGAAATTTCCATACTTCAAAATCCAAGTGTGCAGTGACGGACCCCCACCTAACCTTCACTGGAAGTGATGAATCTGCTTTGCAATGGCGTGCTAAAAGGCGGATATTGTGAACAGAGTTCTGTAGACGCCTTCCAGGTGAGGGATATGCTCAACTAAGATCACGTGCTGCAGTGCTGCCGTCAGTATTTGCCATCACCTGTATGTGCGAAGTACATTTTCAGAGATGAAATAAGTATAATCTCGTCACATATCAGTATTAATAGAGGAACATTTCTAACTGATATTGATGATAGGAGACATTAACTTTGAACCCAAATTAAATAAAATATTATTCTCACTAATAGACATGTATTATAGAAACAATAGTACTCTGTTGTTATTATGTTTTGGATTTTTGTCAATAAAAGCTTATGGAAATTTGTTTTCTCTCATTATATAAATACCTGCATAATAACTTTGGTATTGCCTTTTGGTTGGAAATCCTGGCCTGAAAAAATATTGAGTATCTAGCCCTTCACAGAAAAAATTTGCCACGCCTCTGAAGTTGATCAAATGCAGAAAGGGTGTGATGGAAACGAGAGAAATGATGCCCACAGTTTCAGGCTGGGACATTGTGGCACTGTTTTCACAGACAGGGAGTTAAGAAAGGAGAGATTTGGTGGTGAGACAAAGATGAGTTGAGTTTTGGACTTGTGTTTGAGATGCCTGTGGGAGATATTCAGCAGCCAGTTGAAAATTCCAGTCTGGCTTTCAGTAGAGAAACTGGGGCTAGATGTACTGTCATTAGCATAAGACAGTAATAGAAACCATGGGTGTGGCTTTCAGTGAATTCTGGATTTCTTTAGAAAGTAAATGCATTTTTCTGCTATGTTTTCTGTTATGAAACAAAGCTAATTTTCCACAGGGTTCCTGAAATACAGACTCTGGCCACTAAGTAACTAACTGCTGTTCTTTGATTTTATACTAAGGGGAGTATTTCACATTTTCTTCTTGACTGCATGATATAATTCTCTCTCACTGTGTATAACTTTAATTCTCAGCTACAGCATTTGAAGTAGAATTCAGAAGATCTGTTTTGAGGGCAAAAAGCATACATGCACTTTGGCTCCATCAATGTTGCTTGTAGAAACCACAGTGTTTTTATCAGGGGGAAAGCAAAAACTTGTTTACAGTGGAAAGCATAACAAAATCTGTGATCTTTTTGCCCGAGGACTCTTTCCAAAACAACTTACTGTAACAGACATCTAAGGTCAGTATTTCCTAATTAAGACTATTCAGCTTGGAGCCTCTAGTCCCAGCCATTCACTCAGGGCCATTCCTTACACACACACACACACACACACACACACACACACACACACACACACACACACACACACACACACACACACACACACACACACACACACACACACACACACACACACACACACACACACACACACACACACACACACACACACACACACACACACACACACACACACACACACACACACACACACACACACACACACACACACACACACACACACACACACACACACACACACACACACACACACACACACACACACACACACACACACACACACACACACACACACACACACACACACACACTGTGAAATACAGTGTGTATTTCACATTATTAGTCCACATGCAGGGGTCATGCTTTTTTTAGTCCACATGCAGGGGCCATGCTTTTTTTAGCTTAAAATAATATAATGAAGATGTTTTGCTTCATATCACTAATGAGCTTTGACTTTTTTTCTCTTTTTGAAACCAAGTTTAGAAATCCAATATGCTGAATAGGTATATCTCTGTTAGCCAACTGTGAGCAGAGAATTTATGTTTGATATTTTACTATATCACGAATACTTTTTCTCTCTGAAGTACATAGGGATGAAGCACTGGCCTCAGGAGGCAACATACTCCTCTGCTTTCTGTTTTTGGGTGTCCTCATAAGAATGCTTTATTCTAGTGAACATTCAGTAAATATTTGGTCAGTTGAACTCAATAAAATCAGCAAAATAGAGCGTTACCATTTGGAAAATGGTAGGGTTACCATTTGGAAAATAAAGTTAGAAAGGAGACTTATAGATGAGTTGTTCTACTTCTTGAACAATATACAAAGTGACAAGAAATTGGGGATTGGTTTGGCTCATCCATACTTTTTATTTTATTCTTAGCTGATTTTTTACTTTTAAGATACATATAACTCCCTGAAGAAAGATATTTTTATTTTTGAGGTCTCATGAATAGAAATTACTCAGGAATATTTAGTGTGTTTAGTATTCCAATTTTATAATATAAAAAGTTTAATGAATATAAGATAGAAAGGGAAGCAGCAAGTTAGTGTAAAGATGGATCTAAACTTATAAATAGCTGTCCCTACAGACTGATAGTCATCTTTCATTTTGCACCCTAGTTTTCTACCTTTTACTCTAGTTTTCTTTTAGTTAATTATGGAAGAATCCAAATATACAGAAGAGAGAGGGTAGTGTGAGGAACCCTCAGGTGCCCACCAGGCTGCAGTAATGACCAGTAATCACCAGTGGGCAACCCGCACTGTTCCATCTGTCTTCCACTGTCTTCTGCCCCTTTCTTGCCACAGCACAACTGGATTATTTTGAAGCACAGTTCAGACATTGTATCATTTAATTGATAAATACATCAGTTGTATATCTCTACAGTTTTTTGGTTTTTTCCTTTATGGAATGGGGAGGGGACCAAGAGACCTAATACCACTGTCATAACTAAAATTAAATTAATAGATTTTCTTACTGTCAACAAACTCCCAGTCATTCTCAAAACTTTCATAGCTGATGCTCTTGTTTATTTTCCCTCCCCCTCCCCCCCTTCCTCGCCTCCTCCTGCCAACATCTTTACAATTGATTCTTTTGAATCAGGACCCAAATGAGATCCACATATTGCAATTGGTTAATGTATGTACCAACACAGCCCTGGTTATGTGTCCAAGTTGGCTATTGGACTCCCATGATTCAGCTGACTTCAATCTAGTGCCACTATTATTTTGATTCTTAGAAGGACCAAGGGCAAGAAACATCGCAGGTACAGCATCTTCATCTCAGGAAGCCTAGCCTACCTACCGTAATGTACAGCTTCTTTTTGCCCTCACCTGTATTAAGAATTTCAACAGCCATGGTCGAGAGCCAAGGGATGCGGATGCCACCTTGACCTAGCGAGGGCCCAACCACAATTTTTCACTAATTTTTGTATACCATTCTGTTATATGGGCCCAAAGCCTGAGTACCATTTCAAAATTGACTCAATCCAGGCAGTTCTGATATTTCCAAGAAAGCAAGTGTGAAAGAGGGACACTGGGGTCATTCCCAGGGAAATCTGCACCAGGCCAATGTTAACCCCTTTCTCATATGCTCTCTTAAGTGTTTTCCCATCTGTTGTTTAGTTTTTCTCTTTCTTTTTTGTGTTTTTTTTTACAGTTTATTTTAGGAAACCATTTTATTTGTCCTAAAGTTTCTCACATTCTTGATTTTGCTGATTGTATCCTCACGGTGTTATTTAATGTGTTCTTTTATCCCCAGTTTCTGCTCTGAACTGGAAATTAAATCTAAAGACTTGATCAGAGTTCAGAGTTTTGGTAGGAATACATTATAGTAGGTGGTATGTACTACTATGTCATCGTATCAGGAGGCTCATCTCTACTTGTCTTACTTTTGTTAATCTGTGCTGTCTTAGTCTCTTTGGGCTGCTATAACAAAACACCACAGACTGGATAGTTTATAAACAACAGAAATGTATTGCTCATAGCTCATGCTGCCGGGAAGGCCAAGATTAAGGCACTGGCATGGTCACCTCTGGTCCTCTCATTTGTAGCCATCACCTTCTCGCTGTGTCCTCACATTGTAGAAGGGCCAGGGGATCTCACTGGAGCAGCAAAAGTATAAGAGCACTAATCCCACTCACCAGGGTGCGACCCTCATGACCTGCCACCTCCCAAAGGTCCCATCATTTTCAGGGGTTAGCATTTTAACATAGGAATTTTGGTGGAACACAAATATTCAGACTATAGCATGTGGATTATATGCTGTTAACTTGTTCCAACCTTTATAAAGTTTTGTCAGTTTTTTACTTAATGATAAAAAATTTAAAAAAAGGTGAGACAATTGGTTAGATCAGGGGTAGGCAAACATATGGGCCAGATAACTATTTTAGGCTTTGTAACTCTCTTAAGATCTCTATTGAATAATTTTTGTTGTGTCTTTTCACATCCCTTTACTGATACGAAAGCCATTATTAGCTCCCTGGTCTTAAAAACAGCATGGCCAGATTTGACCTGCTAGCTGTAGTTTGCTGACCTCTGGCTTACATCCATTATTTTTATTAGGGATTGAAAAATGGTTAGATTTGAATTTTCCAAAAATTGCTTCTTTATCTTTTAGTTGTAATTCCTAGAAAATAATCCCCCCCCCAATTATTTGGTTACCATGATGTGCAGTTTCTATAGAAAAAGCAGGATGAGTGCATCATTCTGTCCCTTTCAGTCACTGTTATTGAAAAATGAGTTGGTTCCCTTATGCTCTCCAAAATTAATTGTTTTGCTTTGTTTTTAGTTTTTAACCAAGAATCAGTGCACACTTATTGTATTTCTTTAAAAAAAAACCCACCCACACCACTTTCGATGTATTTCAAACCACTGTGTATTGGCTTGTGGGCTCTCCTTCAAGTTGGCTCCGGGATCTTTTTGACATGGCCTCAGTAGTCTTTCTAGTGCACCAAGTAAAGAGTTTGACTTACGATTACACCCATGAGACTACCACCACAATCACCATAATAAGCAGTTTACCTCAAAAATGTCCTCATGCTTCTCTATAATCAATTTCTCTCTCAATCCCCATCTGCAGCCACCCAATCTGCTTTCTATCACTATAATTTGTATTTTCTTGATTATAAATAAAATTATGTAGTCTTTCTTTGCATCAGTACCACGTCACGTGTTCATTAATGTTGCTTGAAATCACAGTTTGTCTCCAACTTTATTCTTGTTTTGAAAAATCAGTTATACTATTACAAATTAATTGCATACGTTTTAAAATCACCTTTTCAGTTTTTACTGGAAAAAGCATTTTTTATGATTTTCAAAAAAATTGTATTGAATTTATAATCATTTGGGGGAGGATTGACATTTATACAATATTGAGTTTTCTAATGGTATATTTCTACCTTGAATTAGATCTTTTAATTTAAATGTCAATGGTGTTTTGTAGTTTTTGTTAACAGGTGTTGTACATCTTTTGTTAAATTTGCCCTTAAGTATTTCTGTTTTGAGAATGTTATTATAAATGGTATTTTAAAAAATTTCAATTTCCAAATTTTCATTACTATTATATAGACGTCTAATTGATCTCTGTATGTATCCCACCACTTTGCTAAAATTATTAGGTTTAGTGTTTATTTGTAGATTTCTTAGAGTTTCTTAGATACATAATCATGTTGTCTGCAAATAAAGACTGTTTTACTTCTTTATTTATGATCTCTTTGGCTTTAGATTCTTTTTCTTGTCTTATTGTGCTGGCTAGGACTTCCAACCTAGAGTGGAATAGAAAGATAAGAATGCTAGATAGCATTCTTTCTGATATCAGGTAGAAAATATTGGTCTTTCACCATTTAGTATGATGTTAATTGTGGGTTATATGTGGTTGTGGAAGTTTGATTCTGTTTCTAACTTACTAAGAATTTTAATCATAAATTAGTTTTGTTAAATGCTTTTTATTTATTGAGATGATCACGTGTGTCTTCTTTTTTAGTCTGTTAATATGGTGAATTACATTGATAGATTTTTAAGTATTAAGTCAACTTTGAGTTGCTGGTATAAATTCCACTTGATTTTTGATGTATTTTATGCATTTTTAAACTCAATTTGCTAAAATTTTGCAAATAATTTTTAAATGTATGTTCAGGGGAAATGGTGGTCTGTAGTTTTCTTGAAGACTAGCTTTTATATCAGGAAAACGCTGACCTCATCTTTTTATTGGTGTGTTTACACCATTTACATTTAAAGTGGTTATTGGCATGTTAGATTTCATTCTTGCATTTGCTCTTTTCTATTCATCCCATGTGCTTTTGATTTCTTTTTTCCTTTTCTCTTCTCTTGCCTGAAATGTGAATTTTTTTTATTCTCTCTCATTGTTTTGGTTCCATTTTCTTAGTAGTTGCTCTACAGCTTATAGTATTTATATTTAAGTTACTTCAGTTTACCTCCCAGTTATATTATGCCACTTTAGATAGTTTCAGAAGCTTATAGCAGTGTATTATTATTACATTCCCCTTTCCTTCTTGATTCAGTTGTTCATATATTGTAAACCAAATAATACATACAATTTCCTATTAGTCTATCCTGGCCGGAAGCAAGTCTTTCTAGTGTTTGTGTAGCATTACTGTGTTGGTATTCCTGGGGATGGTTGTAGGATTCTTTGTTATGTTTGTTTAATAAGAAAAGTACTGGGTAATTTTCTTGTGATTCTGTTTTTAGGACAAGTTTGTTTAGTACCATCTGATCTTTAAAGGTTCGGTAGAGGAGGGAGTACTTTAGATTTCCTATTTCTGCTCTAGTAATTGAATATTTTTGTCTTCCTGTCTTTTCTGGTATCAGTTTACTGAAGTGTATTATTATAGAAAATTATTCATTGCATCCATATTTCCAAAGTCATTTACATAAGTTGGTGTAAAGTAGTCCTGTATTTTTAAAACTTTCCTGTTTTGATGGTTATTTCTCCCTTGCCCTTTCAAATTTTGCATGTTTTTACTTTATGCCTTGCTCCCTGATTAGTTTAGTGTTTGTACAGTTTTTATAAAGTCATCTTTATTGGCTTTTTATTATAATTTTAAAAGTAAACATGTTTATTTAAAAAGGGCTTAGAAAATTTGCAAGAAGCACAAATAATAGGTCAAAAATCAGCTAGAGTACTACCCTGAGATAGCTATTGTTAGCAGTTTGGTAACATTTCAGTGTTGGTATGCATATAATTGCATTTAATTTAACACAGTGGAGATCAGTTTTCTGGGTCCATACTTGTATTAGCTTCCAAGGGCTATCATAACAAAGCACCACAAACTGGTGGCTTAAAACAACAGACATTTTTCTCTCACAGTTCCAGAGGCCAGAAATCTAAAATCAAGGTGTAGGCAGGGCCACACTCCCTCTGAACAGAGCTTGGATCCCTGTATTCATCTTCACATGGCCTTCTTTCCTTTGTGTCTATCACTAAATGTCCCTATTCTTACAAGGACACTAGCCATTGGATCAGGGCCCATCCTAATCCAGTTTTACTTTATTTTAACTTGATTACATCTGCAAAGATCCTATTTCTTGATAAGGTTACCTTCACAGGTTTTTGGTGGACATGAATTTTGGGGATATACTATTTAACCCACTACAGTGTTCTATTGTTATTTCCCCTTCTGTTTATTTCAAGGTCTTTTTTGTACTTTTATTTCTATTAATTAATTTTAGAGTCTGCTCCTGGGCAAAATCACAATTAGAGTATATAAGCATTGGGATGTGCCAGCAGCTAGCTATGCTTACAGTTTACCCATAAACACAAATTTCCATCATTACCTAACAAAGCATCATCATAGAAAAGAGAAGCAGAGCTCATTAAATGTCCTTTGAGCTTAAACCTTGGTTAATTTTAGAAGATGAGAATACTCTTTCTTATACCATTTTTGAAAATCATTTAATTGTATTATATGTAAGTGAATCCAATGAAAGTGGTGTTTTTCAAACCCAAATTAAGAATTTTTGGAAAGCAAATAGAGTTAATCAAATTGTTTCATCAGAAAGCTAAAAAAATATACTAGTGGCTTGAATGGTTCCTTGTTGTTGTTGGTTTGTTTAACAAGCCATTCCTGGACTTTTTTCATGATACATCCTGACCCTCACATATCCTATAACATTCTCTAGTCATCTCTGTATTTCTTTAAGAAATGTTGATTTATCATCTCCAGTGCTATTTTTACATCTCAAGACAATGGTGATTCCTTACTATGATGAATTAATAAGTACTTACTGTTTAACACTTTGCATTTCATTAGTCTAGATCAGCGGTTTTCAACCCTTTTCATCTCATGGTACACATAAACTAATTGCTAAACTTCTGTGGCACACCAAAATATATTTTTTTGCTGATCTGGCAAAAAAAATAGGTATAATTTTGATTCATTCGCACCGTACAGCTACTGTTGTGTTGGCTGTTGTCATTTTTTTTATTTGACAATCTAGGGGAAAAGAGGTCAGTGCCCCTAAGTAATCAGGTATTTAATGTTTTAAAAATTCTTGCAGCACAGCAGTTGAAAATTGCTGGTCTAGATGAAGGATCATGGAGGGCAGAATATGGGCAACGGCCCAACATTCTTTGAGGATATTATGTGTAATGCACTATTATATTATTTATGTTATTTTTGCTTAATCCCTAAAACTGTCTGAAAGGTAAGTATTACACCCATTTTAAATATTGGAAAAATGAAAACAAAATCATATCACTAGATTTTCTATAATTGGAACTAGGATTTTGGCCTTATTTCCCAAGATTTTGCTGATAGCACTAGATCTTTTTATTGGTACATGTATATGCAGTCTTCATTATAGATACAGGAGATAGTACAGACATCCTCTGTAATGTCTTCTGTAAGGCAACCCAGTTTGAAGAGGTAAAGTAGAATTTTTCCTGATAATTTTGTTTCTTTTAATTATTTAAATTATCAGTCATAGACTGTCTTTTCATAGTAATTATAGGTTTAAAAATGTTCCATTTGTCAGAAGGTTGGAGAAAGTAGAGAGCATGCTTATTCTTAAACTGCTACTGTGTTATGTTATATGTTACTGGATTAGATAATTTGGGGACTTTTAGGTGTTTTAAAAACCTATCTAAAAAGGATTGACTAGTTATTGTTGTTTGGAGGTTACAGTGCTGCAGAGTTGAGTTGCCCTCCATCCCCTGCAAGCTTACAAGCACACCAGGTCTCTCACCAGCTTGGGGTGACCCATGAAAGAACAATTATACTAAGGGTTTTTATGGTTTACATCAACAAGGAACTCTATCATAGGATTTTTGTGAAAAAAGATCATTGATTTTGATTGGATCGTTTTTTTGTGGGTCATCCCAAGCTGGTGAGAGACCTGGTGCTGGGAAAATTGGACAGCTACATGCAAAAAAATGAAACTAGACCACCAATTTATACCATACACAAAAATTAACTCAAAATGGATAAAAGACTTAAATGTAAGTTGTGAAATCATAAAAATCCTGGGAGAAAACATAGTAAAGTCACAGACATCTCACACAGTGGAATTTTCACTGATACATCTCCTAGGGCAAGAGAAACAAAAGAAAAATAAATAAATGGGACTACATCAAACTAAAAACCTTCTGCACAGCAAAAGAAAACAGCCTCAAAATACAAAGGAGCCCCACGGTCTGGGAAAACATATTTGCCAAGGATGAATCTGATAAGGGGCTAATTTCCAAAGTGTACAAAGAACTCATACTACTCAGCAAGAGGAAGACAAACAATCCAATTAAGAAATGGGCAAAGGACCTGAATGGACACTACTCCAAAAAGGACATACGATGGCCAAGAGACACATGAGAAAATGCTCATTAAATGCAAATTAAAACCACAATGAGGTATCACTTCACACCTGTCAGAATAGCACCATCAACAAGTCAACAAACACCATGTGCTGGCGATGGTGTGGAGAAAGGGGAACCCGGGTACATTGCTGGTGGGAATGCAGACTGGTGCAGCCACTATGGAAAACAGTATGGAGGTTCCTCAAAAAATTAAAAATGGAGCTGCCTTTTGACCCAGTGATCCCACTCCTAGGAATGTATCCTAAGAATCCTGAAACACTAATCAGAAAGAATATATGCATTCCTATGTTCATAGCAGCACAGTTTACAATAGCTAAGATTTGGAAACAGCCCAAGTGCCCATCAGTAGATGAGAGGATAAAAAAGCTGTGGGACGTTTACACCATGGAGTACTACACAGCTGTAAAGAAGAAGGATCTTGTATCCTTTGGGACAGCATGGAGGGGCCTGGAGAATATTATGCTAAGCGAAATAAGCCAGGAAGAGAAAGACAAACATCACATGATCTCACTTATACATGGAATCTAAAGAACTTAATAAACTGATGAACAGAATAGATTCAGTGACATGGAAGCATGGATCAGACTGACGAATGTCAGAGGGATGGAGGAGGGCGGGTGGGTGGAGGGGGAGAGAGTAACCAAAGAATTTATATGCATATATGCACAACCCAAGGACATGGACAATGGTGGGGAGAGGGACTGGGGAGGGGGATGGGCCAGGGTGGAAGGGGTCAATGGGGAGAAAAAGGGACCTCTAATATTTTGAACAATAAACAAACTCACTAATAGAGCAAAAAAAAAAAAAAAAAAAATTAAGGATTTAACCACCATTTACCTTAAATCTCCAAAGTAAATTTGATAGGATTTTATAAATTATCCCCACTAACTAAATTGGCTTTACTTAAGTAGACATTAAAATTGGTTGCTTAGACAAACAAACAAATAAATAGATATTTGTATCTATAAATCAATGATTTATAGAATGCTTTGTGGAAATAATGGCAGACTAGATGAACATGGGTATAACCTGAAGTGCCTGGCTCTCAAAGCAGCTCTGTTCCCGAAGTAAAGGTCTTTTTACTCGTTTCCAACTCCTGCATCCCCACTGCCCACCCCCATCAGAATGACTAGTTCTTCTTTATCAACTAGTCATTTACATTGTGGTTTGTGTCATCGTGTCAGGTCAGCTCTTCC
The DNA here is from genome assembly GCF_054644295.1 of Miniopterus natalensis. NCBI lineage: Eukaryota > Metazoa > Chordata > Mammalia > Chiroptera > Miniopteridae > Miniopterus > Miniopterus natalensis. The sequence continues at coordinate 63,204,176 of NC_142089.1, read as the reverse complement.
CAAAGGTGCCCTCCTCAGACTAATGAGTCATCTCTGTGATGATGGCTTATTTCAGAGCGTTCCCAACCTTTTGTTTGGTCTTGTGGGACCAGATGTTGCACTGTCATGATCAGGGTTAGATTGTGATCTTTGATAGCATGTCTCAAACTGGAGTTAGCAATTTCTTCACCTGAGGATATGTTTCTGGGTTGAATCCTATAAACCTCTATAGTAGTCATATCATATGTCTCACATTTGTGCCTCAGTCATTACTCACATAGTTATTACAATATTATCAGATTGTCAGCATTATAAAAAGCAATTCAGAATCAACCAGTTATCTTTTTTGTCTGAGCGTTTTGTCTTTAAGATGAGTGATAAGGTTCTTATTATTTAATTTGAGCTGATGTTACTTATCTGTCTCCTATAAGTGAAATTAATAACTTAAAAAATTAATATTTTGACCACTGAAAATGAAGAGCAATTATGTAATTGCCCATTCAGGGCATCAACTTTGTAAGGCTTCATTCAGAATGAAAGAGTAGGCTTTGTTAGAACAGATGCATTCAGCTCACATCAACATTTTATAATTCACAGTAAGGTTCTCATAAATATGTTATGCTGTACTAGTATGGTATATATTTTTTAAAAGTGCTGCTCTTGCTGTGCAGTCACAGTGAGATTGTGTGATGCCCTGGGGACAGTGAGGGAGGCTCTTTGTCCACCCTCTTGTGATACATTTAGATTATTGCATGTGTTTAGAACTTAGGTTTTACAGAATGTTTTTAAAATCTCTTCATTCTCTTTATGTTACTGACTGATACAGGAGTATGTGTTTCTTCAGTTCATGGACAATGAAAGTACATGGCAGATTTATGCTCTATATTAAAACAATCATTTGGTTCAACTAGAATTATTTGTGTTTACAAGTTATTCACTTAATCTGGTTGTTTAGACCAATTTCTGATGGTACCATTTTAAAATGGTGTTTTCTATTTTTGCTCCTTCCATGTTGGTAGAATACCTTGTTACAGAACTTTGATTTATATTTTGTTGTTTTATTTTCCCATGTTTTATGTGCTTAAGTGTTTATCTAGAGTATATATTTTTTGCCTATAGTAATGGGTAGTTTGGCCAAGATGATAGTCTGTGTGGTCATTCTAAAGGGTTTCAGGTGGCTGATGAGCAGATATCTCTTTTAATTTGATAGGTAAAAGAATTAGAGTGTATATTTTGTGAATCTGATTGGTGTGCCTTGTAGGTTTTTCCTGACCCAAGCCTCTATGAATACCATGATTTTCAATTTTTAAAAGAAGCAGCACTGTATTATTTGTTGACAAATGTATATTTGTTTTTATACATTTACGGCTCTGTCTCCTGTATTCCTGGTGATAAAACTGATACCTGAGCTTTGTTTCACACCTTTAGTGGCAGAAAACACCAACTAACTAGATATCCTAAGGTATTCAGGCACGAAGTGATCTAAAAATCATGACACACATTCATCTCATGCCACATTGAATGCTTTGAGACTCTTAAACAAAGGGGATTCTTTTCTGTACTTGAAGACAAATGCAAGGTGTGAAGATTTTTTAAAATGTATATGAATATTTATATTCTGCTTTAAAATGGAATTTTTTTCTTGTAGGAGGAGAAGAGTAAATACCATGTCAAAAAATTTTAGTCATCATTTTTGTTCAATATTTAACAAGCTATCTGTGGGCCACCCTAAGGTGCGGGCCTCACCTGACCCTGCTGGTGAGTCCTTTGTGGATGCGGTGCTGCTTGGTACCGCTGGCCACCCAACCCAGAAGAGGTTTCCTCTGCCTGGGAATGCCACTTCACAGGGCCGGTCTAGTGTGTAGCCTACATAGGGGGACCAGTGGATTCCCTCTAAGAGCTTGTACGTGCTTCCTCTGGGCGCTCCCCAGAATTCCCAGAAGTAAGCGCAAGGTTATAGGCCTAAAATGGTATCTGCATTGTCACCTCTCCCATCTCTTCACAAGAATGTGTAAGCTTCTGACTAATCACACCTCCTTTGGCTGCATCAGTGTGTTCAGTCCGGTTGGAGTCAAGTGTTGTTGCCTCAAAGCCAGTTGGTCCATGATGATGATGATGATGATGATGATGATGGAACCCATGTGCGATATTGGTGGAAATGTAAATTGATGCTACTACTATGGAAAACAGTATGGCAGTTCCTCAAAAAATTAAAAATACAACTACCATATGACCCAGCAGTCCCACTTCTGGGTATTTACCTGAAGAAAATGAAAACACTAACTTGAAAATGTATCTTCAGCCCCATGTTCCTTATAGCATTATTCACAATAACGAAGACATGGAAGCAGCTTAGGTGGTTATCAGTAGATGAATGAGTAAAACCTGTGGCATATAGATGCGGAATATTATTCAGCTGCCGAAAAGAACAAAGCCTTGCCGTTTGTGACATGTGGATGGGCCTTGAGGGCATTACGTTAAATGAAATAAGTCAGGCAGGGAAAGACAAATGCTGCATGATCTCTCCTGTATGTGGAATCTAAGAAAACAAACTCATTGATACAGAGAACAGATTGGTGGTTGCCGGAAGCGGGGCATAGGGGGTGGAAGAAATGGGTGAAGGTGTATATTTATTAAAATATTTTAAAAAGTCAGAAAAACAAAAAACATTTAATGGGTGCCTATACTATTGCAGGCCTTTTCTTTTCTTTTCTTTTCTTTTCTTTTCTTTTCTTTTCTTTTCTTTTCTTTTCTTTTCTTTTCTTTTCTTTTCTTTTCTTTTCTTTTCTTTTCTTTTCTTTTCTTATCAATGTAACACATGATTATTATTACCACCTATTGGGCATCTGCCTGCACTTAGAGCTGTTTTTTTTTGTTTGTTTGTTTTTTTAATTTAAATTAATTAATTTTTAAGTTTCTTTATCTTTATTATTGAGAATATTACAGGTGTCCCCTTTTTATCCCCATTGATCCCCTCCACCCTGCATCCATCGCACCCCCAGGCCTTCCCCATACCAATGTCTGTGTCCATGGGCTATGCTTATGAGCATGTAAGTTCTTAGGCCTTTTCTAAGTAAGTTACAGATATTAACTTGTTTATTCTCCCTGCTGGTGTTGTGAGGTAGGGATTCATTCTGAATTTATAGATGAGGCAAAGAATGATGTTAAGTAATTTATTTGGTTAAGGTCACAAAGCTAGTAGAACACCAGACTGGTGTTTCTAACCTCAAGGATCCCTTGCTCCAAAGTGATTTAGCACTGCCTGCATGTTAGCTTTTTTACTGACTCCTGTTTCATGTTCCGCGAGGATGTGCCTTAAGAGAATGTATGTGAGGATGCTGCCTCTGTTTTCCCACAATCTTAGGCTCAAGTCCTGGCTTAGTCACCCTTTCACTGCATCCTTGGGAAAGCTCCACTCCTTTTTTATAACCTCTATTCCTCTTTCAGTACCGCATTCACGTATTTGTTCTGCATGTTTAGGTGCCAGACACTGTTTGAGGTTTCAGGGAAGTCATTTTGGGGACAAAGTCCCTGTCTTCATGGAGTTTAGTTACTAGTGAGCGAAACAGGGAAATAGGTAAACAAAAGACTAACTATTCTGTGTAAAGTTATTAGTGATAAGTATAACGAGGGAAATAAAGCAGTCTGAGGAGATGCAGTGTAATGGAGGCGAGAGAGCCGTGGCAGATATTTGGGCAAGAGCGTCTCAGGCAGAGGCAGGAGGCCTGGGGATGGAAGGTGTGTGACCTGGAACCACAAGGAAGCCAGTGTGGGTGGGGTGGAGAGAGAGTGCTGGGACATGAAACCGTAATTGGAAGCCAAGGCAGGCTTTGGGTCTGATTCACTATGTGCATTGGTGTGAGCACGGTATTGGCATGACCCCATGGATATTTGAGAAGCATCGTTCAGCTGTTGCGTGGGGAACCTCCTGTAGTGGAGCCCGAATGGAAAAAGAGAGAATGGAAAGCTGCTATAATAGTCCAGGTGAGGGACAATGGAAGCACATTCCTAGTGTGAGCCCCTCCTGGAGGATTATGATCTGGAACAGCCTTGTCACAGATGTCCTAGGCCTAAACTGACCACACTGTTTAAAATTGCCACTGTTACCCTGCCCTGGCGCCCCTATGCTTTTTGTGCATGTGTGTCTGTATTTCTTTCCTCTGTAGTATGTTTCACTTTCTAATATACTGTATTATTTACTTGTTTATTAGGTTTATTATTTATTGACATTCATCACTTGCCAGAATAACTTCCCCAAGGATAGGAAATTTTCTCGGTTTGTTCTCTAATATTTCTCAGGGGCCTTGGTCAGAGCCTGACTCAGTGTGTGAGCTTGATTTATAGTAACTGAACAGGTGCCTCAAGTGGTGATGGAGAGGGTGAAAAGAGGTTGGATTTGGGGTGTATTTTGAAGACGAAACTGATGAGATTTTCTTCTGGGTGACTGCATGCATATCTGGAAATTATTCTGATAGATTGGAGGTGTAATAAACGTAGCTTGGCACCTGACATCCAATACAACTTCAGTAAGCATTGATATAATTATACCATTGTAACTCCAATATTCAGGAAAGAGTTACATTTCACTCTTTTTTTTTTTTAAAATATATCTTTATTGATTTCAGAGAGTGGAAGGGAGAGGGAGAGAGAGAGATAGAAACATCAATGATGAGAAAGTCATTGATCGAGCTTGCAGCCCGGGCATGTGCCCTGACTGGGAATCGAATCCCGATCGCCTGGATCCTAGGTCGACGCTGAACTGCTGAGCCACGCCCGGCCGAGCAACATTTCACTCTTTATGTGAAAGTAAATTAATGACAGAAAATACAGATCCAGGTCAGCAATCTGTGGCCCATAGGCCAAACCCATCCTGTTGCCTCTCTTTGAGGCTAAAGTTTAATTGCACACAGCCCCACTCGTTCACCATGGAATGGCCATGGCTAACTTTGCTGTATAGCAGCAGAAGGGAGTGACTGCAGCAGAGACTGTGTGGCCCTCAAAGCCAAAAGCACGTACTCTGTGACTCTTCAGGAAAAGTCTGCCAACTCCTGACAGAGAGCATTAAGCTGAGTTTATGATGATATTTTACAGCATAGATCATAATACCATTTCAAAGGTTGTTACAATGAAGGAATATTGATGAAAACAGTGAAAAATAAGAATGTGTTTGGTCATGAATCAGTATTGACTTATCTCGACAGAATTGATTTATTTATAAAATATCAGCTGGCAGAGTTGAGAAGGAAATTCTACAAGTGATTAATGGAATTGAACTGTCACCCAGTATTTTAGGTCCTCATTCAGTCCCTTCCTCCATCCGTGACATGCACAACCGATGTCTAGCCCTAGGATGCTTCTCAGATAGCAGTTCCACCTTATAATCTGTTATTAAGAGGCCCGTACGTACAGGTATAATGCATTTTTATTGGAGACATCCATTGAGAAGTGATATGGTTTGCTTATTTCTGTTTTAAAAACTCTTGGCTATTAAAATGGTCTACTATTTGATAATTAGTTAAAAGAAGGAAGATGTATTAAGCTCTTCTAGCACATTGGTTTAATTAATTAGTAATTCTAGCTGAATTTATTGTTATATTTCTGCTGTTTCCTACCAGCTCTCCTCATGAATGGGGTAGAGAGGATGAGTCAAGTCATGACCTCTTGGTAGACTCTGAAGTTGTTGACGGTGTCTTCCCTTTTTAATCCCCTTTTCCTTAGCTTCCGAACAGGTCCTCTTCTGGTGCTCCTTCCTGTAACTTTGATCCTTGCCATTCTCCTCTCCTGGATCATTTTCTTTTTTATTATTGTTTAATCATTTTACCTCCATATACCTTTCATATGCTCAGCAAGTGTGGACGATTGACATGACAGGATAATAATTCTGAACTCGACTTAGTAAGCCAGAGGTTTCAAACTGGGCTCTGAAGTGAATGCAGGGTCCTTTGGGTTGGAAGTGAGAAGCTGAGTAGACGGAGCTGTTGCTCTATTGCTGCCATATTTGGAGTTTGGCAATACTTAGGATCAGTATAGAGTCAGTGCTGCTCAGGTGTGACCAGGTGCTGCCTCGTTAAGGATTTGTTACTGGTCCGAGACAAGATACACACGGACATAAAGTGCTTAGAAACTTCTGGGGGGGTTGTTTGTTTGTTTTATTTTTGTTTTTGTACTTGTAATATTACATTGTGTCACGCCCAATGCTTTTATGACAGCTCTCACAAACTTTCAGAGTGTGGCTCGATTCTTCTTGGCAGCACTTGTGGCATGAAAACATATTCCTTAGTGACAGGCTGTATTTACTGTAAATACTTTAAAAACTGTTGCTTACAATACAAGTCTAATTAATGATTTTTTAAACGGTCCTAGCTTACTGATACTAACTCAAATTGACTACTACTTGTGACTTAATGAAAGTATTGCCAAATTCTAAATATGGGCAGGCTACGCAGACCCCCTCAGGCCCTCTGCTGTCTGTTCTCATGGTATTTTGTTGGGTTTATAGTTTCTCTTCATTCAATTTTTAGATCATTTTTGGAAGATTACTATATTCATTGCATTAAATTTGTGGGAGATTAACTACTTTATCTTTATTTACAGATAGGACCTGAATTTGGTCCTGGAAGAGGTGTTCTTGCTACATGCAGTTATTTAATGTCCTCTTCAAATGGAATTCACATTTAAGTAGATGCATCAACCTTCCTTCTATCTGCAGTCTTTCTCCTTTCAGGTAGGAACTGGAGTGAGGAGTAAGAATTTCTCTAAATGGAAGCCAGTTTCCCCTACCAGTGGCCTCAACCAGTCAGCTTCAGGAGAGAGTGGTTGGTCTCATTGAGCTCATTAATACAGGGAACAGGGAAACCTGCTGAATGAACACAGCCCGTGTGATAAAAGCTATTACTTTTTTCTTTCCTAAATACAGTAGTTTCTTTCTGTAAGATATTTTATCCTCTTACTAATGAAGTTTCCTTTTTGTTTTTCTTCCTTGATTCTTTTGAGAAACTTGTTTTTTTCAGGTGTTTTGATTTTTTTGGGGGGGAAGGGGTTATAAATGGAATTGTTTACTTTAGAGAAGGTCAGGTTTAGAAGTCATCACTCATCATGTGCCTATCTTTTTTTATTTTTAAACAGCACATGAGCGTCTGACTTGCACGTGGTATTTCTTGCTTGGCAGGCTGGTGCCAGACTCAGTGTCTTTTGTTTTTAAGAGATAAATGTCTGGTGGTTTTTATTTTGCAGTGAGACACGTGTGAGTCATGCTATCATGAACTATGTCCTCTCTTCAGACCTCTAATTGTTTGGATAACTTACCTATACCTCAGCATCTGCAAGCTAACGTGTTAAAAATTTTAACTGTGTGTCTGTTTATAAAGGCTTGTTAGTCATCTGTACTTTTTATTCCTTTATAGGTTAATATAATTAATTTTTAATTGAGTAAACTACCAATCCTATAGGCATTAATAATTTTGTTTTTATACATGTATATTTATTGAAAACTTAGAAAAAGATTAAAGAAAAACTGTAGCTCTCAATCTCTGTGACTTACTTTCTCCTTGGTCATGGATAATACAAAAAAAAAATCTAGATTTTATTAATGTGTTTAATCCTATGAATTACACTCTCAAGTGCGGTGGCTCATAGGTTTTTTTGTTTTGTTTTTTAAGTTTTAAAAACAATCCTATGATCAAAAAGATAACTGAAATATTTTCTGTTACTGAAGAGCTTGTTCAGCATTATCAAAATCATCTTCCTCCCCCAATAGATTATGACCAGTAGTATGTGTAATGGCTAAGAAAATGGATGTGGGAGCCGGGCTGTCTGGGCTTGTATGTTAGCTTCACCACTTACCCGGCTGTGTGATGTTTGAAATCACGTTATTTCTCCCTGCCTCCTTTTCCACTCTGTAATAGAGGGAAAAATAGTAGTACCTAGCTCCTAAGGTCATTTTCAGGATTGACTTAATATATGTAAAGTCCCTCCAACAGCGCCTGATAAGGCTCAGCTGCCACTGGTCGTCCTTGTGATTGTCTAGTTTGACAAATGGTTTGCTAATAACCACAACATTTTATTAATGATATATTAAAAGTATGGACTAGGATTTAAGTTTTTTAAAGCTAAAAATTTCCAGCACAAACCTCTTTTTATGAATAATTTTTAAGAAATGAACAATTGAAGTGAAACACTTTTCATTATCAAGGGCTATTGCAAAGTAGTATTTTAATCATTAAAAAATAAGAAAAGCTGTCCATGGAGCTATGGAAGGCTAAGTAAAGTGGTTTCTGCCTTTTCCTCATTCTGTGTTCTTGTAGCATTTGCTAGTAAGTTCCTAGGTGAAGAATAAAGACAGCTGTTTTCAACAAAGTAGGTACCAAGTGTTATATGTCTTATATCTAGAACTTAAAATTTTATTAAATTACCACTTAAGTTTTCTTGACTGTTGATACACTTCCACATTATTGTTTTAAATAGTCTTTTTTTTTTTTAAATTGGGACCATTTCCTTGAACATTCGCTTAGAGTATCAAAAGAAGTTTTTGTTTGTGGTTGGAAAAAATGTCCTTAACCTGCCAACAGAACTAAAAATTGCATAAGAAAATGGGTGTTGATGCTGAGAAATGGTGTGTAGGCAGCAGATCTCTTGTTCTGTCTGAAAACAGTGATGAAATACAAACAACAAATGTGGATTGCTGTTGGTCTATTTTAGTGTGGGAACGACAACTTCGGAGCGGGAGAGAATTTCTGCTTTTTAAATAAACTTTTATTATATTTAGGCATGGGATTTTGTTGGCAATCATTTAGGAATCACAGAAAGCTAATTTCTATAAAATTACTGTTGTTCCTGTTTCATTATATTTGTGTTGAGATTTAGCAGGAGCTTTAACTTGGGATTCATTGTTGAACTTTAGGTGATCTATGAACTCTAGAACTTTACTTACATTTTGAAGCTTTCATGATGCATTGTTATAGTTAACCAATCTTTTACTCTTTATTGCAGTAAAATACATATAACATAAAATTTATCCTTTTAACAATTTTAAGCATACAGTTTTTAGTGGCATTAAGTGGCATTCATATTTTTGTGCAATCACCACCACTTTCCATCTCTAGAACTTTTTCATCTTCCCAACTGAAACTCTGTCCCCATTAAACAGTTATTCCCTGTTCCCATCTCCCCACCCCAGCCCCTGACAACCACCATTCTGCTTTCTGTCTTTATGAACTTGACTATTGCAGGTACCTCATATAAATGGGATTTTACAATATTGGTTTCTCTGGTTCATCCGTGTTGTAGCATGTGTCAGAAATTCATTTTTTAAGGCTGAGTGACATTCCATTGTACATATATACCACATTTTGTACATATATATGCATATATATATATCCCCCATCGAGGGACATTTGGATTATTTTTACTTTTATGCTATTTTGAATACAATACAGAATACTGCTATAAACATTGATATACAAATCTCTGTGTTAGCCTCTGCTTTCAGTTCTTTTGTGTATGTACTCAGAAGTGGAATTGCTGAATCATGTTGTAATTCCCACTGTCGGTAGAATTTTGTGTTGTGTACATTTTTCTTGAGAATCAGTCATTGAATTTCATTCAAGCCTCAAGGTAATCCACTATTCTAGTATTTAGTTTTAACGGATTCATTTCAGTTCTTGCATACTTAATGCAATCAGTATTATATTACAGATATTAGTTATATTAGGTCTAGTCACTTGTTTCCTCATTCCACTAAAACTTCCTTGAGTAGATGATCTGCAAGGCACTATTCTTCAACTTTAGACAGATGGGTTAGCATGAAAATAGGTAACCCTAAAATATTTAGAATCTTGTGTTCAGCAGTCTTGAAAACCAGTATTAATCTTAATTAATTAATTAATTAATTTTTACATACTTTGTCATTCTTTTTTTATTTTTAATTTTCTGTAATATTTTCAACAATAAAGATAAATTAATAAAATAAATAAACAAACAAACTGGTGGCAATTTAAAGTTCACCAAAAGACTGAGATGACAAAACACAAAAAGTAATGAAATATTTTATCTCAGGGATTTCTGTGCTGAGCGTATGGAAGCAGACTGGCATTAATCATTTTTATTTGAGATGCGTGGAAAGAAACTACAGGTCAATAAGCACAATGTGTACCTTTAGGTCCCCAGATTAACAATTTTCAATGTGAATATGATCATGAATTGACTTATGTAAGTGGATTTTAACAATAGCTTGTTGTTTGCTTTAAAATGGATCATTAACCAATGACATTCATAGTTGAAATTTTTTTCACCTAATTTCAGAAAGATGACTAGCATACGTAAGTTAGGGAATTGATAGTAGAGGTAGGATTCCCTTTTCAATTCCTCCAAACACAAACTAAGGAAAATTACATGTAACATCGAACATAATTATGCTATAGCAAAAGAAGCTGTCTCCCCCAGATTAGTGATGACGCTCCCCCCATCCACCTCTGTTCCCCCTCCCCCACTCCACCTCTGCTCTCCACATCCGAACTCGCCTGTCCTTTCCTCCCAGTCATGATCTGTTCTTGATGGAACTGGGGCATATCTCAGCCTCGACTCCAGGCAGGAGAAAAGGTCGAGAACAACCAGCACAGAAGTATTAAACTGTATTTTAGAAAATCTGGAATTTGCTTCTTCAGGTTAATTAGCTAAATCACTTGGTCTCCATTTCATATAAGTAAAATGAGAGGACTGAAGAAGTAGAAGAATATCCTTTTTTGAATTTCGTTCTAATTTTGATTTTTTTTGTGGGGTGGGGGTGGGGGTGTGATTCTTGAGTCAGTAAAACCCAAAATTCAGAAATCTAACAAATTCCCTGAAAAATCTTTATCGGGTCTCTATATGCCTACCTTATAATTCGTACTTAGTTTGAAAGTAGTGACTATCCCTCTTGGAAACTTCATATCTCCAAGTACAAGGCATTTTTCAAAGTTGATACCTAGAAGGATTACAAGTACAAAGAAAATTGTTCAGGTTAAGGAAGGTATAAAATTATTGTGGGAAACGCCATTTAGTTAGTTCTCTGAAGATCTTAATGGGTTTTGGTGTATATATTGGTTATTTAGATTCATATATTTCAATTCCAAATCAGAGCTATAACCTATAGATAACGAAGTATAATGACTTGCATAATTCAGAGTTAAGCAATGTGCCTTAATCCAGTGGCTTTGTCTTTATTTTTCTGTGATTTCCTTGGCTAGACCTTCTTCAAGCTTTTAACCTGTATTTTATAATCTCTAAAAGAAAGGGGCTGTATTTTAAGATCAAAACAATGTTTAACCAAAATTCTCAGTACATTTCATTGATACAGATTTTTGCCTTGTGTATTTCTGAACTAATTCCAGTTTCCATGAGAATGCCAAGTACTGATTGGCTAGGTCATAGTTCCTGAACTAAGCATTTATTAGAAAAAGAAAAGGGATTTTCTTTTGATTAATCAAGGCCTACACTAGAACTGGTGCTAGAGTTGGTTTCTCTTGATATTTATGGATGATATGAGATTAGAGTAGATTTCTGAACAAAACCAGTGTTCTTTTAGGAAGGGGAATGAGAATAAGTCCAGGACAAGAATCTAAGAACATGCCCTATAGTTCCCTTTGCATTCTCAAACAGCTATACACATGTTCTTAACTAAAATTTGTGGATAAATGAAGCACTCTCACCACCTTCCTACATCCCAGAGAGGGATATTTGAAATCAAAGTCTGATTTAGTTCCAAGTCCAGGATCTCTGGGTGATATACAGTCCTCTTTCTCAGGTGCAGTGGAACTCATGGTCTCGCAACCGATGGCTAAAGAATAACATATATGTCTATCCATAATGCTGGGGCAAGAGCAGGATGACTGCAATAACAATTCCCATTTTTAAAGGAGGACAGTAGAAAACTACACACACTGGCCACTCTTTCATGGTCTAGGAATGGTGAGTATTCCTGGTACTGGCAGGAACTTAATTTCTTAGTGCATTTGACAACAAGCAATTTTTATCTCTGAGAATGTCTCCTTTTCCCTTGTCTTCCATGGCACCTCTGAGATGCCCATTGTGAAGGACGATCCTTTTGGGAAGTGCAACTTCTGGTAGTTCTTTCCCAGCGAGTGTGAAGTTGGGAGGGAGGGTCTCAGGCTGCCTTACAGCAGTGGTTCTCAGTGTGGTCTCAGGACCAGCAGCATTAGCATGACCTGCATAGCAAGTTATTGGGTGTCACCCCAGACCTATTACATCAGAATAGGGGCTCCAGCAACTTGCCCTTTAACAACACCTCCCAGAGTATGGGACATACTCTCTAGTTTAAGAACTGTTGACTTAGACATTTAGCAGCTTTTTGTGATTTGGCAAATCCGTTTATGGTCAGTTCCATTTGCAGTAACCCTAGTCAGAGATGGCCTGGGCATCCTTTCCGAGCCTGTTAGAGCATGAAGCCTCTGCCTGTACCTTAGGACCTTCATTTAAAGACCACTGCCCTCTGCTTTTTCCTTGCCTTTAGTCTGCAGCTCAGCTTCATCTTCCCAGTGAAGCACATTGTCGTCTTTGTTAGGCAAGAGTATGCCTCTTAGCTGGCAGTGCTTGGGAAAGGACAGCAGTGGGGGTGAGGGTTGGGTGTCTCCAGGGCTCCAGCCTCATCTCCTGTGTAATCTCTAACTTCCTAGCCTGTTTTCACAAACCTTACTCTGGCTTCCACAACATGGCTTTCTGTTTGTTTTTGTTTTAATCCTACTGGAGTCCACATTATCAGACTTCTACCTTTTTTGGGTTATAGAAGCAGAAAAAGGCTCTTATATCAGAGATCTATTTCTTCCCTCTCTGCTTTCAGCCTAAGCTTATCTTTATCTAGTCTAGAAGACGCAGGCAGCACATTTCGTCATTCTTAACTTTTGTACCATTTAGGTTTCTTTTACTTGAAGCTGCCATAATAAATGCATGGAGAAATCATAAAATTTAAGGTATTAGCTCATTGGTTAAGAGTGCTGTTGCTAAGCTCTCCCTATCAGGTTTAGAAACTTGGGTCACTGTACAGGGACAGGAAGCAAATAAGAAAAAGCAAGTCCCTTCTTTCTTGTCTGGACTTTCTGTCTCCCTCTATCACCCCCTAGTGTCAAGGCCTCACAGGGAGCAGTTGGCAAAGTGTGGAATCCATGAAAATAGTACTCAGAATAAAAAGCACTGAACTATGGATACGCTGCACAATATGGATGAAAGAAGTCACATAAAAAAGAATGCATACTCTATGAGTCCATTTATATAAAATTCTAGAACACTAATTTATCACAAATACTAATTTATAGAGAAAGAACAGACACTGGGTACTAGAGTAGGGAGGTGACGGACAGAGTGACTGGAGGGAAAGATGGCAAAGAGACACAAGAAACCTTTGTGGTTGATGGATATGTCCATTGTCTTGATTGGAGTGATGGTTTCACAGATATATTCATATGTCACTATTTATCAAATTACATACTTTAAATATGTCCAGTTTATTGTATGTCAGTTTTACTTTAGTAAAACTACTAAGATTATTAAAATACTTAGTCGTTAAAATAATACATATTAAGCAATCAGAAATTTAGATGCCTTAGGATATAATATTTGGTCATGGATATCAGGATGTCAATGAAATAGTATATTAATCCAGCAGTTTTTGATTTTTATATATTGAAATATACATAGGGCTTTTTAGTTTCAAATTAGTCTCACCACTCATTACTAGCCTTGAATAAGTTACTTAGTCCTGTTCCATTTCTGTTGTTCTGTCTGTAAAAGAAGGGCAATAAAAACAGAATTTATGAGGTTGCTAGAAGAGTTAAAAGTGATTTAATACATGAAAAGTGCTTAAAATAGTGCCTTGCACCCAGTAAGCATTGTGTAGCTATTAGCTTACCATTTATTATTATGCCAGCAAGAGTGTTTTATTTTTAAGAATCTGGACTTAGAAAGATTATTTCTTCATACATTGTATACAAATTGAACATTTTAAAAATAAAATGTTTATTAGATTGGAAATAGAGTTATTGGGGAAAACATTGTGAGGCTTTTAATACATATTAGCAGATTTGTCTTCAATAAAGTTATAACTGTCATCAGCAATCTGTGAGAGTCCCTAGAAATGGGATAATTAGGCCAAATTGGAATGATTTTTATCTTGATAAATCTTGAAATAAAATGATTTTCTCTATTTAATTTAGAAAAAAAGTCAAATAGGACAGAAGATATTTGGAAATATAAAGATAATTTTTCAATAGGATCTGTTGAAAAATAATAAAATAACAGTTAAATGTAGAAAAAGAATCTACCCTGGAAATGCTAACAAGTAGTATTTCCTATCATTTGTTTTGTATTGTTTGGGAACTGTGCGTCCTCAGGCCTGATCTTATTTGAAAGTTTGGCAAACTTTCTTGGTGTACTACACTGGTTGATTCTTTTAAACGAAAGAAGTTTTCATACCGTGGTGTTTGCCTGTATTTCTACCCCTGCTCGGGAGCCAGAGGTTTCTTACAATTCACTTTGCCTCCATTCAAAGGTAGTTCTTTCCAGGTTATACCCTGTAGACATCACCACTCTTGGGAAGGAAGTTCTTCTCAACTGATCCCTTGCTCATCTCTAAAACAATGTTTTAAGGTTCCTATTTGAGTTCTTAAACTGACATATTTTCTCCATCTGTGATCAATTTTTACCTTTTCCATCCTAATGTTTCTGAAAACAGCATAGTTCTTTATGAAGGACTGAATTCTGTATTTGATGGGGTGTAGTAGCTTTTATCACTCCCCCCACCCCCATCCCAGTAAAGAGCTGTTATTGAATCAATAGGGATTCTTAAAATCAGTCAAGTAAAGAAGGTATCCGGTGTATGAAGAAGATGCACTAAGCCACTGCGCGCCTGAGGCCTGAGTCATGAAAGCTTTTCTCTAACGGGGTTTGGGTCGTCAGCTGGATTGCCGTGACTGTGCATGAAGGACCTGCTAGGTACTTCATTTTAACTCTGATAAGTGGTATTTTCTCTTGGCCTTGCTTTAGGTAGTAATTTTCTAAAGGTAAAGACAGGGTTGAATTTTATTTAGATTATTATAATGTTAATTAGAATTACAGCTCTCAAAATGTGGAGAATTTGTTGAAATTAAAATGGTGGGTAATTGCATAAATGCTTAGGCACTGCTTTTCCATTTCAGTTTAAAACACCTCCTTTCTCCTCATTATGTAATTACACCATTATTCCACCCAAACAATTTATTTTCCCACACAGGTTAGAAAATTATCTGAATTTTGCTTTCTAGTTTCAACATAATTGAAATGTAAGATTTTTTTTTTTGCTTTGCCCAGGATGTTTTGACCAGTGTTAGAACAATACCTTTTATCCCCGGCGCCACAATATGGTACCTGTTATATGTTATAGAATCAGCTTTGGCCAGTGTTTCCTGTGAGATTTCACCCCAGCAGACGTCAGCCTCCAGAACCACCGAGGAAGCAAAAACAATAGTTCTCCTCACTAAGACTCCTTTACTTTTAAACTATAGTCCAGTTTATTTGGTTGGTATATTTAGCATGTCGTTAATCAGGCCTTTAGGAGATTAACCCTTAGATAAGTCTTTCTTTAGTTTAAATAATAGATAAGTGTTAACTGTTAAGGCACGGGAAGTAAATGCATGTTCTTTTTAATATTACCATTACATAAATTGGGCTTCGTTGCAGGCATATAATAAAAGTTCCACTTTTTACAAATACATACGCCTTGGTTACATTCTTATGGACCCTGATTCAGTAAGTTTTGTAAGGGAGTCAAGTATCTGTACCTAAAAGAACAACAAACAAAGGAAAACGAAACTCCAAGATGTGGAGAACCTTTAGGAGTATAAGTGGGGAAATGTGTGTGCTTATGCATGCTTGTTTGTGTGGATACAAGTACACATCCACTTGGCTATATTATTTTTGAAAGGGCATTTGTTACTGCATTTTAAACTTTTCAGTATATTGGGAATATATCTTACATGGCAGAATTATGTTTTAAAAGAATAAATCACGTATATTTGTATACATATGATTTATATCCCAGTAGGAGAGTCCCTGTTTCTTTTTCAGGGTGGATATTTATAAGTTAATTCAAATCTGGTAGCACAAAGTCATTTTGTATGGAGTCTCCAGCTCTAATGGCCAATCAAGAATTTTTGTTTCACTAGCAACTATATTATTTGGTGATTGCATGCAGCTATCTCTGCTGTTGTCTTTGGAAGGTATAAGTAATAGGTTGGTCTTAATTTTTTGTACCACTGTCATTGTTTTATAGAACTAAAAATAACAATGTAGGTGGAATAGAAGAACATTTTTAGAAAAGTGTGTGCTTTATGGCTGACAAGATTTCATCATCTTTCACCATGCTATTTTGGGTAAACACATTCAGAAACAGTTATTGCTATTATGGGTGTGGGACTTTGTCTCCCAGGGAGTAAACCACTAGCTGCAAATAGAACACTTTGAAAATCCAAGTGAAATTATTATTGTTACTTATTAATTATATTTCTTCTATGTCTGAATCAATTGGTGTGTTACCTGATTTAGGCTAAGCTACTCAGTCAAAGCTGTTTTCTTTCTATTTTTCTGGTACATCTTCAATTCTAAAGATAATAGAAATGTAAAGAAACTTGGGTAAGTGTTATAGAATCATCTGCAGCAGTAATTTCTGTAGAATTTGATGAATTTTGGGGGAGGTTCTGGTGAAATGAGAAATACAGGGAAAATAAAGTGCTTTTCTGAAGCCACATTTGTGGTCCTTCATCATAACACTTCTATTTTGGTGTTAAAATAAACTTTTAATAAAATAATTATAGTACAGTATAGTGGTTTAATTTTTTTAAAATAAAAAGTTGGCATCCTATTTGGTAGTCATTTTTAAGTCCGTGCATTTTAAATTTATTGCTCTGTGATGTCCCAGAGTCTGGGAACTACTGATGGAAAAACTACAGACAGTAATAATGAAAATAGATATTCTTGATGGATACTATAGCCCTTTGATTTCTCTTATTGGGTATCTATTTGTCATGGTATATACACTGTATTGTGTTTATACCTTGTGTAGGGTCCCTGGCTTTATGGTTTTAGTTTCTTAGCTTTAGTTTTCTGTTTCTAGCTGCCTTACCTTGAAGATAAGAGTACTGATCCTTTTGCTTGGTAAATCCATATTATCGCTCTGTGCTGTCTCCTTTCCTGACTTTCCTTTCCCTGCCTTGTTGTGTCTTATTGGATTTCCCCCCCCCCCAAGAAGATATAATTATAACTGGCAGCCCATCTTTCTGCTTAGAGCACTGCTCCTGGCTCTGTAACCACGTATTGGTTTAACATCTGGCCTGGTCCAGTATAAAATCACCAATAACAGAATTTAATGATATTCTAATAGTATACAAGGCATTGTGTTAGATGCTACAGCAGCTAGCAAGATATGTGCCTGGTCTTAAGTAACTTGTAGTTTACTAAGAATATTAAGCACACACATAATTATGTATTCTTTTTTTCCTCTTTTAAAAATTTTGGTAAGACATATAACAAAAGTTGCCATCTTAATCATTTGTAAGTGTACAGTTCAGTGGTATTAAATACAGTACATTTACATTGTTGTGCAACCATCACCAGCATCCATCCCTGTAATTCTTTTCACCTTGTAAAACTGAAACTCTGTACCCTTTAAACAATAACTTACAGTTCTCCCCTCCCCCAAGGCCTTGGCAGCCACCGTCCTACTTTCTGTCTCTGAATTGAACCACTCCAGATACCTCTTAGAAGTGGAATCATATAGTCTTTGTCTTTTCGTGACTGGTGTATTTCACTTAGCATAACGTGCTCAAAGTTCCATCATTTTGTAGCATATTACAGAATTTCCTTCTTTTAAAGCCTGAATGATATTCCATTGATTTTACTTATCCATTCATTCATTCATAGATAGATACTTGAGTTGATTCCACATATTAGCTGTTTTCTATAATGCTATTATTGCTGTGAATATGACTATACAAATATCTCTTCAAGCCCTTGCTTTCAGTGATTTTGATTATATACCTAGAAGTGGAATAGCTGGATCATATGGCAATTCTATGTTTACTTTTTTGAGGAAGCACCATTACAATTTTCCACATCTACTATACCATTTTGTATTCCCACCAGCAGTGCAGAAGTGTTTCAGTTTCTCTGCATGTTCGCCGATACTTGCTGTTTTCTGTTTGTTTGTTTTTTGATAGTTTCCATACTAAGAGATATGAGGTGGTATCTGATTGTAGTTTTGATTCCTATTTCCTTAATTATTAGTGCTGTTGTGTATGTTTTCATGTGCATATTGACTATTCATATGTTTTCTTTGAAAAAATATCTATTCAAGTCTTGTGCATTTTTGAGTCTGTTTTTTATAGGTGGGTTTTGGAGTTCTCTATGTATTCTCCATATTATCCCTTCTCAGGTAGATGATTTGCAAATATTATCTCTGATTCTGTGGGTTGCCTTTTTACTCTGGTAGTGTCTTTTAATGTAAAAAACTTAAAATTTTTCCTGAATTCCAGTATATCTTTTTTCTTTTGTTTCCTGTACCTTTGGTTTTATATCCAAGAAATCATTGCTAAATCCAATGTCATGAAAATTTTTTCCTATGCTTTCTTCTAAGAGTGTTATTATCTTAGGTCTTACATATAGATTGTTGATCCATTTTGAGTTGATTCTTGTATGTGGTTTTAGATAGGGGTCAAATTTTACTCTTTTGCATGTGAATGAATATACAGTTTTTCCAGCACCATTTGTTTAAAAGATTCTCATTGAATGATCTTGGCACCCTTGTCAAAAGTCATTGCACCACGTATGTGAGGTTATATATTAAGGCTATTTTATTTCATTGACTTATATGTCTATTTAGGCCATTACCACACTTTTTGTTAATGTAGCTTTGTAGAAAGCTTTGAAATAATAAAATGTGAGTGCTTCATTTTTTTCCCCCCAATATTGTTTTGCCTATTTGGGTCTCTTCAAATTTCATATGAATTTTAGGATGGGCTTTTCTATTTCTGCAAGAAACATCATTGGAATTTTGTTAGGGATTACATTTAATCTGTAGATTGCTTTGGGAAGTACTGACATTTCAAGTCTTTCAGTCATTGAATATGGGATGGTTTTCATTTATTTATATCTTTGTCAATTTCTTTCAGCAAAGCTTTATAATTTTATTGTATAAATTTTTCATCTCTTTGATTAAGTTAATTAAGTATTATATATTTTTAAGGCTATTGTAAATGGAATTGTTTTTGCAATTTCTTTTTCAAGTTTTTCATTGTTCATGAATAGAAATGCAACTGATTTTTTTGTGTATTTACTCTGTATCTTGCTACTTTGCTGAATTGATTTATTAGTTCTAACAGGTTTGTTTTTTTAATTTATAGATTTTCTGCATGTAAGATCATATCATCTGCAAACAGAAATAATTTTACTTCTTTTTAATTTAAATGCATTTTATTTCTTTTACTCTTCTACTTAGACTAGAACTTCTAGTACTATCTTGAAGAGAAGTAGTGAAAGTAGGCATCTTTGCCTTGTTTCTGATCTTAGAGGAAAAGCCTTGAGTCATTTATCATTCAGCATGATGTCACTGTGAGTTTTTTATATATGGCTTTTATTAGGTTGAGGATGTTTCTTTCATTTCTAGTTTGATTGGTTTTATACTGAAAGGTTGTTGAATTTTGTCAAATGTCTTTTCTGCATTAATTGATATGATCTTGTGTTATTTTTTCTTCATTCTGTTGTGGCATATTACATTGATGGATTTCTGTATTTTGAGCCATCCTTGTATTCCAAGAGTACATCTCACTTGGTCATGGTGTATAATTATTTTAATATGTTGCTGAATTCTGTTTGCTAGTGTTTTGTTGACAGTTTTTGCACCAGTGTTCATAAGATATTGGTCTGTACTTTTCTATTCTTGCAGTGTCTTTATCTAGCTTTAGTATTAAGGTAATTCTACTTTCATAGAATGAGTTAGGAAGTGTTTCTTCCTCTTCAATTTTTGTAAAAGTTAAAGAATGTTTAGTATTTGTTTTTCTCTATATGCTTAGTAGAATTCATCAGTGCAGTAATCAGGCTTTTTTCTCCTGTAAAAAAAATATCAGTATGGGTGAAATTTTAAAAGTCTAACTCTGATTTTTAAATTATTCCAGATCTTGTGATATCTAAAGATGCTCTCTAAAAGAAAAAAACATCTGAATATATTAAAACTTTTTGTTTTCATTTGTTTTATGTAGTTTAGTTATTAAGTTTACATGTATTATGCATTTGAACCCTTTGAAATATTTTAATTTGTGAAAATTAATTGTTATTTCATTCATTTATTTTCTGTAATTTAAAAAATATTCTACCACAGATGCTTTTTAAGGTTCTGGAGTTAAACTTCTAAATCAAATACTTAATCTGCCTCTGCTTTTGAGGTTTTTAGTTATTTCTTGGCCTGTGGCCAAATAACAACCAGTGCAAAGATTAGCCTGATGTACTAGCTTTATTCTTCCATCACAATAGTCTAGGTGTGTTCAGGATTTTGCATCATCCTTGCAGTTAGTTCAACAGCCATCCTCTTTTTGGTTTTGGCTTTCAACAGTCTACCTTCAAAGGTCTTTTGTTTTCTGACGGTTGAAGAAACTGGCTCAGTGTTACTCGTAGACAATTATTTAATTGTTTACAGATAACTGAAACTCTCAATGATGGTTTCTGTGGTGAATCCCTTTACTTCAGTGAAGGCTTGTCATGTTGAAATGATTGTTCATCATGATTTTTGATGATTGAGAAAATTGTTTTTAAACCAAATAGCATCAAAAATGTATTCTTTCCTGATTTTGTCCTGCTTATATTGTTCTTTTCTGATTTTGTCCTGCTTATAATGTGGATTATTAACAAATCTTTTTCCTTTTTAAACCTAAGGCATAGCAGATTTAATGCTTGGTTGCTGCTGTTATAACATGCTTAAAGAAATACACTCTATAGAAATTTTCACTTTATTGAAATAATATAAATTATTTTGATAACTGCAAATAAGGATGAACCTATCTTATACAATAAAGAGTTTAGAACTTTAAAAATATATCACATCAACAACCCTAATTAACCCCAAGGGAGCAGTTTAGTGAAGAATATTTTGAATTCTTAATGTAATATTTATACTTATTGGTTTATGTTCATTATTGTCAGTGATTCTGATTATGACTTTGTTTTATTTAAACTTTATTAGTACATTTTCATGAGTGATTTTCCATGGGGGATACGTTTTCACTTTTATTAAGCGAACCAGTAGGAAAATATGATTTGTTTTCCACAGTTGATTTCAGCCAAACTATCAGTAACACATCTGTTTCATGAAGTTAAGTACACCTGGAACATGATAATGTATAATTGTTTCCTTACAGAATTGGTTAGAACAGTCACATTAAACAACTATCAGCCAGCGTTTACTGATCACTTACCAAGTGCTTTACATGTGTTAATTCATTTAGGTTATAAATGTTTAACATACATATTTTGCTTCTTTCCTCTTTCTATTTCCTTCCCCTTCTCCAGGCTGGTGTCCCTCAAGACAGTTACATTTAAGAAAGAGCCCGTTAGCCCTTGCCAGGTGGCTCAGTTGGTTAGAGCATCATCCTCTACATCAAAAAAGGTTGCGGGTTCAATTCTTGGTTGTGGCACATACTTAGGTTGAGAGTTCAGTTCCCAGGTGGGGTGCATACTGGAGGCACCCGATCAATGTTTCTCTCCCTTCCTCTCTCTCTAAAAATCAAAAAATATCCTCAGCTGAGGATTAGAACAAAGAAAAGAAATAGCCCAAGTCAGAAACAGGAGTAGCTTCTATTATGGTTGTCCACTTAGCCCAGTCAGCATGGCTCAGCGGTTGAGTGTTGGCTTATGATCCAGGTGATCCGGGTTCGATTCCCGGTCAGGGCACATGCCTGAGTTGCTGGCTTGATCCCCAGTGGGGGGTGTGCAGGAGGCAACCAATCAATGACCCTCTCATCATTGATGTTTCTCTCTCTCCCTCTCCCTTCCTCTCTCTGAAATCAATAAAGATTGCCCGCTTAATTTATGGAGCTTTCCATTGATAATAGAATAAAAAAGAGGAAGGGATCAGACGTAAGTAGTATCAGGAGATAGAGCAGATTCCCTGGATGGATGCAGATTTAACTTGAGTAAGTGTCAATTATGATGGGGAATCACAGGTGAATGAATGGTGGGGCCTGCTGCATCGAGCAGATTACTGAGCCACTTGAGGAGAGAACTTCAATTGGCTTTGAGAAGCCGAGCGATGGAATTTTAAAAACATGGCAAGCCAGACAAGGTGATACTTTTTGCCAAAGAGTCAGCAGGAAGATGAAAAACAGAACCTGTAAACAGCAAGGCTGGAATAACTGGTTTGGGCCAGTGGATGGACAAGAAGCCTAGTCTTAGATTTCCAAAGAATAAAGGAGAGAAATACATGTTTTAAACAAAGAGCTTCATGCACATGATGAGTATTGGCTGTATCTTTGAATATATATGCTGTTACTTTATATCTCATGTCAGGTGATTGCTTATCTTACGGTTGTATCTTATCTACATTTGTATGTAGCTAGGATGTTTGATACAGATTTATTCTGGGGAGGCAGCCTGGTGTGAAAACAGCATGGAATTTGAAATTTGATAGGCCCAGATTTGAATTTCAGCTCTTGAGATTTGACTTACAGGCCTTGGGCAAGCTACTTATTTCACCCCTATCCCCCAGTTTTACAGAGATGTGGTTGACATATAACACTGCTTAAGTTTAAGTTACAACATTATGATTTGATATATGTATATGTTGTGCAGTGTTTACCTCAATAAGTTTAGTTAACATCTAACACCCTACATAGTTACAAGTTTTCCCATAGTGATATGAACTTTTAAGATCTACTCTCTTAGCACCTTTCAAATGTAGTATGGTATTGGTAACCATAGTTACCCTGCTATATGTCACATCCCCAGAATTTATTTATCTTGTAAGTGGAAATTTGTACCTTCAGACCACCTTCACCCATTTCCCCCACAACCCCCCCCGGATCCCACCCTCTGGCAACCACTAATCTGTTCCCTATTTCTACAAGGGTTTTTTTTAAATTTCACATATAAGAGAGATCATATAGTATTTATCTTTATCAATCTGACTTATTTCACTAAGCATAATGCCATTGAGGTCCATCCATGTTATCACAAATGGCAGAATTTCCTTTTTTCTAGTTGAATAATATTCCATTGTATGTATACATACACCACGTTTTTAAAAATCCACTTATCCATCCATGGTCACTTAGGTTGTTTCCATATCTTGGCTATTATAAATAATGCTACAATGAACATGTATCCTTTTGAGTTAGTGTTTTAAAAACTAAAATGTTGGTTTTACTCTTGTAATTTAAAAATATTATTTAAATAAACTTTCTTATTTTAAGATAAAAGAAACATGTATGATAAAATAGACCTGTGTTAAAATGATAAGGCTCAAGCCTTAGCCGTGTGGCTCAGTTGGTTGGAGCATTGTCCCATACACCAAAAAGGTTGTGGGTTCGATTCCCAGTCAGGGCACATACCTAGGTTGTGGGTTCAATCCCTGGTTGGGGCAGGACGGGAGGCAGCTGATATATGTTTCTGTCTCACATCTATGTTTCTTGGTCTCTCTCTTTCTCCCTTCCTGTCTCTCTAAAATCAATAAAAACATATCCTTGGGTGAAGATTTAAAAAAAAGATAAGACTCAACAACACTGAAAAACAAAACAAATCTCTTCAGGGATTCAGTTGCTCTAGGATGATAAATTTAATTAATTAAACATTAAATGAAAGTAGAATGGTAACACTAGCTTTAAAAAATAGAAAAATAGAATTATTTCCCAATAGTCTTTAGACATGATAAATAATTAATATAATGAATAACAAAGGTTTAAAAGATCATTTTACAAATGCTTTAAAATTTCAAAGTGAGAAAAATTGAACATTGGACTTGTTTAAATATTTTTTTTCCTGATTTCAAACAGTGAAAAATATGTGAAAATTTCTAAGGTTGTATTTTTTATGAAAATGCTATGTTGACTATTATCATGTCAGTTAAAAGTTAAATGAATATGCTTTGTCATTTCCAAATAATATGGTATGTATAGGAGATACTAAAATTTTAGTTTTATGATAGTCAAAGAAATGTCAATGGTTTAAAAATAGTGTGGGTCTTGAACTTCTTTTGGTTAATCATTCTAAGACTTCGTAAACTTTGTTCCACATGGATATGTGCATTTGAAGATAATATTACGTGATTTGGTGATTTGTACAACCATTCTTGAAAATGGTTGAAACATAATTGCAGATTTCTGTGCCTGGTAGAAATAACATAAATATGAAGTATGGTAGATATTTGTTTTTTTATATCTCTTATATAAATTGCAGATATTACTAAAATAGCACTTTGGTGTGTTTTCTCCATGTTATACGTACACTGTCTTTAAAATTTGAGCCTTACTTACTGCTATCATTTGAACAGGTGTCTCAATGCTTGTACCTACTGCAAAACCAAACACGCCAGAGGGAACTTGGCCAGTTATCCAATTGATGAACTAGTGGACAGAGCCAAACAGTCTTTTCAAGGTAAGAGTGCCTAGAATTATGTACAGTTTTAGTCTTAATAAATTACAGTAGTCTTCTAATTTGTTTTACTTTACATACATGCTTCTTTAGCCTTCTGAAGAGTTTACAAATATTTCAACTTATAAGATTCAGTCAGTCAGGTTATAATATTCACACATTACTGTTCTTTAACCACTCTTTCATTTTTTTTATGACTCTAAGGTAAGTGACATGACTTAACTCTTATCACCTATCTTTAGATTCCATGGAAAAGACCAAAAAAAATTAAATCCATGACCTTTCGGTGTGTGTTAAGACTTTTGTGGACTGAATGATACATTTTTTAAGATTTCTGCCTCTTTCTTTGGTCATTTCTGGACCATTAGAAAATAGAGGGAATAAGGACCTCCCAGTCTTGAAGGGAGAAGGTAGGTTTTACTGTCGGCCAATAAAAATAGGCTTCCTTATCCACAGGACTATTGGACCAGTAAGGAGTGGTACCGGTAGAGAGCCCTAAAGAGAATGATTCCTTGTGTGGGTGGCGAGCTATTTCTGAATCATCACTTGCTGGAAAATGTGATTGTCTAGGTATCTCTCAGCACAAAACAAGACTTATCTTTTACATGAGTCACAGTTGTCTTGGTTGACACATAACTGCTTAAACCTAAACTTCCCTTTTTGTCTTTGTTTATAATATGTGTATATAACATCAGTGTGTTTTTACACCCAACATGAGATAATCTATTGTCTCATAATCTTGTGGGTTAAGAGTTACTGGCAATGTACTTTTCCTTTTAGCAAGTACCTTGGAGTGCTACTTTCAGTACTTCACAGCCTGAATCTCAGCGAGTACGAGTTCCAAACACATTTCTTTATTTAGTCTGCGTAAAGCTTTTATCAACATGAATTTGGAATGCTCTTAATAATAGTGAGAAAAATAACCTTGGTTGATTTATTAACACCTCCCAATAATTTTTTTCTACTTTTATATTCTTAACTCAGTTGGTCCATTCTTCTGTTCCCATTCAACTTGTATTAAACAAGAAATGAAAGGAAACTCACTGACCCTTGCCAGTGTCCTGTTTTAGAGTGAGGCAGTTATCTAATCCAAGGAAAAGTCTGAGTGGTAGTTTTTGTTTTTTTTCAATCCTCACCCAAGGATATTTTATTCCATTGCTTTTCAGAGAGGGAAGGGATAGAGCTAGAAAAACATCGATGTGAGCTCTCTCGTCGATTGTTTGCCTACTGCACTTTCCCTGACCAGAGCTGGGGGTCGAGCCTGCAACTGAGGTGTGTGCCCTTGGCTGGAATCAAACCTGGGACCCTTCAGTCCACAGGCTGGTGCTCTAACCACTGGGCAAAACTGGCTAGGGCAGGGTGGTAGTCTTTTCTACCACAGCTATGTTAAGGATTTTTCAGAAAGGGCATACATTTTCACAGAAACCAAATATATTTTTAAAATGATGCTTTTTCTGGCATTTTTACATGGTTTTTTTTTTTTTTTAAGATGTATTTGTTGGTTAATGGAGATATTAAAATTAGATGATCTATCCACCAAACACTGCAAATTGGAAAGCGTACAAATCAGTTTCTTTGAGGCACTTTTTAAACATTATGCATTTCTAAGTGCAACTACATATAACTCTTAAAAATCTTCTCATGCCTGGTTGGTGCAGCTCAGTGGTTAAGTGTCGACCCATGAACCAAGAGGTCACCAGTTCGATTTCCAGTCAGGGCACATGCCCGGGTTGTGGGCTCAGTCCCCAGTGAGGAGCGTGTAGGAGGCAGCCGATCGATGTTTCTCTCTCATCGATGTTCCTGTCTCATGATCCCTCTGCCTTCCTCTCGCTCTCATATCAGTATAAACATATATATTTTAAATCTACTCATTTTACTCTGAAAATTTGTTTGAAAAATATAAAACTGTTAAATCACCATGTGGGAAATGAAAGTATTCTGTTGGCTCCTTCCTATCTGTCCTCATCTGTAACCTGTATAACACTTTGGTATGACTGCTTCATGACAGCATGGACACACTTGTGTATTATATGTGACTTGAGGGAGAAAAAGGAATAAATATAGTTTTTATAAAATGATTACAGAATTACTCTCTACATATCCAACAAACTTAGCTCTCTGGCTATCTTTAGAAATGCCCTCTGAGCAGCAGAGATACAGTGTGTTGCTTCTATCAGACTTTAATGGGCCGATAACACTGACACATCAAAGTGAGTGGGGCTAGTTAAGGTGAGTGGGTCAAAGACTGAATAGTAGAGGTTAGGGGTAACTTAGTGGTGATTTATAGAGAAAGTATTAGGAGGGATTTACTTAGTATTAATTTCATCATCATCATCATCATCATTAGTAGACATGTATGTGTCTTTTTATTTCCAGCTGTGGAATGTTTGCGATGTAAGGTTTTCCTGTTGTCTTGTTATTTGAATATTAGAGTTGAAACTGAACGCTGGTTTTTGGACTAGTGGGCTCATTTGCTTCATATATGGTACTGTTACTAAAACGTTGAGGTCATAACTTTCTAGATAAGCCATTGTATGTATTTAGGAAAATTTTAAGTTGTCAAGTATTTGATGATCTTTGCTTTAAGAGAATTTGAGTTTGAAACAGCCGTCTGCTGCTTACCAGCTGCATCATCTGAACAAGGTACATGACCTCTCCGAGCCAAGCTTATGTGAAGTGATTACCTGTGTCCTTATTATGAAAAAGGCATGTTACTTAAACTGAAGGAATTTCAAATGAATCCAAATAGAGAAGTTTTCATTTGGAGTGAGAATACTGGAATATCTGTAACAAACATTAATGACTAAATCAAATGACAGACTTTCTTTTGCTTTTAAAATATGTTCTATGAAAGATGTCTCTATAGATGGAAACTACTCAATATGACAATTGCCTTTCATTTACTTAATTTTAGAAAAGTAAATTCGTGCTAAGAATCGCCTTATAACTCCTTTCTACTATGGGAAATAACAGTCTATAGCTCACATTTTAAAGACATTGAGTTAGTTTATTATCTCTTTTTTTCTGCAAAGACAATTTTGTTGTTGTTGTTTTTTTAATGCTCACCCAAGGATAATTTGTCCATTGCTTTTCAGAGAGAGTGGTAGGGAGAGAGAGAGAGAAAAAAAAATCTGTGTGAGAGACACATCGATTGGTTGCCTCCTGCGTGCACTCCGATCAGGGCTGAGGACAAGCCTGCAACTGAGGTGCGTGCCCTTGGCCAGAAGCAAACCCCGGACCCTTCAGTCCATGGGTCGATGCTCTAACCACTGAGCCAAACTGGCAAGGGCGACAGTGTGGTTTTAATGGTCTTACAGAATTTCTATGTTGCAGCTTTAAAATTATGAAGAATAATTGTGAGGGTAAATATAAGAGAAGAAATAACCCATTTTCTTAGTTTTATGATTTTGCATATTTAGTTCCTTTAATAACTCAGATGTTAGGAATATTCTTTGAGCCACAACGCCTTAAATTCTGCATTGTACTATTATGAAATTATCTGTCCTATAATAAATAAAGATTAATAAATATTACTCTTTGAAAGGTTATGTTAAGATTAAATATGCTGCCAATAAATTTTAGCACTCTGTTTAAAGTCAGTGGAAATTAAATTTGCCATCCTGAAAATTACATTTGCTTTCTTTCTTCTACTTAAATTTTTTTAATGACTATGCAGAAATACAAAGTGCTTTTCAAAAAACTCTAAACCAATTGTGGAATGGAGATTAGAACCCAGGTTGCTTGTCATGATACAGTGAGATCACAATTTCTTTCTGAATAGCATACTTATGAAACATTTTATATTCATAAAAGTGTATTTCTTAGCAGTCTAATGAATGTGAAGAGACTAAGAGCTAACCCAAAGGCAAGGGAGCGTTGAGAAGAGATTCGTGAAATCATTCTGAATGTAAAGTGGTTTCCCAGAGCACTAAAAATATGCCAACTATACATTCAGGTGCCGAAAAACGAGAAAGGCAGTTCATTAACTTCTGAATGAATTGGATTAAAGTCACAATTATTTATATTTTGAAATAGAAACTTTAGTTTACCTTTTACGTATGTGTTTGTATGTGTGTATGTGTGTGTATTTAATTTCTGTTTAATTGGTTTCCTGGCTTTTTTTCTTTTTCTCTTCCTGAACCTAGACCCCTTGACATTTTCTTCGACTATTTTTACCTTCTCGATGTGTTTATCATTTTTGTGGGCAGTTCTGCATATGAGTAAAGGTTTACCAGGTAACTTCTGGGTATCATCTCATCATTCTAACAGACTGCTGAGAAACCTTCCCCGCTACTTCCTCACCTCTGACGAGATTCAGGCTTTAAAAATTCCTAGGCGTAGTGGTGTCTGGGGGCCGAAGTTTGACATGGTTGCATTTTAGATATCTAGAAAAACATGTCAAGCAATGACCAAGACTTTGTTGAGGCCAGAATGAATTTACAAGCTAGTGTTTTCTAGCATATATGTATTGATTTTTCTCTAGCAGCTAATCAATCAGTTTCAGTGGTATAAGTGATGGAACAAACCTTTTTAAGTGTGCTGGGTGAGTGGTGTGGAAACAACACCTTTCACTGCTGTCTCTGGAATCAAAATGTAGAGATGATGGATGAGCTGTTTTCATAGCTATCGCGTGCTTTTCTAGATCTCATTTGTGTGCTGTTACTCTTTTTGTCCCTTATAAATCTGAAAAAAACCTTGCAAGATAAGTGGCATAAACCAGTTATAGGAAGGTAAATAAATTAAGGTGAAATATTCAAAGTAGGGAGAAAATTTCTTGGTGCTCAGAGATTTTAGTATTGATGTTGGAATTTTAAAAGATGAATTGTTTTATTTCAAGACTTGCAAAGATACCATCTGTTGTGTATAAGAGTAATTGTGAAATGCAACTGAAAAACATTGCTTCCTACTCTTTTAGATCTGAAGGGATATGAGCGATACTTGATTTTCTGATGCATACACTTCAGATTGTTGAGTTGTACAGTTTACACCAGGCCACATTTGACTGATAACCTTTAGCAAGGATTACTATATACTGATTTTGATCTAAGATAAAAAGAGACCCATAATTGCATCCTATTAATTTATAAGGCAGTTATTTAAATCTCTTTCATTTCTTTATTTTTTCACTTGTGCTCTGTTCAAATAAAACTGAAAACTCTATTTCTTCTAAAGGATTAATAATGTTAATTTACATGTTTTTATGTACATTGTTAGCTTCCAAAAAAATGATTTCTGACAGCTTATATTAAATGATTGTCTGTAATAGACTGTGAAAATGGGAGCTGTATAAAATGCTGTATGGTGTTTGGAACGAGGGCAGGTGTTGTTACCAACTGTTGAGTCCTGGCTCTCTGGAAGAATAAGGGCGTGGTGTAACGGATAGAATTTGAGATGCGCGTGTAAAAAGCCGTATGTAGTTT
Organism: Miniopterus natalensis; assembly: GCF_054644295.1. Taxonomy (NCBI): domain Eukaryota; kingdom Metazoa; phylum Chordata; class Mammalia; order Chiroptera; family Miniopteridae; genus Miniopterus; species Miniopterus natalensis. The sequence goes on along the minus strand of NC_142089.1, from coordinate 63,174,126 downwards.
ATAATGAGAAAGGTACCTATTCCTAGGCTGTAAACACTAAGAAGAATTATTTTTATACTTCCTTTTCTAAGAGATACTGAATAATAAAATAGAAATGCCTTCTGCTGCTAATATATAGACATTCAAGGTATAGCCTCTACATGGCCTTTTCTTCTGTTAATTCTTACAAAACCCAAAAATATTAAGTTGTAACTTATAAAAAGATTTTAATTGGAGAGCTTGGTAAATGCATGTAATGTATATAACTTGATAGGGGGACATGGTACCTAAATGGCTGCTTATCAGACATTCATTCAGTTTAAATAAGCTGAGATTATTCAGTGTGATTTTGGAGAATGCTTGTTAAACCTTTCTGTGGAAATGCAGAGTACAGTTTACCTTCCTTTAGTTTACTCAGACCTCTTAGTTTGTATGCCAGTGGTGTTCAAACCTTTCTCCAAGTGAAATTTGAAAGGTAAAAGCAGAACAGCCCTGGTTAAAGTAGATCGGTGCCCTATTTAATGAGCTTTTCTTTTTTTTAACCTCTGAGGCCTTTCCTCAGAACTCTTAGGATCCAGCCTGAATTGGCCAGTTTAGATTAGTATTTCTCTGATGTATTCCTTAACACACCAATTTAGGGGTGGCAGACATTTTTCTTAAAGGGCCTGATAGTAAATATTTTAGGCTCTGTGGATCATAAGGTTCTGTTGCAACTGTTCATTTTGGCCCTCATAGCATGCATGCAGCCACAGACGATACATAAATGAATGGGTGTGGCTGTGTTCCAATAAAGCTTTATTTATAATAGGAGTCATGATGAAAAGGTTCAGTGGTCCACTTTGAGGAAAGCTAACTTAAATAAGACTCTTTATGGGAACTTCCTGCTGTCTCTAATATGCTCATGTAGATCATAAATCCACCAGAGAAGGATATTGTCTTTAGGAACTAATGCTTATCTGGAAAAGATCAGTGTTCTCGGTGTGGCTGTTCACTGTAGTCACTTGGCAGTTTTATAAAACCAAAACCAAACTTACGTCTGTGTCCCATTTCTAACAGTTGCACCACGATTTCTGTGGATAGAGGGGTTGTGGGGGCTGCATTTTCTAAAATACTCTATAGGTGATTCTAATGTATAGCCAGAGTTGAAAACTAGAATTGAGAACCACTAGTTTAGGTAAACTTTTGGTTGAAGCTGTAAGGTGAACTGACCCTTTCAACCTTCATTGGGAGGAAGAAGCCCTGGTTGATTAGTCAACAGTGAGCCAGGATAAGGGGTTGGAGGGGCAACTCAGTGTTGTCACTCGCTGACCCACCTGGTAGTTGATGGATGGTTTTGAAATCCAAAGATGCTAATTTAAGTTAAAAGGCTCAATGATTTTTGTTATCCCCAAAGTATCACTGAAGAGTCAACTGCCATTTACGGGGTATTTACTGTGCTGTGTGAGAATTAAAAAAATGAAAAGGGCATGGTCCTTCTCTTCAAAGAACTCCCCCTGGTTTAGAAGGACAGAGTGGCACGTTGGACTAATGGATATTAAAGGACACAGAAGCAGGAAGCAAGTCTTCAGTTTACAAAAATCATTGAGCCTTTTTACTTAAACACGCACCTTTGGATTTGAAAACATCCCTTATCCGCCTGGGCCGTGTTGTTTCAGCAGGCCGACAACACTGCTGCCTCTCCACCTCCCTGCCTCCTGGTGGTCACTGATCCTCCAGGGCTCTTCCTCGGAATCCCTCAGCACATAGTTCTGGTTAGCCACTGCGTGTGATTATGCTTAATATTCTGGGTGAAGTCTGCCTGCCGTTCTGAACCTTGAGGTTTGTGTGATGCTAGAGGTCTATGAAAAAAAGAAAGAAATCAAATAATGAGTCTTTAACGGAAGTTTACAGTTGGAATTATATGGTTGTTATTTTTCCATTCATTCAACAAATATTTACTGAGCCTTTATTTAGAAATAGTTCATGTTTCTGCTAATAGGCACCTGCTTTAGAAAAGTGGGGAAAAGAGTACATTATTATAATCAGCCTTTGATTACTTCTTCCAATAAGATAGGCCACTAGGTAAGGTTTGCTGATAGTTGAGCAAACAGCTTCTCCTCACTGTGGGAAACAAGGATTCAGTCCCAAGGCTGTTTTACAAAATGACACTTGTTCAGAATTCTCTGAGTTTTCATAGTTCAGAGTGCATATAATCTAACATACAGCAAATTTGGAGGTTCTGGGAATACCTTCTTGTATCCATCCTTAGGAAAATGAGAATAATTAACCCCCCACCCCACTGTTCCTGGAGATTTTTATTCTTTTCCTCTATTGTGTCCTACAAAACAACTTGTAAATATGCAAATAAGTTTAATAAAGAAAATAACAAGATCTGGGAAGACAGTTGAGAATAGCAAAGTCAAGGCTGGGTGTGGGTTCAGAACACAGGGAACCAGGCCGTAGTCACATAGGCAGTTTTTACTCGGAACTTTCTGAAAGCTTCTTGTCCCCATGAGGAAAAACCAAAGAGCTTGGCTTTAGATTTGAAAGAACATTTTCACACGGACTTCATATAGTGAGTACTGAGAGATGTAGTAGGTCTCAACAGCATCCCTTTAACATTCAGATTCACATACTGTGTTTCTTAAAGTTGTGTATCTTGGCATTCCTTCTTAAAACTTGCACCCATGCCTGGAAAAACATACACTCTGAAGGATTTCTTGGGAGGCTAAGACAATACATTCCACGTATTTGTGACTCTCTAGTGATCCGGCCCCACTCCTGTAGCCATCGGTCACCAGAAAGGCACCCCTTTAAGCTAATAATAGCTCAGGGGGTTGCTTGCACACACTAGGTCCTTTGGTGAGGTGGTACATCAGGGTGCAGGAAGAAGAATCTAGAATTTGTATTTTCTCTTCCTTTAAAACTTTCTTTTTTTAATATATTTTGTATTGTACATAATATAATGAATAACTATATATTCGTGCAGATGTATTCTTAAGTTCTTTGTTTATTGTGTATAATTAAGATTTTATTGCTTATTAGCTAGGTCATTCCATACATTTTTAAGTAAACAGTTTGAGAAAATATACTTATTCTTAGAATCTTTAATGGATTCAGGAAGTGATTTTTTAAAACGTGGCGACCCCTGGTGTAGAGAACAAATGGCCTGCCCATTTTCTACTGTAACCCAGCTCTTTCAGCCAGACATGAGCTGAGTAGGGCAGCAGAGGTCTTTGCTCTCGGTCAAGGTCCCAAAGTGCCCGCATTCTGTTTTGATTGAGTGCAAATCCATCTGCTTTTGAGATCAAATAAGCAGATAATGAAGTTTATGCCCTTTGGAGGAAAACTGAAGTACTTGAGGGAGGCTTCTGCCAAGCATCTCTGCTCAGGGGCGGAGGGATTATCCTCTAGCACATGTTCCCCCTTCTTCCCATCTGTGGTTTAGGTCACCGGAGGACTGAGCCAGAGGGCACTGGATCAGGCATCTGTGACAGTGCGTAGATGGGTTTAGTAGGTGCTCAGTAAATGTGGAATGAGTGGCTAATCCTGAATTGATTATGCCTGATGAAATTCCATGTGCGACTTGGAACCTATAATGAAAACATAGCCTGGGAAAGCTATATGTCTAAAGTGGGCAGGAGATCTTGCTTCATGTCAGCTGCTCTTCAGGCACAATTGAGTTCTGGGTCTTATAACACAGGCTTGGTTTTATGACATCAGATATTTAGCGGTGGTGGCTTTCCAAGATTTGCAACAGAAAAATTACTTACATATGGAAATTGTTTCCTGATGTTAACAGGTGTCTGTCATTTCACTAAATGGGTATATCCACTTAGAGCCACATTTACAATTATAAATAAATATATATGTATTTGCTTTGATATTTTTCTTTTACAAAACAATTCTACAAATGATTTTTTTGTGACAAGGGGACAAAAGTTAACCAAGGGTTTGCTTTCAGAGTTTGAACTGAGGCTGGTCTGTCTCTGGGATCATTTTGGTGAACTTTAAAGGCTGCATGTTAGTTTTGGAAGGTTGTTTAATGGAATTTTAATAGCCCTGGAAAGATGTGAAAGTGATACCGCTACCTGGTGGTTTGTAAACCTGACCTTTGCGAGATGTTTTCTGGGCAAAAGTACTACTTTATGATGCCAACAGCTTTTATTGATTCTGCAGAGTCTGCAGTTTTCTAACACTGGCTGTCAATTCATTCCAGCTGAAAAATTATTAAATTTCTTCTCCTGCTTGTGTGGATATTAAATTGCAGTAAACATACTTGCACAATGTCAGGTACGGTGAACACAATTTTCTGCATGAAAAAAAATGTTTGTTAGTGAGACCTTGGCTGTTCTGCAGAGGTTATAAATTTTTTTATTTCTTTTTATTTGTTGCTTTCAGTTATATATTTTTTATTTCTCTTGGTGAGTTCCAGCACATTTCTTGTGATTTGTAATATAAGAAAGAAAAGTTTGATTTAGATTGCTGACTTTAAAAAATATGCCCTTTAGTTAATCATTTCTGGTAGTGTCAACAAAAGAACGGTGAGAACCTGGGGGTGAGAGGATTTAACCAGTGAAAATATAATTGGGGAAAGGGAAGCAGATCTGATGAAAGGATGAATGGAATGGGTAAGGGAAGGAGGGAGTGACTGGATGACTGTACACTCCACAGTGATCTTTTTGATTTGTTGAATTTTAGTTAAGGAAGGTAGCCAGTGGTGAGACAGTAATCATTTATTGGACATGGGTCTTAAACTTCACTGTTTCTGAGAGTAATCTCTGTACCAATGGTGGGGGTGTTCAAAATGCAAATATCTGGCCAGATTCCCAATTCAGTAGGTTTGACATGAGCCCAGGAATTTGCATTTTCAAACGTATCACTGCAAACAACTCCGATGTAGGTGTGTGAGGACCACCTCTAGAAACTTTTGTCTAGAGAACTTTCTTGATTAAATACACTGAGTCATTTGATCAAAATAGTGAGTGGAAGTGGAGAAAAAACGTACTATTTATGTGAGGAAATAAAGTAAAAATCTGGGCTTGTTTTTTCCATATAATAGATGAACATGTGGACCAACTCCACTTTTCTCACACCAGGACTTTCATCAGGGTACCTTGGGATGCTTTCAAATACAGTTTCCTAGACTGTACCTCAAAATATTCTGATTCTGTGAGCTAGGCTAAAGACTGGAGATATGTCTGTTTTTTAAGCAGTCTAGTTCTTTTTTATTGTTGTTAATCCTCACCTGAGAATATTTTTTCCATTGACTTAGAGTGGAAGGGAGGGACAGAGAGAAACATGGATGTGAGAGAGACACATGGATTGGTTGCCTCCGGCACATGCCCTGACAGGCCGGGGATCGAACTTGCAACCCAAGTACGTGCCCTTGAAGGGGAATCGAACCTGTGACCCTTCAGTGTCCTGGCTGATGCTTTAACCACTGAGCCACACTGGCCAGGACGGCAGTGTAGTTCTTTTTATCTATATGTTTATATAGATTTCCCCCCTTTCTAAGTACCACTTTTATTTTGTACAGTTTGCGTTGGGCATTTCAGTGCAGAAAGAATATCACACTGTTACTTGACTAAGATATGGGAAACTGAAACATTACTACTTGAAACGTCTGATAAACTAAAACTTATTTGAATCTAACTTTGGAATTGGTGGATTCTGTTTGATCATACCATAGCCTGATATTCTGAGAATTTACTTTTAACATAATAAATTATATTATGAAGATTTCTTCAGGAGAAATCTGGAAGCCACCTGGCTTTCCCTATTCTGTTTCCTGCCTAGCCCTGTAGTTTTAATTACAATTTTATGAGTAAATCAAATAAGTGCAGAGAAGGAGGCAATCTGCTATTATCTTTAGGCTTTCATTTCCAGATGAGGATCATGATGCCTAAGGAGGATAAGTGACACCCCTAAGCTCTTGTCCATCCCCCCAGATCCCTTACCACTGCTTAGAAAGACAATTCGGGGTATAAAGGTGGGAGAAGACATGTGAGTAGGAGAAGTGTAGGGAGTGACTAAGTGGTGGCCTCTCAGAAGGAGAGAGACTTAAGTCCTTGAAGAATGGTTTGCATTTGGAGGAAATATAGCTCAACTTTGGATCCAAGTCCACGAGGCCCCACATGATCAGACTGCACTCTGCATTCCACACGCCTGTGGTGCCGCTGTCCCCTAACCTCATGCCATCCAGCTGTTCTTCCTTAGTTCCTTGAATGCAGCCCCTGCTCTCCCCCTTTTTCTGAAAGATTTTACCTGTGGGCTTTGCATGGCTGTCTCTTTCATATTAAAGTATCAGCTCCTCACAGGGCCCTTCTCTGACCAACCTTTTAAGGGAGTCTTTTCCCTCTCATCCTGTATCGTATCACTGATCATTTCCTCCAAAACACTTAAAATAATTTGTACTTTACAGCTGCTTGTTTCTTTATTTCTTTAAAAAAATTAAAAATATTTTTCAGTTACATTTGACATTCAGTGTTATTTTGTATTAGTTTCATGTGTGCAGCATAGTGGTTAGATAATCATATACTTTATCAGGTGTTCTCTGTGATATTTTCAGTATCCACCTGGCACCATAGATAGTTATAACAATATTATCGACTATATTCCCTATGCTCTTGTTGTACTTTTACATCCCCATGACTGTTTTGTAACTACCAATCTGTACTTCTCAATCCCTTGACCTTTTTCTTTAGTTCCTCTTTATCCAGAAAAATTGGTGAAAATGCCTGTTTAATTCATCACTGGAGTTTAGAGCGTGGCATAGCACAGGGCATATAGCGGACCTATAGTAAATATCCATTGAATGAAGGCATAAATAAAAATTATAACTTATAAATTAATAGAATTCTATGAAATTTAGATCTGTTTAAAAACATTCTTCATAATGAGACCTGTTTTAGAGCAGAGCATAAACAACATAAGCTATATAAATGGTTTTCTACATCTTCATCTTATTAGGAAAACATATTTGCTTTTCCTACAAACCCTTTGCAGTGGGTGTGAAGTGACAGGCATCGGTGCTGGGAATAGGGTTAGTAGCGATGTTTCATGAGCCATGCTCGATGCTGGGTGTGTGTTTGTGTATGTGCTGGAGTGCACACACATGCACACCTGTGTTACCTGATAAGTAGAATGATCAGAGCCCAGATCATTCTTGTGGAAATATGGTGGAACCCAAAGTCCAAACCCAGAAGAGTAGCCCAGAAAGTCATCAAAACAAAGAGATCTGAGTCAGAGTTCAGAGCTAGAGCATTAAACCAGAAGAGTAGAGAGAAAATAAACCCAAACACATGGAGAGTATATGGGAGAACGTCCCAGCTGATTAATTAGAATGGGGCCGTATTCCTTCTCACTTGCAAAGTGTTGGACTTCACCCATGGTTTAAAGGCTATGTGTGCAATGGACAAAGCCCACTTTTGGCATCAAAAATATTTGAAATATTTAAGTTTAGTTGACTGCTTATAGATTTTGTAGACATATTTTAAAAGAATCTAAGATTTAACAGATCTGGAGAATCACCAGTCCAGTTTCCTTCTCTTGTAATGGCATGTGGATAAACTATTGAAAATCCTTGTAGATTATTACATGGTGGCCCCCATTGGATCATGCCTCCCAGGATTCATGCTCTGTGTAGATAGACCCCTGCCGCGTTGACTGTCAGCTTGGCTATGTGTCTTGTTTTGGCCAGGGAACATTAGAAAACGTGATGTGGGAGTTGTTCTTGTGGAGTGTGACTCGGAGCCCTGAGCCACCATCTAAGGAGGCCTGGCTACACTACTGGCAGTATCATATGGACAAAGAGAGGCGCATAGGCAACCCACAGGTATCCTGGCTTCCCAGCTGAGATGTGAATGAAGACATCATATTGAATGTTCCAGCTACTCCACTGATCAGAAGAACTGCCTAGATTACAGAATTGTGAGCAATAATCAATATTGTTTTAAGCCATTAACTTTTTATGTAGTATATTGTTCAGCAACAAGAATATTATTTTTTAAAATGTATTTTAATATTAAAATATAATAATGCCTTTATTATATTTACACTACCTTTTAAGATTAGCCAAATATATTCAGTGTTGTTTTTCATTAAACTAAATACAGTGGTAATACTAGGATTACGGTTTAAACAATTACTGGAATGTCACCAGGAACTATTAAGGAGAGAGAGAGCTAAAAATCAGAGCCATGTAGTTTATTGTCTGCAATCTAGTAAGTGAGCCATTATATCACTGGGTGATAAGAGCAGTCATTCAGATAAAATCTAAAATGCTGTGGTATTTTGTTAGCTCTGTGGCCTTAAGAAAGCTGTTTAATCTCTCTCAGCCTCAGTTTTCCCATCTGGAAAACAAGGATAAAGCATTCTTATCAGATAATCCAAAAATTATGTATCAAGTATAATTTTGTTAATTATATTAAACAAAATAATGCTAAGCCAGTGATACTTTGAGAATACTTAAAAAATGGTTGCTTATTATTGTTGTTGTTTTTAACAATAATAAGACAGCAAGAAGGAGGAAGGGGAGCAGGAAAAAATAAGTTGCTACCTAAGAAAATGCTGTTGCCATTTTTTTTAAAAGAGTAGTTTACTGATTTTTAGAGAGAGAGGAAGAGAGGAGAGAGAGTGAGAAACATAGATGTGAGAGGCGCAACATTCTCTCCCTGCCTCCTGCACACCCCCGCTGGGGATCGAGCTGCAGCCCAGGTCTGTGTCCTTACGGGAATTGAACCGGCAACCTCCTGGTGCATGGAACGGATGCCCAGCCGTCTGAGCCACACCGGCCAGGGCACTGTTGCCATTTTACTTGACTTATTTTTCTTTCCAACTCTTCTGCATGCATTTGTGCACAAGCCCACATGCTTTCACATGCCTGTGCCTGGGCTGCTGTGAAGAAACACTGGACTAGAAATGTGCTTCTCACATTTAAAGTGCATGCAGATGACCTGGTGATTTTGTTAACATGCAAATTTTTTTCCCTAGGTTGTGGGTGGGGGCCTGGGAATCTTCATTTTAAGCTCCCAGGTGATGCTTATACTGCTGGTCCTTGGATCACACTGAGTAGAAAGGGCATAGAAGGTGACATGATATTCATGACCCTTTATATTTTGGCTTAAATCTCTTCTTCAGCCATCATCTCTCACCATTCTGCACCACGTTATTTGTTCTTCAGTAACAGAATGTTTCCTTCATACAAATGTGACAGTGCTTTCCAGGTCTAAAGTAATTTGTTTAAATGTTCATGTCTTCTGCTTTACCTCCTCTGTGATAAGGACTGCGTGGGTCTTACTTATCTTGATATCACAATTAATGTTCAAGTAAATGTCTTTTAAATGCATGCATGCATGCCCTTACCATTCTCTTAACTGGAAGCTTTCTCTTGACCAATTGGAAGTAGTGACTGTTTTCAGAAGGAACCTTCTAAATGTCTGGCTGTGAATCCTGGAGTTCGAAGGAATAGTCAGCCAGTGCCCTTGACTGGTAGTGAGAGAAAGACAGATTGTTCAGGAAAGGGCAGTGTGGATTGGGCACAGTTAAAACTGTTTTTTTGTGAATATTAATGTACACCCATGCCATGTATGTGAGCATATAATGACAAACTAGATAATATTTGATACAAAATAAATGCTGTATTTAGGAAATGTAGAAGAAAACTGTAATTAGCCCTAGCTGGTTTTGCTCAGTGGTCAGGGCCAGCCCATGGACTGAAGAATCTCAGGTTCGATTGCAGTCAAGGGCCTGTACCTCGGTTGCAGGCATGATCCCCGGCCCTGGTTGGGGTGCATGTGGGAGGCAACCAATTGATGTTCCTCTCTATCTCTCTTTCTCCCTTCCACCCTTCCACTCTCTCTGAAAAGCAATGGAAAAAATATCCTTGGGTGAAGATTAAAACAGAAAAGAAAAAGAAAACTGGAACTAAAAGGGTAATACCTGTTTTTGAAAAATTGGGTCGCTACAGAAGTCTAGAAGTGAATTTATTTCAGTTTTTACATCCATATTTGTTCATTCTGGCTATATCTGTGCTTTAAGTTTCAGCTTTGAAATAATTTAACTACAATGATCTGACCTTGATTTACAGCTGTACCCACTTGAAGATGCAGTTCACTATGTAATTAGTCTTAGTGACAAAAGGCGGATAGGAGAAACTTGGCACTGTGTTAAGTGGAGAATAAATTGAATAAATATTTTAAAAGTAATTTTTCTAGCTGTATTAGCTCAGCATTTGAATGTTTCCAGCAATATTATTTTAAATTTCCAAGCACTAAGTGCTCTTTGCAAGTTTGTAAATATTGCAATCACATGAAAATTTATCTCTCCCTGGAATTTTGAAAATCTGAAATGTTTTTGCTCAGATTGACTAACATTTTGCATTTTATTGTATACACCTTGACCTAAAATGATGACATTTAAAACAGCTTACTTTGAGTAAATAGAGGAGAATGGTTGAGTTTTTTCCTAGCACATTAGCCAAGGTTAGTGTGCAATTTAATCTTATTACTGTTGCTTATTTATTTGTTTATTTAACAAACATCTGTCAAGTGCCTATTAAGTGGAGGATTTGTGAGAGTGAAATGCTGTTTACATTTTGTATTTTCTGTAGTGAATTCTGGGACATTAGAAGAAGCAATTTGTAATTTGTAATTATGACTTGATAGCAAGTTATGAAACGAATGTACATTTTTCTTCACTATCATATAGAACTTACTAAAATATAAGGTGCTACTTAAAGATAGCTGCCTTGTTGAGAATAATTTAAATAAAAGGGAAAGTAAATGGAAATTTGGACCAATGTATTTTAGGTAAGATAAGATATTTCTCAAATTGAGTATCAACTAATTCTTGACATCTATAACATGGACTCCAAGAAGCAGAATTGCTAACCCTCAGTAAATAAAAAAGCATTTAATATATGGCAGAGTATTTATGACATTCGACCACAAAAAAATAAAATAGCACCTTTACTTATCACTCATTATATTACTTATCACTGATTTTATTCTTATTTGTGACAGTGATTTTTTTTTTTTTGATGAGTACAGGAATGATTATAAATCTAATTCAGACATTATGCTGTTTTATGGGCCCCCATATTAGTAAAATTATCTGAGAAGTGGGAATCAAATAATTTTTTGTGTGCTTTTACCTCTAGCTTTTCATTTCATCCTTACCATCACTGAATGAATTATAGCTGTGGGTGCTTGTTCCTGTTTTACTGAAGCATAGAGGTTGCACTGCCAATCTGAGGAGGAGCATTAACAGAGAGAGTTCCTGACTGATGGGCCAGTGCACTCTGCACTATCGCATGTTGCCCCTCAGAGATAGTGTGGTGCTCAAATACTTGATATCGTAAATGCGTTGGTTGCTATAGTGCAATTTAGTCCATTATGATAACTGGTTGTTTCATCAGTTGGAATCATTTTGAGAGAAGCCCTTAGTGAGCTGCCAGTATAATGTTCTTGAGTGGTGGCACCACACATTTCACAAGCTTTCCATTTCATTGGTCATTGCTGTTTCAAAAGGTTAGTTAGATATTTAGTAAAAGCAACAGAATGCTAAAAATCAGACCCAAGCAATACCTTTAGGGTCTAGGAATCTTAATATACTAAGAGAAAGTATTTTAATATGTGCTAGTAAGTTAGAATACATTTCAGTTCATTCATTAGGTAGTTCATAAAGATATATTTAAAACTAACTTATAATTTATAAAAATACCTATTCTCTTCAAGTTTGGAGATTAAATATGTTTAAAATAAAACTGTATTTCATATTTTAGAAATGTGCATGAAATGGAGATAGTAATGATGTCGGTGCTGCAGAAAGGTGACTTCTGTGACATGCACCTGTGAATCGGAGGCTTAGGATCCATGAAGATAGGTGAAGTTTCTACTCACTTGCCCATCAGAGTAGCTTGATCACCTAAAACCTATGTTCTCCTCATGCCACAGACTTACATTAAAAGGACTGTGAATTTAATTCTGAAATGCATTCGAAAACCAGTTCCTATAAATGCTGAAACTTATAGTTTGAAAACTTTAAATGCTGAACTAAGCCCATTCACCTGTAGTTGCCAGTCGTGCCTGTTTTTAATTTCAGGCACTTGCATTTGTGTCCTGCACTTGTTTTGCTTTACTTTCTGAGAACCAGTGCTCCAAAGAAAAGAAAAATAAACCGACTTTTGTTCCCAGTTTATTTGCAAACCAGGTCAGACGCCCTTGATTAGCTCTCAGTTGGAGGATAATTTGAACCTTGACAGATTGAACCCGAACAGCAGGGTTTCTCTAGTCTGGCCAACAGATAGAAAAAATAAAATAAAAGCTAATTCCAGTTCACAAGCCGTACAGCAGGACCGAATGAATGTGCAACTGTTAATGAATAGCTATTTCAAATATTTACAAAAGGCCCAAGAAAAGAGAAAAGATTAGCATCTTAGGCAGCTGTTCTAAGGGAAACCTATTAAAAATAAACATGATAAATGATGCTCGGGAGCTAATATATCTGTCGAATATCAAATACACTCACAGAAAAAAACAGTTTCAGAAAAAACTATAAAGACTTTTTGGGACATGGCTATCTTGCTTTGTGGTATACACCAGAATTATGTTCCTATTCTTTTAAAAATTTGTATTTCCTAACTCCTCTAATATTCACACAGATATATTGCCTTGTAGATTGTAAAGGCATGGGTAAGTGAGTGTGTTTTGCTGAGTTGTGTCTATTGTGATTAAATTGGTTAGAAACTTTAAAGTTCACCTACATACATTTGAATGAAGACATGCCGTTAATTGTTATTTTATGGGCTTGCAGATGATATAATGGTTTGAATATGACAGTAATAACATTTTAGCATCATGGCAATTGTGCTGGGAAATGCTGCATAAAAATGGAAATTATTACTGGAGCAGTGAGGTGGTGGTTGCCAGCGCTTACTACAGTTACTATTGCCTACTGTCAAACACTGCTTGACAGTGTTTCTACAAACCCATCTTCGTCTCTCCATGTAAAATACCCCATTTTGCACTTAGCTAAAGTTAACTTGCCAGGTGTTATTAGTGACATATATAGACCGTTAGCCTTCAAGGCTTAACCATTTGTATTTTTAACTATCTCTTGATTCCATGAAAGTGTGGAGAGGAGCAGTTTGACTTTCTGAGACTTGGGTGTGTGTTTGAATAGTGGTATTCTGAGGCTCAAGTCATTTATCTGACAGTGAATTTAGCCATCAGCTAGACGTGTATATCTCAGTGTCACATAGAGTAAGTCTCTTGCAGTTTTTTAGTTGAAAATTACTAAATCGCTGTTTCTGTTTCCAAGGTGTCACCTAAAGGAGAGCCAGTTATTAGTGGCATAACCTTTGCAAGTTTGGAGATTTGTGGGTGATAAGGATCTACTGTTTACTGAATATCTGAACATTTTTGAAGTATTTAGTAGTTTCTAGTTTGTAAAACTGTGGTTCTTTACCAGGAGTGTGGGTCATTTTGTGAAAGTCCAAAAAACACGTTCCTGGTTGAAGTGTTCCCTTTGTAGGGAGTGATGTCTGTGGTGCAAATAGCATTCTGGTCATGATCTCAGCGAGAAGCCAGTTAGGTTAGTAATATTGATCTCTTATTAGTCCCACTGTGTGTTTTCAGGCCAGTCTGAGAACCAGTGCAGGAGCATGGCTCTTCTCAGCCCTTCTAGAAAGGATACTTCTGGAGAGGCTGTTGCCAGGGAGGCTGTGGTGAAGGCTGACAGTCTGGGACTTCTTGATGCAGCCCTAGCCCATTTTTCTCGCCTCATGTTACATTCCTCCCCAGGACACTTTTTCTCAGCAGGGTCTTTGTTGATCCATTCCCCTGTCCTCACCCAAACTGGCATGATTACATATCCCCCGGAATAGCCTTTAATCACCATTAATTCACTTCTGTGCACTAATGCAAAGGTTAGAAAATGGAAGGGAAATGACTAAGGAACATGACGCTGACGTGTAGAGGGGGCATGAGTGGGGCGAGGGGGTGAGGCAGAAAGCCAGCCAAATCAGCCTTTCTGTTGAGCTGCATGTTGCTTCTGCACAGTAGTACACAGTGTCATTCTCTGAAATAAACACAATACGCATTTACATACACATGCACATACACACACATGAGGGGAATTGTGTTATGACTTATGCACAATTATAGAAGAGCAGTGGTAACACTGTTGATATTTTTAATGATGACTTTCCTATTTCTGCTGTGTTAAACGGGTGGTAAATATCACCCCCTTTCTAAAAGTGGTTTCCGTGAGCTCCAAAAGGGTCTGTTCTTATTCAGAAAATACTTGGTTTGGGCTCCATTGATAACACTAAAGTTTCATGCTGTTCCGCAGTTATATTAGATCCTTAAACTTGGCCTCTCTTTGTGCTTCATCATTGTAATTTACACACTGGGTTGGTACATTCTCTTCAAGACAGTTTGTCTTGCGCCTCCAGCTGCTCCCCAATAGCCATTGTGCTGAATAAGCACTTATTTCAGTATGTCCTTGATACAATTAATGCAGGCATCTGCAGAAGCGGCGGCGGCGGCGGCAGCTGCACTGCCGCATGGAAGCCAACTTCTGCTTAGCATTGTGATAAAAGGAATAGTTTTGAGCTGGAAGCTAATGTTGGCTTATTTTTAGCATAAAAAGAGTTGCACCTGCCAGGGCTAGCAGAAGACTGAGGTTTGTTGATTACAAGTTCTTGTTAGTGCCATTGTTATTGGTAAAATGGGGATGATGTCATTCTTATCAGCCTGAATTGGCACCCTGTAGAGTGACAAATAATTTACCCTCTGCGGTTTTATCAGCATGGGCCGCATGTTAGAAGCAACTAGAGTGCTGAGTTTTCACAGCTGAATGCTATGGAACTGCAGAGGTGTATGAAAATGAAAGGGATTGATACTTGTAATCAGTGCACATAGTAATGGCCAAGGTGTAATGAAACATAAGTGCACATTTAGGGTAATTATGCTGCTACCAGGTGGGGCCCTGGGGCTTTGCATGTATAGAAGCTGCTTGAGGTGGCGGATGTGCAGCGAGGAATCCTGCAGCACCATCTGGTAGATTCTCATTTTCTCATTAATTCTTCTGTCCCCTACGTCTGGGCTACATTGACTTTGAACAGCACTTCATCTGTTCAGTATCTCATCTCATTTTAGTTGGGAGTTGCTTTCAACAATGGTATTGATGTAATGCAATTCACAATCAGCTATGTGAACTACAGTAAAACAAATCATTGAGTTGGCTTTTTTTCCTTTTTTTGGAATAAAGCTAACTGCCCATGTGACCATCTGATTGTAAACGACTTACTGCTTTTGCAGTTATGTTTTAATAAAATAGAATAAGCTGTTCAAATTGGCCAAATGCACATTACCCTCCAAAATAATTTATACATAAAATATAATGTATATCTAAAAGAGTAAGTAGTTAAAAACTATATTTTTGGGTCATTTAAAAATTGTATGTTTTATTTCTACAGGCTGATGTAGTTTTTGCCTCAAATATAACAAACACTGATTTTTCAGTCAAGCTTGAGAAGGAGGGAATGATGACACGCAGTGATATAAATATACTTAATGCACACATAAGAATGGTTAAAATGGCTTTTAAAAAAGAGTAAGAAAATGGTATTCGAGTTTGTATATTTTATAAGAAAGTAAAATGCTTTAAACTTGCTTAACCTTTATGAATATTTTCATGTAACATTAAGAATAATATATTTAAGGCATCTGGCATAATGTCTGTAGGTAGTTCACATATGGCTGCTTTCTTTATATTATGAATATTAATATCTTGAAAATTTTTAATGGATTTTATAGTGTAAATTTATAGAACACAAATAGTAACAATAAAGGAGGGCATCTGAGTGCCAACTTTTTTATAATAATGTTTTGTAACTGTAGTGTATCAGAACAATTTGGGCAATCTTCCGGAGTCTTTGGTTGCATTTAGCTGATGTTAGATTAGTGATTTCACAATCTCTTTAATAAATACAAATATAATATTTGTACAGTCTAAGTAGAAATACCTTTGTTAAAATTTTCCACCAAGAGAATCCCCATGCACTTTGTCATTTCATTTCCAAGAATTTTCCTTCAATGGAAAATGAGAGAAAAACATGTTAGCTTCTTTCAAGAGCTACAGGAACGCCCCTCCAGTGCTGTCCCTGCCATCAGCATTTGGCTCTGTGGTGGCACAGAGCCCAGGAGAGCTTTCCTGTCCATGATAGCGCTGCTGGCGGGACGTCCCTTCAGTGGTTCCCAGCCTGCTGTCCAGATACCTCTGGCTCCATGGAAGGAGAGAGTCGTAAGCAATTTACTACTTTAAAGTGTCCAATTAATTTTTTTTCACATTTGCTTTCAATAAGGCTGATAAAATGCATCTCAGTTTCATCTCCTTTCTGTTTATATAAATTCACTTTGGGCAACAAATGAGAAGAGGTTGAAATTTCTTCTAAGTTATCTCTTGAGAAATTATATGATTATTACTTAATGTATAGTGCGGTGGTGGACAGAAAATATGTCAGCAGTACTTTATTTCTCTCCTAAAGTTTACTCACTTGTGTTAAGAGCATTTAAATATCAGGATTTTGCCCTCTCATTCATACAATAGACATTCACTAGCTTACCTATTTACCAGGCTCTGAGCTAGCGAAAGCCTGGGTAGTGAGGTCAAACTATTTGAATCCTGGCTTGCCCACGAGCTATGTATGTGACTCTGAGCAAGTAATTTAACCTTTCCAAGCCTCAGTTTTCTCATCAATAACCTGAAAGTAATAACCTTGCATAAATTGTGAGAATTCATGATAATGTATTCCCAGCACAGAGCCTGTGCACAGAGACTCAGTAGGTGGTTGCTGCTGTTACAGTTCTTTTTACCAACAGATATGATGAAGAACCTATACTCTAGTATTTAGATTATCTTCACAGAAACTGTTATACAGGAAAACACAAGAATAAGTCATTATCCTATATTTACTAGTACCACATGTTGACAAGGATGAGCTACAGTTTCAAGATATTTAATAGACAAAATATGCCAACCAAAGACATTAATCAATTAAGAGAAATACCTATAAATCGTTTCTCGTGATGATATTTTTAAATGCATAAAATAAAATGTATGGGATTAAAGGAAAACATTATATTAAAATATCATTTTCAATGTATGGAAAGGACATTTTTGTGATACAGTAATATATGTGTTTCTTTATCACTATATTAAATGACAAGATGCAGCTATATGTGTAATAATTATCATAACAACATAACAATGACAGGAGCTAATAAACACACTTATCAACATCAACAAAATAATCCAAAAATTATTCTGACAAACAGGTTTGTGCTGTGTTTGTTGGCCCTTGACCCAGACCCCCGGTTGGTGGGCTCATCAGTGCTGCCTGTATCGATTCATTCCTGTAAGATTACCTATGTCTTTGAATTGTATACCAAAGTTCCTTGTTACTTGATGATGATTCCAAATCCACTTACTATTTTATTTGAACTAGAATACAAATTTTCCATGAAATTAATATAATTTTCTGTTAAATCTCTATATATGTCACAGATCTATAACATTCACTTAGTTTACAAACACAATAATGGAGACCGTGACAGGCTGTTCAGATGTCCCAGGTGAGAGACGTCAGCTCTGGCACTGGAAACTTTGGAAAGGATGAGTTAGAATTGAGGGTATTTTAGAACACAGATTTTGAAAAATTGGAGAATGAGGAAAAACACAAACACAAAAACAGTCACAGATGCCTGAGATTTGTAGCCCGAATGATTGAAAAAGGTTGGTCAGTAATGAAGATGGAGGTAAAAGGGAGCAGCGTGCGTTAGAGGAAAGGGTAGTTTTAGGCTTGGGCTCAGGGAGTAGTGTTGCAAGTCTTTCTCTGTGGAGAAATATAGCTGTCATCTCCAAGTTTTTATTTGCAGCTCTCTTACGTTCAAGTTTAAATGAAGATTTGGGAGTCAGTCATTGGAGCAGAAAGCTGAAGAGGTGTCAGCTGTTTTGCAGAGGTTGAACAGGATGAGATTTAAGAAGAAATCATTGATGGGACAATTAGGAACTCACCGATTACCTAAGAAAACAATTTCATTAGAACTGTCATTCCCAGACCAGCGTGCATAGAATGACATAGGAAGCTAGTTAGAAATGTAGATTTGGAAACTTTTATTACAGGCTTCTAGGACAAAGGCAGGGCCTGGAAGTCTGCCTTTATAAGCACCCAGGTGATGATGATGATGATGATGATGATGATAGTAGCTGATGCATATAACTTGTTATATATAAATAATAGTAGCTAATATATAATGTTACATATATATAACTTACTATATGCCAGCTACTGTTTTAAGTTGATTATATTTATAATTAAGGTCTCATAAGAAGCTTTTACAAATGAGAAGACTGAATCACAAAGAAGTTGGTAAATAACTTGTCCAAATTCACATAGCCAGGAAATGGAGACTCTCAGCCCATCGTCTTGACCATGGTGTTGTTCCCCGTTGGGAGCTGAGAATCAGTAGCTTCCAGCAGGGCCCATCAAAGGTGCGTGTGGGAGGAATATTGACTCAGCCTCACATCTACCAAGGCCCTGAGTCATTATATTTATTTCTGTGGTTTTGTTTGATGTTACAATTCTTGTAACACTGTTTTGACCTTGCTTAATTTCTAACATTCTTTAAACCTTAAAAAATTTAAGTGACCAGGCTTCTTTTAACTTCCAAGAGGCCCTTAGTCAGTGATTGAAGAGGAGGTTGATTTGTAATGGAATGAGTAGCTAAGGGGAGATGGGTAATCAAAGTAGCTGAGGTGTGGAGATTAAAGAATAGTGGTTGGTCCCAAACTCTGTGTAGAAGTGGCTTAATGGGGGCAGCCCCAGATGGAAGATCTGTAGTTTTAAAACTAGCACACTGATTTCACTTAGAGGTATGTTTGTATTGCCTTGAAGAGCATTGGGCAGAGGAAATAATTGGGGTTGGGAGTGAGGTCGGGAGATTGCTTAAGTCCCGTGCTGTAGATTTGGTGCCTCCGACTATGGAAAGAGGAATGAAAATAGTATAGGAGGTGATGAAACTGTATGGAGGGAGAATACTTTTACACTAGGTGCTGTTATGTATATTTCTAAAGAAGGACAAAGGCAGTAGGAGGAAAGATGGACCTTGTGTGATGGGAGAACCGTTTCAAAGATGCGAGAGGATGTAAGGCTGAGGTGCTTCCTGCTCTGATACTAAAACAGAAAAGGAGAGTTAGTGTCAAAAAATTGGAGAAATTTTGAAGTGATGGAAGGAGGGTTAAAGACTTTCAAAATGAATGTTCTCTCTTTTAATAAGCAGGTAGCAAGGTCATTTGCTCCAGGAAGCACTGGGGATTTGAAGAGAATGGTTGTATGTCACCCGATAATTATGTCTTTGGAGAGAGAGAGAGCGAGCGAGAGAGAGTGAGCGCAAACAAACAGTAGAAGCTCTTAGAACATGTTTCAGTATTTAGATTTAAAATATTTCATCTTCACTATTTTTTGAGATGTGTGGGGGGTTAGAGGACTGATTCCAGGAGAGGGCAGCAACGCTATAAGCATTTAATTTGGGTATTGTTCACTTGACTTTTAAAAATTAAGTAATAGTGTGTTTTCTGTCCCTATTACCTTAACTAATGAAAAAATAGGGTCTATAAAGCTATTTAATCATCCTGCAACTTACTAATTTATTAGTCTCACATTACTAAACATAGCAATTGTGGAAAATACAAAGAAGCTGAAGATTATTTTTACATATCATAGTCCTATTTGAAAAATTTTGCTGTAGTTTAGGCCTAATATTGTTCCGTCTCTGCATGTGACCTGTATAATAATAAATTTTTAAAAGGCTTACCAGCTTAAAAAGCTTTTAAAATAAAAACTTTGGAAATATAGGACTAATTGGGCTTGTTGAAAGAATTTTTAACATATAAACATTAACTTTTATTGAGCACAGACAGAATTGAAAAAGGCTAAACTTAGATGTTGAAATAATTTGGCAATCTAACTGCAGATTCAAATTTTCTGAAAATGTAAATAAATTAAAATGTAGGCAGTGTTTTGCCATCTGTAATGAATTAGCGTTCCATTTTTACCAGCTGCTGCTGGGGTTTTTGAAGCTGACTCAGGATCTGAGCCCACTGGTGGGTTGCTGCTGATAAATATAAGAACCTATAGTTTAAATGGACAGGGCTGAACTGGTGAGTAGAAGAGTCACTGCAGTTTTAAGCAGCAGAGATTCTTCCACTTGGAGCAGGAAGTAAGGATATACTATGTATACAGATGTTACCAATACAAGAGAGGAGGATTGGTGACTACTACTTGCTGGGAAGGTGTTGGAACATTCAGGATGTCCCAGCTGTTGAGTGTGGAGTCATCCTTGAAGGAAAAAAAAACTAGTAATCATCTCTAGCAGACATTTCTCAGGCAAAATGGCAATATTTGTACATTGTTGAGAAAATTTATACTATACGTTAAATTCATTAGTATGTTTTCCTCTTGTGTTTCATTTTCAGAGCTTTTTATTTTGAGCATAGAGGAGATAATCATTTCTTGGAAAGAATTTGGACTTTGAAGTCACATATACCTGTATGTGAACTGAGAGTGTCACTTCTTTGGTGTGAAATCTTGTCAAACAAATTGCATAAACTTTCTCAGCCACAGTTCCCCCCTCTGTAAAGTAGGATACTATCTACCTGGTAGAATTGTTAGGACAATGCATACTTCTTGGAAAGCCACCTGAGTGTGACACTGTTTCCATAGGCCTGAAAGTATGTAAGTAAAGGGAATAAAACAATGGCCTGGTTTTGGTCACTGCCTTTCTCGGGGAATGAGGCCTACCCAGGGATCTGGTATTTCCCAGGCCAGGTTAGGATCTGTGATGCTGTGAATGGTAACCAAGAGACAGATATGAAGGTTTAGTGTTTGCTATGTAATAATGTGTCCAAATGGTCGGATATTTGTTTCACAGATATGAAATGGATTTTGTGGTTAGTGTAGTTTTGTTACTTTTTCCATAGGTATAGACTTACCCAAAAAAACAAATTTTAAGTAAATTTTTTTGTTTGCTTCAGAATTGAAACATTTTGGTGTCTTAAGTTTTTACATTGCCTATATCATGCAAATTAGAGCTTTAAATATATGTTTGCATGCTAGATAGAGCCAGCTAAAAGTCAATACACTTATTCAATCAATAAATTTATTTAGCATATAGAACGTGCTAGGCATTGGAAGACAGTGGTGACAGTTACAGTTCTGGCCTCACAGAACTGACATTCTAATGGGGGGGGGGGGCATGGACCTCTGTGAATACAGGAGAATAAACAAGCATTTACACTGTGGTGCGATCAGTGTTGATAGAGAAGACCCGTGTGGTTAGGGAACTTCTCCTGCAGGCAGTGGTGCAAAATACAAAACACGTCACCAGAAATATATTTGTAACAGCAGTTATGACTCAGGGATATGCAAATGCCTCAGCTGTTAAATGAGCATAACTATTCTGACCCTGACAGATCTGTGCATGTCATGTGTAAGCCTTTGCAGTCTAGGACCTGACCAGACTTAAGGAATTTTTAGTCAAATATAGTGAAAGGATCTGGGAATTCTCAGATTTTTTTGGCCTAAAATTGCTGTTCTGTTTCCACCATCACAGAATCTTCAGGTTTCCTGACAGGCTGACCCTTTCCAAGATATACCTATCTGGCCAATATACAGGCCAGCCTGAGCTCACTGTCGCAGGACTAATACCCGTGTCACTGATTTACTAGTGACTCACTGTGGGTGACCCTGGCTGGCTCTGAGTCTGCCTCCTCGTCTGTACTGCGGTATGAACTCAGACAACCTGTTTGTGACCCTGGATTGGTTCTGTGGGCATTTCTTACTGTTACCCACCCATGACTCATGGCTCGTTTCTCGTTTGAAATGTGCACATTGGGGTTGCTCTTAATTGAGCCTTCCTTCTCTTAGAAGCAGAATCTCTTACTTACCCTCTTTTGACTCAGCCTTAAGTGTTTGAAGTGCCTATGTTTGGCTCTGTATGGCTATAATCCCAGCTCCATAGCCTGGAAATTTAGGCCATTTGTGGTCTCTATTTCCAGCCTTAGCCCTAACCACCCCACTTCCTGCTGCTCCTGTCGCACTCACCTACCTACATTTTCCCTGTGTTTCTCAAGCTTTCCTGCCAAGACGATGGATCTTTGCTGACCCTTCCTTTCTCCAGGCCACACTCAGAATTGCCATGTTGCTTTTGGAACTTGCAGTGATTTCTCTCACCCCAAATAATTGCTCCCTACTTGATGCTCTCGTGAATTTAATGATGGCCTACATTTTCCACTTTGCACTGTAGCTATTTATATTATACTTTCTCACCCATGCTAGACTGGAAGATGTTTCTGTCTATGTCCCATGTAATGTATCACATATATAGGTTCTAAGTAAACTTTTCATAGTGGGATAGAGCAGAGACCCAGACTTTAGACAGAGTACAGCAAGACTGAACGTCCTTCTTATCTGTTCTTATGTAATAAGCTGCTCCCTGTTCTGCCAACATTGATCTACAGCTGCCCTTTCTGCATTAACCTACCTTAGAATCTCTCTGCCCTTATTCCTACACACAGCAGCTTTACACCACTGTCCTGCACGCCTTCAAGTGTTACGTAAATCAAGAAATCTTTAAAGCCAACCATAACAACCCTATCAGTTCTTAAATAAATCTCTTTCATCAGTGATTGCTCCAGTACTAAGAGAATAGAGAAGTATCTGCAGAGTCTTAGGACTGATTTTCAGGTGGGCTCTCTGCCTGTTTCTGCTGACCCAGAAGGCCTCTGGTAGTGCTGACAAAGCCAGGCTCTCTGAAAGGGGGCAAAAAACACTTGTGTGGTGGAAAGAAAGTACAGTAAGAATCTCCAGTTGGCTTTAAAGTATGGGTACTCTCTGGTTAGGAGGAGCAGACTACTACTCTTGGGTGAAAAACTGCTCGTATATGCTTTAAAAACTCTCCATAAATAATATTTATTGCCTGTTAAGTACAGGGCACTTTAGCCACTTTTATGCTATTTAATCTCTTTTGGGTAATCATTATTCCTGCTTTTATAGATGAAGAGCCTGAAATTTAGAGATTCATGCAGGAAGCAGAAGTGTACATTCTGGGGTCAGACTTACTGTTGCCTCTCCCTGCCATTTTGAAATATAAAACTTCATCCCCTTTAACACTCGATATCAGCAAATTCCTTCCCATCTTTGCTGGATTTCCTGGACTTCTTACTCCTGACCTCTCCTGACTTTTCTTACCTCTCCGGTTCTAAAAGTCACCTCTGAGCCCCCGGACTGCTGGTTCCTGTTCTGAGCACTGATCCCTGCCATTTGCCCGGGTCTTGGAGTAATACTCAGTGAGAGAGCCCAGCCTACCCAAACCAAGAAGGTGGCTGCAGTTTTAAACAGAGCCTTTCCCAGCAGTCAATGAAAGGTTTACCCTGAGTGTCCATATGTGAATTACAGTGACATTTTGATACTGATGGCCTATTTTCTATGTTCATCCTTTCCTCGCTTTCTGTTTCACTGCATTTGAAATGTGTGCCCCTTGCCTTCCTCACTTTCAGGTCTTCCTGGGTGTTCTGAGCAGGAGTCTACCCTGCCCTGTTCTTGCCATTGCTTCCCTGTCAGAAAAGTGTTTTGTTTACCAAGATAGTAATTTTCATTTGCTCAGAGGTTGTGGCTTGAATAATTGTTAGTATTTTATATTTTTTATAAATACATTCTATGCCTCCACATCACACATAGAGAAGCCCTCAGGGGCGTATTTTACTATATTGAAATGTCTGTAAATAATTCCCTTAATGCAGCCACATGAGGAAGTTTGCTGAGGGCTCCAGAATCTCAGAGTGGGAATGTGAGGTAACAGTAAGTTCTATATATTTCATGTTTGGTTTTTTAATCCCACCAAAGAAACTAAATTCTTTCAGGTTTTACAATATTTCATACATGCTTTAAAAAACTCTCCATCAATAATATTTTTGCCTCTTAAGTACAAGGCATTTTTTAAAACCAAGATGCTATATAATATATTATAATACTGTTTTCTTGTTGTTGACACATTCCTCTGTGACCTGTAGCTTATATGGTATACATACACAAAGCCCCCAAATTCCGGTATAATGTGGGTCTGGAAACACACTTGAAAGTCAATTATCTAAAAGTCAAGTAATTGAGTTATATGTTATAAAGGGGGAGGATTTGCTAAATAAGTTTCCTAAAGTCTTAAAAAGAGATTAGAAAATTTGTTATTATTGGTTCATGCTCACTTGATCAACTGAGGGTGGGAGAGCATTCTCAGATGACTTGGCTGGGAGGGTTGGGAGGCCTCCTTGACAATGGATCACCTACTCCCTGAGGATTGGGAACATTATCAAGGCATCTTTCTTACCTACTCTTTATCCCTCGGGAACTTAAATTTAATGTGGTGTCCTTCCAGATAGTTAAGCCTTTGTCCCATCACTGTTCATTAAATAGACTAGTGATTCTGCAAGTGTGACCCCAAACCAACAACATCAACATCTCGGTTCTCAAACTTTCAGGAACATCACCATCACCTGGAGGGCTTGTTAAAATCACAGACTGTTGGGTCCCATTCCCAGAATTTAAGAGTTGGTGGGTCTGGAGTAGAGTTCAAATATTTGCATTTTAAATTCTAAAATGATATTGATGCTGCTGGTCCAGGACTACACTTCAAGAAACAACGAAGAAGACCTTCCTTTCTCTGTTGGAGTAAAATCCTTTCTTTACTGTATACATTTATAATCATATATTCTGTATGTGGAACACAGACATCTATAAACTTTCATTTTATATTCTATGTCCTATAAGTTTCTTATTAAAATTTTATTTTTAGCTTATTCTTCTTGTGAATCTACTCTCTTTTTGTTGTTGTTTAATTTTCTAATTTTATCATGTGTAGATGGGCAAGCTATTGATTTTGCTATATTTATCCAGACATTTTATTGAACTTTCTTATTAATTATTAATCCAGTAGCTTTTTAGTTGATCCTCTTGGGCTTTCTAGGAAAACAGCCATATTACTTCTGTTTTGCTCCTTGAACCCCTCTTTCTCTTAAGATGGCTCCCTGTAAAATGTTTTCCTGTTGCTAGCATGTTGATGCTATTTTCTTTTTCTGTTATGGTTTTATTTCTCAACTCTGTCCTCCCTAATTCATTTTTATGCAGTCTCAAATCTCCTGTTTTTGCCTGCAAGGTACATAAACATTTTTTTATTTTCATACTTTAAAATTCACTCTTTTTGGAGATTGTAACTGCCACTACAATCAAGATACCACACACACAGCCTTACCACCCACAAAAATGTCCTTGTCCCTTTGTAGTCAAACCTTCTTCTTACCGCAAGTGTTAATAACCAGGAATTTGTTTTATGTCCCTATAGCTTTGCCTTTTCCAGAATGTCATATAAATGGAATGATACAGTATGTAGCCTTGTGAACCTGGCTTCTTTCACTTAGTAATGTACTTGAGATTCATCCCTATGGTTGCATGTCCATTCCCTTTACTGTGGAGTAGTATTCCATTGTATGAATGTACCACAATTTATTTAAGTGTTCACCAGTTGAAGAACCTCTGGATTGTTTATAAATTTTGGCAGTTGTGACTAAAGATGCTATAAACATTCATATACAGATTTTTGTGAGGACACTTCCAAGGTAGTTTCTGATTTTCCTCCCCAGTTTGTTATTTTCATGCAGTCTTTACTTACTGTGATGCATTTTCAACTCATAGTGGCTTCCTCTGATTTCTAAAGTCTGGCCTTTTGTGTGTTAAGAACAAGTTTCAGAAAATGAAAAACAAAATATTTGCATTTTACATTGATAGGAATTGGTCTGTATTTGGCACTTTGATTTCTTTTCTCTTTTGCTGCTGAAATTTTTATATGTTCGGTGTTTTCTTTGCTCACCTTTGTAAGAGAGAGAGAAGTCTACAGTCATTTGTGAGGCTTAGACAAAATTAGATACTTTGAGTATCACCATGAGCTCTGACAGAGATTGATATAGGGCCTCACCTATAATTCTTCCAAAAGGACCTTCCCAAATCCATACTGAAGGAAATGACAAAACCCAGCTCTAAGTTGGTGGCTAGAAGGAAATGGAGCTGTGAGGAATTGGGTTTGAGCTACAGACATGAACATTTTCTCCTCTTGTCTGCGAGCATTGTTTTCCCAAGTTGTTAAATTTTACTCAAGACGAGTGTGACTAAGTCCAGGCAGCTCCCCTTTCCCGCATCTGGCAGGCAGAATTGAAATGTGGTGGGCAAGATCCTCACTCTCCGCTGCGCATACCTTATGTAACCCCCTCCCCTGGAGTGTGGACAGAATCTGTGACTGATGGGATACTCCTCCAGTAATCTTTGTAGCCACCAAGCCACACGTGGCTATTGAACATTGAAATGTGGCTAATGCAACTGAAAAATGGAATGTTTTAATAACTTATTATTTTAAATTAATTTAAAAATAAATAGCCATATGTAGCTAGTGGCAGCTCAAGTTAATAATGTGCTTACTGAAGTATTTGGATTGAAGTGTACAGCTGTCTGCATCTTACTTTGAAATCCATAAGAAATAAGATAAATAGCTATGTGGTAAAGCAAGTGTTATCATAGAATCTAGGTGGTGGTTATATGTGGTTCATTTTACAGTTATTTTAACTTTTTCTGTATATTTAAAAATTTTATAATATGATAGGGGAAATCTTTCAAGGGGCTTTATTGAAAAATTAATTATACAGAGTAAAGAAAAGTCCAAGACCAGATGGCTTCACCAGTGAATTCTACCAAACATCTAAAGAAAAATGAATACAACCTTCTCAAACTCTTTCAAAAAACAGAAGAGGAGAGATCTTTTTCTAACTCATTCTCTGAGGCTAGAATTACCCTGATACCAAAGCCAGAAAAAGAGAAACATAGATGAGTATCACTTAGGATTATAGATGCAAAAATCCTCAGCAAAAATAGTAGCAGATTAAGTCTCACAGCATGTTAAAAGGATTATATGCCACCACCAAGTGAGATTTATCCCAGGAATACAGTGGTGGTTAAACATAGAAAATCGATCAATGTAATACACCACAGTAAATAATGAAGGAAAAAGAAAGCATGATCACCTCAATTGATTCGGAAAAGGCATTTGACAAAGTAGAATACCTCTTTATGATAAAAAAAACACATTAAGAAAACATAAAAATAGGAGAGAACTTCCTCAGCACGATAAAGGGTATTTATGAAAAACCCTCAACTAACGTTATACTCAATGGTGAAAGACGGAAAACTTTTCTCCATAAGAACAGGAATAAGACAAGGAAGCTCACTTCCACCATGGCTATTTGACATTGTACTGGAGGTTCTAGCCAGAGCAAGTAGATAGGCTAAAGGAGCAAAATACATCAGAATTGGAAGGGAAGAAATAAAACATGTTCACAGATAACATGTTTCCATATTCAGACTATTCTAAAGAATCTATAAGAAAACAACTAACGCCAAGAAATGAATTCAGCAGAGGTATAGGTTATAAGATCAACAAACAAAAATCAGTTTTTTTTCCCTATACACTAGCAATGAGGAATCCAAAAGAGAAATTAAGAAAGCAACTCCATTTAATTAAAGATTGAAACACCTAGGAATAAATTTAATCAAGGAAGTGAAAGAATTGTACACTGAAAACTATAAAACATTACTGAAAGAAATTAAAGAAGACCTAAACAGGAATACATCATGGATGTAATGACTTAATATTGTAAAGATGTCAGTATTATCCAAAGCAATGTACAGATTCAACAAAATCACTATCAGTATTCCAACAGCCTTTTTTGCACAAATGGAAAAGCTGATTCTCAAATTCATATGGAATTGCAAGGGGCCCCAAATAGCTAAAACAATCTTAAAAAGAACAAAGCTAGAAGACTAACACTTTTCAATTTCAAAATTTACTATAGAGTTACAGTGATCAAAACAGTGTGATACTTGAATACAGATAGACTTAGATCAATGGAATAGAATTGATAGTCCAGAAATCAACCCACATTTCTATGACCATCTGATTTTTCACAAGGATACCAAGTCTAATAGGGAAACAAATAGTCTTTTCACCAAGTGGTTTTGGGATAACTGGATTTCCTTATGCAAAAGAATAAAGTTAGTCCTCATGCCATATATAAAAAGAGCTAAAATAATAAAACTTTTAGAAGAAAACATAAAGATAAATCTTCATGATCTTGGATTTAGCAATGGATTCTTGGATATGTCATCAAAAGCACAGGCAGCATAAAAAAACAGGTGAATTAGATTTCATCAAAATTGAAAACTTTCACCCATTAAGGGGCATTTTTTGAGAAATTGAAAAGACAGTTTATAGAATGATATCAAATCATAAATTTGGTAAGAGTTTAATATCCAGAATATATAAAGAACTACATCTCAACAACAAAAAGACAACCTGAGTAGAAGCTGGGCAAAGGACTTGAATAGACATTTCTTTAAAGAAGATAGGCGATGCTTAAAACATTATTAGTCATTAGCAAAATGCAAATTAAAACCATAATGAGTTACCATTTACACCAGCTATGATGTCTATAATTTTAAAAAAAGGAAAAAAGTATGTGTCGGTGAGGATGTGGATATGGTAACACTCATCCACCATCGGTGGGAGTGTATCGTGGCGCAGGTGCTGTGGGTCTTCTTCAGTGATTTAGACATAGATTTACCGTATGACCCAGCCGTTTTATTCCTAGGTGTGTACTCTAAAGAACTGAAGACAGAAACTCAAATAGCTCCTTGTAGACCAACATTCATTGCAGCATTATTCACAGTAGCTAAAAGGTGGAAACAACTTAAATGTCCATCAACAGGTGAATGGATAAATAAAATGTGCCATGTACATACAAGCCAGTATTTTTTAGTCATAAAAAGGAATGAAGTTCTGATACATGTACAGTGTTGTGGAGATTGATAGGTGCCTGGGGTCACTTTTCAGAGGAGTGCTAATGCTCTGTATCTTGAGAGAAGTTTGCATTATATTTGTCAAAACTCACCTAAGTTCTGTAGTTTTCATTTTATGCAAAGTTTGCATCAAATAAAAAACTCTAATGATATAAAAGAAAAAAGTAATTCTAGGTTTTGAAGATATCAGACGGTGGTATAAAACACCTGTGTGTTTTCTGGGGCTGTTACCACTGGCCTTGAGCAGTTACAGCCTGGTGTTTTACAGTGTGCTCACCGTGTATGTTAACAACTAGTGCTTTAAGCTACATCTTGACGTTTCTTGCTGCTTAATTATCAATTCGTAGACTCTGAGCAAGCTGCACAATGGTGTTCATGAAAGCTTTCCTTTCTCAAGAACTTTCCCTCCAATGATAAAAACCTGTGATACCTAAATGTGAACACTGTACACAGTTGTGAAGAAAAATATGCTCAGCAACATTTGTGGGAGAAATAGTGTGCAGTAGATAATTCAATATATATTCAGGAATGAAAGAGTATTTATAAAATCACTTTTTCTATTAATGTCCATTGTAATTTCAAGCAGTCAGATGGAAGAGAATATAGTTGTCATCAGGACCTTCTGGCCACATCTAAGTTTTTCTCTCCTGAGCTCTCCAGTGTTTCTTTAACTTTGTTTAAAATAAGGTTTATCTGGAGTGTGGTTCAAAATATATTTCCTACACTCCTGTCCTGGAGGGTCTGCCTCCACGAGTCTGGAATGGAGATCACGACGTGTCTTTCCAACAAGTACGTCAGTTAATTCGCATCAACATTTTTTGGAAACACTGCTTTCAGACTGTAGGTAAAGTCTTCAGAAAAGAAGTACTCTGTAATTCTTAGTGGTGACCACTAATAGCTTAATAAGTCAATAGAATGATAATAGATAGTATTGAATATTTAATACATCCACTGTATTCTGGTCACTGTTTGAAATGTTTTGCTTTTATGACCTTGTTGATTCCTCACAAGAGAAGGTGGGGCTATTATCTCATATGACAGATGACAAAACAGGCCCGGAGAGGACAAATAACCTGTCCTCAGTTACAAAGATAGAAGGTGACAAGGTCAGTCTTCAAATCCAGAGGTTCTGGTTACAGAGCCCTGCTTCACCCAGCAATTCACTTGCTGCAGTATGGGTTAGAGCCAGCACGGCCCTTCTTTTCGAGGGTCAGAGGGCACTTCCCTGCAGCAGAGCAGTGAGGTGCGGTGGCTGCCCACCCCGTGCCTCGGGCCTCCCTCTCGTTACCTCCACACTAGCTCTAGCCCTGGAGATCTTGAACTGCGTCGGTGTTGGAAGGCTTTGGCCTGAGCTGTGGCACGGTCACTGTGGGCACGCTGAGCCTGTCCTCACTGCCAGTGAGTAGCACTTCCTTCCCAGGGCGAGTGTGTCAGTCATCCTCGGCTGCTGTCCACGTCACCTCTCCCTCTGCTGCCCATCCTGCTTGTTTCTCACGTGCTTACGAGGCTCATCTGCTTTTAGTGTTCGTCTGTGTTTCTGGTTTTAAATGTAGTCCTATCTCCAGAGATTTTTTTCCCATCTCTGCTCTCAGCTACTGTAGCATCCTTGGAGTTGCTGTTGCTTTGTGTCTTTCCTCATCTTTAGCACTTTTGTCATCTTTGTTAGTTGTGTGTCTCTGTTATCACCACCACCCATGAGGAAACCTTATGGAAAAGTTGAACTCAAATTTGATGAAGATAATACAGAGCAAAATTCAGACTGAGAAACTTCACAGAATCAAAGACAGAGTTTCTTCAACAAAGAAGGGGTGGTGGGGAGAAGGGGATGGCAGGGAGAGATGGAAGGGGAACCTTACAGAGGAAAAGATTTACAGGAAAATTGCAGTGTGTGGATTGTATGTGGATCCTGATTCAAACAAACTGTTTTAAAAATGCACAATTAAAAAACTGAATGCTGATGACATTTAAAAATTATTTTAAAACTTTTTAGCTGTGGTAATAATGAAATGTGTATAGGTGAAATGACATATCTATGATTTGCCTCAAAAATCCCTGGCAGGGGGTGCAGGAGGGGGGAGGGCATGTGGATGGATGGCTATGGGCTGTATGTGTGTGCTGGAGCTGGGTCATGAGGATTCATTATACTATACTGTCTGCATGTGTTTATGTTTGACATTTTCTGTAATAAAAAGTTAAAACAAAAGTATGTACTTTATCACTCTCATCTTTACAAACCTCCGGCATTAACAAAGCAGTTTTTATTTTAAAATTGATTCTTTCTGAAGAGTTTTACCTCATACTAACTATCCACTTCTGTGTTGGCCTGCTAAGGTTTTGTTCCTTTATTTTCTGTCAGGCTTTTTCTCGATAAACCGTACTTTCAGGAAGCAGTCGCCTTAAGCATCTGTCAATAGAGTCTGATCGGATTGGTTAAATTGAATGAATTCAGCTGAGGCAAAGTCAAGTGGATGAGCACCTCCTGGTCTCCCACTAAACATCTGCTCCTGGTGACAGGCTCGCAGAGGTCAGCCTCACTGAGGCACCTGAGTGGAATCTGAGGAGCAGGTGCAGAGCCATTGGCTGCTTTGGCCCTGCACCTGCCTCACCTCAGCTGAGGAGAAGCAGCTGTTGAAAGCAGAATAACATTACCCTGTAGGTGGGTCTGGAATGATCCCAAATATGCAGCTCCTTGTGCAGCCTCATTTTCAATAGCTGTTGTTTTGGACTTGGCATCACCAAAGAAGTGCATTAGGACGTCTTAATAAGGCACTCGATTCTTTGGGACTTGACTGCAGTCAGTAAGATGATCATGATTCATTGAAGTCGCTGTTCTGGCTGCGGGTTTCAGCCTGCTGCCTAAGGTGTTTGCTGGCCTTTTGCTGGCCTCAGAGCTCCCCACCATGTAACTTAAATGGCTCTTGGCATGTTCAGTTTAGATCTCGTGCCTGTAGCAACTGTTTGTCAAGAATTATGATAGAGAGTGAGGGATATGTGTTACGGGATATGTTAAGGCTGGATTATTTGAGTGGGGAGAACCTGGGGGGGAAATAATATAAACTTTTAAGTGCATTTCCCTTATCGCATAGTTTTTGTTGTGTACATAGCTGCACTTATCTCTATAGTTTCTAAAGTTTTCTTCCTGGTAGTATGTAGAATATAATGGTTAAATAAGTACTTGTGCAGCCAGTGGAATCACTGTCCTCCTACTTGCTGAATCTTCCTGACTTTGGATAAGTGATTTATTTCCATCTCTATTCTCAGCTACCTGTCTGTTGTGAGGATCATGCTAGAACTCATTTCATAGAGTTGAGGGAACCAAATGAAGAAACGTATGCAAAGGGGTGTTAGCAAAGGCTGGGCATGGAATAAGTGCTCAAATGAGTCGATGGCTAGTATTAGTAGTAGTTTAGTATGTGAGCAAAAAGGATGGGTATATAACTGAACAGTTCTCACTCGAATAGAAATTAACAGTTAATGCTAACAAAAGTCCCTGTAAATCATTCAAGTAGTGTGATTATAAATGAAATATAAATACATAGAAAAGAAACCTGTTTCAATCATTTTGCCATGTAATTGTGTACATTTTAATCAAGGGGAGGTTGGAGTTGTTATTAAGGATATTGGTAGTTCACATGCTTATGGATTGCATACAAAGTATCTAAAATGTTATTTTGGAGTCAGTCTCTTGCAGTAATTTCCAGTTCAGTGTATTATTGACCTCAACTACTTAATTATTTAAAAAGTCAGCATAAGTATTTTTTAGTATTATTTTGTAAATCAGTCTACATATTCAACAAAAATTCTTTTTCTTATATCATTTAAATAATCTTCCTAATTTGACAGTGGTAGATGTGTCATCATTAGAACTTTGGAGACTTAACCTCAGACCTTGCATTCTACACTCTTTTTTTGTTGTGCTTTAAACATATAGTAAATAATTCTTCAAGTGGCATCAGGGAAAAAAACACACATTAGCACCTTGAATTTTTAAAGACTTAAATTTAAGCAGTTTTTCAGAAACGAATTTTGAGTGACTTCTACTCTCCTAATGCCATCAGCCTTGAGAAAGGAGGGGAGAAACGTTAGGCTATTGTATGTTGTTGGTTAGAGCCTTGGTTTCTAAGAAGACCACAGCCTATCCTCTCCCATTAAAGATGATTCAACCGTGGAGGCTTAATCAGAAACGAGTTAAGTGGAGCATCACGAGAAAAGCAGCTGTATTTCCTAACCTCCATTTGAAATGAAGAACCCACAAGTGGGGATGGCCAAATGCACGCTCAGATGAAGAACCGATCAGCACACCGCACCCCTTAAAAGGGAGGCTGTCAACTTTGCTCCCAGCAGATGGAGGGCGAGGCTGGCCCCTTTGACCTTTGGGATCTAGAAGTAGTCGGGTGCCTCAAATAAAATACATCTACAACATACCAAAAGCAAACATTTGTCAGGAAAGTCTTCCTAGAGGTAACTCTAATTTTGTGTCTCTTTTCTACCAGATCTTTAGTTTTCTAGTTAAATAAGTCTACTTTTTCATTAAGGGACCACAATCTTATCCAAATTATTTAGGGGAAAATGATGTATCTATGTGTGTATAGAAAAAAAGGTTTGACTGAAATAAAATGTGTAAGTGGTTATCTCTCAGTAGAGGGCTTTAGTTATTTTAATTTTACATTCTATGGAATTTTTCTTCCTACAATCAACATGAGTTAACTCCCCTGAAATCATAAAATAATTAAAAATACATAAAGCATTTAGTGGTTTTAATGCTACACAGCTAGTAGGAAGATATGTTGGTGGCTGTGATGTTTTTGTGGTCTATTTATTCATTTTGCTGTTAAATAGCTTCAGAACTGATAAATCAACCCATTTAAGATTGAATTATGTGAATGACTCAGTCAAGGTCTGGCGAACTGATGAAATTAAGCTTCTCTCCTCTGCCTCCCCCTGCCTCTGCCTCTTCTTCTTCCTCTCTTCTTGGTGGCCCTCTCTAGTAGGGTTTTCTGAGTGAGACTTTTAGCAGACCAAACAGGAACGACTGGAGCAGACTCACCAAATATGACTCTCATTTTGAGAGTGACCTTGAATTTCAGCTTCCCTAGGTTCTTCTCAGGAGTGAACTTGTTTTTATAGGGATACTCTAATTATTCTAAAGTGGCTTACTCCTGTCTAATGACTATTTTCCTTGGCACTTGAAATCTAAGAGCTAGAAACCCAATTCCTCTTCTAAGTACTATGTGTGCAGTAGGATTAGGAATAATAAATGAGAGTACCGATAAACTAAACATTAGTTAAGTAATATTATGAGAATTATTGCATAAAATAATGTTTTGTAAAAGGAATCATATATAAATATTTTCTTATCTCATAAACATTAACATTTTGTATAATAGTCCTATGACGAAACTTTATAAAACAATTTCCTCCTAATTTATGTTTGCACAACATAGCTTAAACTAAGATTAAATGTCTCCCAGGGTTTCCCTTATAAAAAATATTAGTGCCAAGGAGTATTTTGGACATCATCTTACCAAATTCCACATTTTATTTGTGTAGAAATTGGGAGCAAGAGGGTCTAAGTGACTTGCCTGTGTTATATAACTAGTCTGATAAACTCAGCACAACCCGACACAGACCCTGGACTCTTTTCTCTTTTAATTCTTTAGCTCCCACAGCACATTTGATCCTGTTAGTGGAGTGGTATTTTCAGAGCAGAGTGTGTTCTGTTCCTGCTGCAATAAGTCCTGTCAGTAGAATGATGCTGCTTTATAAAGCCATTTGTCTGGGACATAATATTTACCAGGTATTGTGCTAAGCAACTTACATATCATTAATTTCAGTTTTATTCTCATGATAACCCTGGGAAGTTCTTACTGTTATTTACATTTTATTGATGAGGAAACAGAAGCAAAGGGGTCCTGAGAGATTTGACCAGGGTAATGTCTGTATCGACTTTTTATGACCGAGCTGTGTTAGCTCTAAGCACTGATAATATGCTCAGTGACTAGAGATGCTGTCTGGACCCACTGCTCTCAATACCCTAGGACACAGTTTAAGATGACACTTGACCCTCTTAGTATTCTAGTCCTTAAATTTTACCTGCAATAACTTGTTTGAGAGGAGGTTTGAGATTAAATAGCCCCTTCCCTTTTAATTTATGCCACTATAGAATTTGGCAGTCTAGCTCAGATATTGAGTGTTTGGCCCAGTCCTCATGAAAAGTGGTGATAAACATATACCTAAAGTCACACTAACACCAGATTTCAAGACAAGCAGGTAAAGTGGTGTTATGAGAACAGTTTTTTGGTATCTTTTACTATTTAAAAGATGATCTCCAAAGTGGTGTTGTAATATACTTCAGTGCTGATAATTTTGCATCTTTAGTAAATTGTGAGAAACTCAAAGCTTATGTCCTAATCAGCAATGTCACGAGGCCTCCCATGTTTTCACTTTAAATATTGCACGCTCTGATGCAGTATGCAAATTAAAGCAGCCGCACCATAGTAGATGTTGCTCGGGGCACATCATAGATAGGCCACTTGAGTGAAAAGGCTGCTGTTAAATTTAATGATGAGGCTGAGTGTCATTAACTGTATGCTTATTCAAATAGTTTCCCCCTCAACATCTGCTCCCTTGTCAGAAATGTCACTTCTAACCAGCACCTGTAGGGCAGAGTCATTTCCAACTCTCCCTCATGGAATCACCTTGTTTTTGCTAATGGATTTCTTGGTAAAGGAAAACACAAACTCTCTCTTTCAAAATCTTATTATAGTATCTCTGGCTAAATAATGTGCTATAAAACGTAAGAAAACGGGCAGCATGTCCCTAAGGAAATCTTTTGTGAACATGTGATAGAATATTTTATCATTCGTGTAGGTCTTTCCCCCCCCGGAAGTTAAATATTAAATTAAATAAAAAATTATTATCCTGAAAGGTTTGTGTAATTTATAATAGTTTCAGTCACGATCACTGGAAATCAATGGGACATGTCCTCTTTAATAATATTCATGAGGAGGTAAAGTCCACTGGAGCTCACGCATTAAAATCTGAGCACTGAGATAGCCTTTGAAATCAGAGAGGACAGCCTGAGTAGTGGTTGCTCTGTGTGGAGGAAGAGAGGGAGGGGAGGACCACCTGGTGTGTGAATAGACTGCGTTCTAGGAGGCATGTGTGTCTGTTAGCCCTTTTACTGATGTACAGGTTGAACATGGAGCTTTTATTTGGGATTGTTACCTTTATTTTGCAGTCCATTTTTTTCCCCTCTTAAATTTTGTTTAATATTTTGATTCAAGTGTAACGTATATACAAAGAATGCACAAATCTTAAGTGTATAGTTTGATAATTTTTTTTATAAACTGAAATAAAAACTATAACACATGTAACCAGCACTCAAATTAAGGAACAGGGCATTTCCAGGAACTCAGAAACCAGTTTCTTATCCACCAGTCATTCACCTAGACTAGAGTAACCACTATCCCGGCTTCTAAATGGATTGGTTTTTCCTTTATGAATGGCCAGATTAAAGATTTTGAACTTTATCCTAAGAACAATGGGAAGTTATATCAAAAGGTTTGAGGCAATGCCTGGCCAGGTGGCTCAGTTGGTTGGAGTATTGTCCCATACACCAAAAAAGTTGTGGATTCGATTTTCCATCAGGGCACATACCTAGGTTGCAGTTTTGATCCCTAGTCGGTGTGTGTTGGGAGGCAACTGATTGATATTTCTCTCTCTCCCTTCCTCTCTCTAAAAAAACATATTCTCAGGTGAAGATTTAAAAAAAAATGGTTTGAGGCACTGAGGTGATATCATCTGATTTTCGTTTCTGAAAGATTAGTAGCTGCAGTGTAGAGGACGTATTGTTGGGGTCCAGAGTGTAAGTGGAGGGACCAGACAGGAGGCTATTTGACACGCCTGTCAGAATGGCTATCATCAATAAGTCAGCACACAGCACCTATTGGTGAGGCGGTAGAGAAAAGGGGAGCCCTCGTGCACTATTGGTAAGAACGCAGGTTGGTGCAGCCGCTGGGGAAAACAGTATGGAGGTTTCTCAGAAAATTAAAAATGGAGCTGCCTTATGACCCAGCAATTACACCCCTGGGACTATATCTGAAAAAAATGAAAACATTAACTCGAAAGAATATATGCACCCCTATGTTCATTGTAGCTTTATTTACAATAGCCAAGCTATGGAAGCAACCCAAGTGCCCATCAATAGAAGGCTGGATAAAAAGGCTGTGGTATAGCCCTGGACCGTGTGGCTTGGTTGGAGTGAGATCCTGAACACCAGAAGATGGTGGGCTCAATTCCTGGACAGGGCACCTACCCAGGTTGTGGGTTTGATCCCCTGTTGGGACGCTTGCGGGAGGCAACCAATTGATGTTTCTCTCTCACACCAATACATCTCTCTCTCCCTTCCTCTCTCTCTCTCAATTTTTTTTTTTTTTTTTAAAGACTGTGACATACACCGCTTTCATACACACGCACATATTTCTTGCCCATCGAAAAGAATGAAATCTTACCACTTGTGACAGCATGGATGAACCTAGAGGGTATTATGCTAAGTAAAATAAGTCAGAGAAAGGCAAATATCGTATGATTTCATTTATATCATACGGAATCTAAAGAACAATATAAGCAAAACCAGGAACAGATTCATAGATACAGAGAGCAGACTGATGGTTGCCAGATTGATAATCACAAAATAGTCATGGGGATGTAAAGTACCATACAGGATATATAGTCACTAATATAATAGTAACTATATATGGTGCCAGGTGGGTACTGGAAATACTGGGGGAACACTTTATAAAGTATATGTTTGTCTAACCACTATACAGTACACCTGAAAATGATACAAAATAATATTGAATATAAACTGTAATTGAAAAAAATTAAAAATAAGTAAAATGACAAGACCAAATTTCTTCCCTCAGGGGGGTGAGTCTTTTTTTAAAAGAGGCTATTTGGTGATGTCATGGGGTGGTTTGACCTGGCACGATGGCAGCAGAGATGGAGAGAAAGGGGCAGATTCAAGATACACATGCACGCACGCACACAAAAGTTCACACACGTACAGACAAGTGCACTTGCCTGCACCATTAATTGGACCACAGAATTTAGATGTAAGGCATGAGGAAGAGGAAAGGGAGGCATTCGTTGTTCCCAGGTTTATGGATAGGGTATAATGTACCGAATGTGGAAGACTGGAAGAAGCACATACCTGGCTAAGAAGTTCTGCAATTAAAGTTCAGATATGTTGTTTTGAAATGGCTGTAAGATATCAAAAGGGAATTATGAAGGAGCCAGTTGAATATATAGCTGTACCTGAAGTTTGAAAAAGGAATTGGAGCTGGAGATCTAATTTTGAGAATTGTTGACATGTAGATTACATTTAAGACCATGGATATTGATGAAATCTCTAAGAAATTGAGTATAGAGTGAAAAGGAATGATAATATTTTAAAAGGTGTGGGATACAAAATTCGGAGGTACGGAAAAGAAGAAGCAATCCAAAAGGCAATAACAGGAGAATGGCCATTGGCAATGGGATGACAGCAGGCCATTTAGGCAGTCTGAACAGAGGACGGATGAAGGATGTGTTGAGGTGAAACCCTCCCAGGGGTGCAGGAAAGTAGTGATGAGCTCAGTGATCCAGGGCTTTCTGCCCACAAGTCATTTCTCTGTCTTGTACTATGGTTGTCAGTATAGTCTCTAGACTAAATGGCATGTAGCTGTAGTAGCAAGTCACTAATTTTTTGAGGAAAAATGAGCAAGTTTGAATTTATAGATGGAAAAAGCAAATTATTTTTAACATATCTAGTATTTCAGCTCACCAAAGACTGTGCCCAATTTCTATATTTGAATAACGAAGACCACCCCCCTCTTTCCTCCCCCTTTTATATACACATGCAGACACCTTTAATGCCGAACATCTTAATTTTGATTTCAAAGCGTTTCTGTGGATATTAGCCTTTGAAACACTATCTCCTTTAATCTGCCAAGCATCGTTATTTGGAGATGTGTTCTTGAATAAAGTGCTGCTTGAATGGTAAATGCATGTTCATTACTTTACTCAGCCTGCGTTCCTTTGAGACTTTATAATTGAGCATTAGTAATATGCATCATTTTAGAAGTCTTCAGAGATCGATCTTGATGTTCCTTTTTAAACTCCGCTGCTTTTACGGTGCCCTTACATAATTATTGGAAAAGATGAGATGATTTTTTGCTCCTATATGCTTTAGTTTGATTGCTCAATCATGACTATTTTCCATATAGTTGCATGTAGTAAGTGAGAAGATGAGAGAATTCTGGTAACAAAGGTGCTGCTTCTAAATAGAAAAAGATTTTTTGAAAGAGCTTACAACCACCCTGCAGGGACAGATGTAACCTTGAAGTCTCTGTGCAGTTAGTCATATCACAGGGCAGAGCTGGGCTTGCTTTGTTTGTCATGATAAACATAAATCCTTTTAGGATTAGAAATTGTAGACTTAAAAGTGACTATGAAGAAAAAAAAGTAATTAGGAAAAATAACCCCAAAACTTTGGCTAATCCTCTCCCAATTGTGGTCTGGAAGGTGTGTGTATTAGTCCAGGGTCAATCAAGGGAAGTGGAACCACTGTGAGTTATGGGAGAAGGGATTTACTACAGGACTTAGAGCTTCCACGGTGTGGGGGGAGGTGTGGGCCCTGGTGGGCGCTGGAGGAGCAGAGTCAGGAGCTAAGGGCCACCCAGCCACCCAGATGGACAGAGAAAGGGAAGGTTATGGAGGGCTTTGAGCAGCTGTGCTTCTCTGCGGCAGCTGCTGCTGCGGGTTTGCTGCCAGGCATTTGGTGGTGGGCCTCAGGCTGCCATTGGTGACAG
This sequence comes from Miniopterus natalensis, assembly GCF_054644295.1. Classification (NCBI taxonomy): domain Eukaryota; kingdom Metazoa; phylum Chordata; class Mammalia; order Chiroptera; family Miniopteridae; genus Miniopterus; species Miniopterus natalensis. Next base: position 63,134,298 of record NC_142089.1, on the reverse strand, counting down.
GGACGGAACTGCTGGTGCGCAGTGGAAGATAGTGAGGGTAAGCTGGGACCCAACCACATCTCTGCAACTTCTGTCACCACCTCTGATCTTGACGATCTGCATTCAGAGAGCAGTGGCTGCTGCTTCTCTTCTGCTTCCCAGTCTCCTGTGAACTCCTCCTCTGGGCAGCTTTAACTCAGAGCCACACAGAAAGGGCATTCTGGGGCTTCTCGCTGAGCCCTTTGACACAGAACAAACTATCACAAAATGGAATCTGAGTAACTGGGGCTCCTGAAAGCTGATATTTTTCCCCCACTGCTTCAAATACAAGAATTATTGAATGGAGACAAAAGAAATGTTAGTGTCTTTTTCACTAGAAGACAAATGACAGTCTTATTCAGGATTGGGTACTGCCTACATTTATCAGATTTGGATGAGTCTAAGTATAATTACTTGAAAATATTTAGTATTGATTAAAAATATCATATTTTACTTAAGATAGGAATTATGAATACAAATTTAATTGAACGATCACAGTGAATTCTCTCCTGAATCTTCATTGGTAGGCGAATGAAAAGGCACACTGCACACACATCGCTCAGTCTGGATTTTAATACTGTTCTGTCAGAAACCAGCCATGCGACTTTGCATAAATGTTTAATTTCTCTCATCTTTACATGCTTTACTTATGAAGATTAAAGGAAATAATATATGTAGAAACTAAGAAGCATACAATCTTCAAATACTACCATGTCTTTAGGGCAGCTATTTTCAACCTTTTTAATCTATGGCACACTTAAAATAATTACTAAAATTCTCTGGCACACCAAAAAAATATTTTTTGCTAACCTGACAAAAAAAATAGGTATAATTTTGATTCATTCACACCAGACGGCTCTTGTATTGGCTGTTGTCATTTTTAATTTGACAGTCTAAGGGAAGAGAGGTCAGTGCCCCTGACTAAGTAGTTAGGTATTGCATGTTTTAAAAATTCTCGCACCACACCAGTTGAAAATCACTGCTTTAGGGAAACATGTTTCCTCCAGTTGACAAGAAGTTAGCTTATATAATAAACATTTTTATCCTAAGTAACCATTGTAATGAATAGACTCCCTGCATTACATATTAAGTCTGATTTCATTGAAGTCTCTCAATGCAATTATAATGTGACAGAATATTTTTATTAAAATTTAAATACTCTATTTCTTGGTTATTTTTCTTAGAGGAATCTTCAGTTATATTTTCAGTGAAAGTACTGGTTTAGCCTCAGTCATAAGAATATTATTTATTTTTGTCATAGAAATTATATCCTTGTGTATCTTACTGTGATATATCTGAAAAAATACTAGACATTGGATCTGTTTTAATGAATTCTCATGTTTTCTGGTTGTTTCTCCTTTGTTGTTGCTGCATCCTTTCCTAATAAACCAAACTATATTAAATAAAAAGTCAAACACTGTAAGTTAAGACCCAAAAGCTAAAATCAGCTGTAATGTGCTAGAATGTGTATGTGTATTACTGTGTGATTTGTGTCTCTGATGTGACATGTATAATGCTCTTGTTGAATTTAAGCCTCCATAGGACAGAGTTCAAATTACACAGAGCTCAGAAATCTTTCCAAATATCTAGTACAAGAGGAAACTTGGGATTAGGTCATCAGAACTGTGAAGGGACCAAAAACAGGTTGTATTGCCCAAAGAATTTATCCAGTTCTGCACCTTTTAGCATTAATCCAACAGGTGTTTACTTTTTCACTGTAATTTAGTTTTCTAAACCAATGATACTTTGCTTAAAAAGGCCACTAGTCATGTCTACACCATTACTGCAAATACAGTCAATGAGTTGATTTAAATGCTTTAGGTGCTTCATTTAAAATCATCTTAAAATGCAGATTTTATTTTAATGTGGTACTTGCTTTGGTTTTGCTTGTTATTTTCCCCCCAGTATTTGAAATATATTTCACAGCTTTGAGCTGTACCTGGACCACCCACAAACCAAGTAGTGTTCTGCCCTCACATTCTCCACTTGTCGAAAAAGATCATTTCCCTGTGCTAGGGAGGCTGAGAATCCCCAGGCAGTGGGAACTGCCCCCTGGGCAGGCCTCAGGTAGAGCCACAAGACAGTGCTGGGGAGGGGGAGGTGTGGAGGAGCAGGTGCTCGTTTCCACCGGAGGATGGGCGCACGCAGGGCACTCTTGGGTTAGCAGGGCCATACCTGGTGGAGTAGGCACCGGGGAAAGCAGCCTGACTAATGCAGCTATCACACCCACCCCACCTCCCCGGAAGGGAAGCATTAATTATTTCGGGTTATCTAGTTCTGTTTCCTACATTCTCCTGTTCTGAATAGAAAGATGTTTGTTATTCCCAGCGGTTTATTTCTAGGTTCTGTTTTTACTTTCTTCTTCTTTATACTAAGAGCTCTCCAACGGTTCATTGCCCTCATCTAACCCATTGTTTACCAAATGTCTTCTATAAGAATCACCGTGGCTACTGGCTAAACCTAGCTAAAGTCTAGCTTCCTAGACTCCTTCTGAGGTTCTGATTCTGTGGGTCTGGGATGAAGCCTGGGAACTTATGTGCATAACAAGTGCCTCAGGTAATTCTTATGGGGAGCTGTAGGCAATGCTGCCTGACCTTGAGGAGCTGGCTCAGTGCAGCAATGCACCAGCAACCCACCGTGGGTAGGGTGCCACCTTTACCAATCAAACTATAGGAGGCTCATGGGACATACTTAACTGAAAATTTATTCATTTTTATCTGAAATTCAAATTCAGCTGGGTGTTCTATCTGGCAATCCTGCCTGTGGAGAAAATAGATCTGTGCTGCAGAAACAGCTATTTGAACTCTGTAGCCTGGAGGACTGATGAATTCTAGCCAAGAGTTAGAGTTCTCTGGGAATTCAAATGTAGGTACCACTTCACACCCCCTGTGTGTGCCCTGATTTGAAGCCTTTTAAATGAAGCATAGTGTTATGGGTTAAATTGTGTCCTCCTGAATTTATGTTGAAGGCCTAACCACCAATTTCTCAGAGTTTATATGACCTTATTTGGTGGTAGTGTCTTTTCAGAGGTCACCGAGTTAAAATGAAGTTATTAGGATGGACTGTGATCCATATGACTGCTTTCCTTATGAAATTTTGTTGACAGACACTCAAATAGTGAGAAGCCATGTAAAGATAAAGGCATTAATCAGGGCGGTGCTTCCACAAGGAACCCCAAAGATTGGCAACAACCCATCAGAAGCTAGGAGGAAGGCATCTGGCTGTTCCTGATGGCCCTTGGAAGGAAGCAGCCCTTCCAACACCTGGCCTTGGATCTCTAGGCTCCAAAACAGGAATTTCTGTTGTTTAAGCCACCACCAGTTTGTAGTACTTTGTAAGGGCAACCCTAGCAAACTGATAAATGTGGCAGCACAGAAATTGGGCAGATGAGTTCCTTGCCTACTTTGTGTAGGTAATCTCTTGAATGTAGGCTAGACAGGTAGCATGACCTCCATTTTACAACTATAAAAGGTAAAGGTCAGGGTGATTAAATGACTTACCCAAGCTGACTCAGCAAGTCATTGATTAAGGACTTCATATTTACCAGTGTTTTTTATATATACATATGGACTCTATGAAACATATAAACATGACATTGCTATATATAAATTATATATATATATAAAATATTTCTAAATATATTTGTAAGAACAACCTTAGACACTTTACGTATGTTTTCCAATCTAATCTTTAGGAAAACTAATGAGGTAGGTACTATTCATTTAGGTGCTTTATGGATGAAAACCAAAGCTCAGTAAGAGAAATTATATTGGCATCGTCAAATAGTAGCTACCAAGTGGTGGCACCAAAAATCAAGTCAAGGTCCTCTGGTTCTGAGCACTGCTCTACACTACTTCTTGACAAGAGAGATGCTAGCCAGTTGTATAACTCCACAAAGGACTTGATGAGCGAAAAGAGACTCTATTTCAATGGAATTATTTTTGCTCTAAAATTATATATTGGTTCACATGCTAATTCTGTATATGTGTACATGAGTCACTAATCTTTTAGGTGGGCAAGTCACCCAAAATGCCATTGTTCATGAGTTTTACCAAAATTTGAAAGAATTCATATAAGTAAGGTTTTTATATTATTATAGACATTTTTATTTAGGTTCTTTTTATTTTGCCCTTAGACTAGAATAGACATAGTCAAATTTAATTTCTGGATATTACATTCCTAATGCTTAACAGTTCCCCTAAAGGGTTTCTGATATAGAAATAACACAGATTCTACCTCCCTCTTCCTCCTCCTGCATCTTCCTCAAGCCCTGGGATTTGTGGTGCAGACTTTTATTCCTTTGGGTTTCACTGTAATGCTTCTGGTTCAGCATTTCAACAGTTAATGTTTGCTTAGTACATTGGAAAGGATTTCTCACCAGAGGTGCTTTCTGGCCTCCATGTATGTGGCTTTTGAGATTTATTATTTTTATGGGGTGGAGAAGTTTCTCCAGGCTGTTTCTGTGAATGAGAGATCAAAGTCAGATGGAGCTGACAACTTTCCTCTGGGAAGGACCACCCAATGGTTTGATAGTTGTTGTGTTTTTCGCCTACACGGTGATTGATGCACCCATGATCCACTGCCATTTTCTTTTGAATGAAGGTGCATGAAGAAGCCCCTGTTTCTGTTGTTGATTTTTACCAGGAAACCATTCGACAATTTTATTATTATTATTGTTTCTTTCAAATTCATAAAAATTTCCAGTGTTCTTCTCTCTTTAACATCCTGCCTTCTATGTAGCTGCTATTTATTTCTTTTTCCTTCATCTAAAGTGGAGTTTTGGTGACCCTCTTGCTTTTGCCTGCCTGAGTGGGGAGCTGCTGCCTTCCTGAACTGTGACTGGGGTCAAGAGTCCAGCTCCTCTTGAGGTGAGTTGGCCTAGTTTCTGCGATCAGCCAGGCCTTTAGGTGCTAACCAAGGATAAGGCATGAGGAGTCTCGATATAGGAGGTCTAGATACAGGAGGAGTGGAGAGACATCTTGATCCAGGAAAAGCTGATCACCCAGGTCACCCCACTTTAAAGAGCCCATGTTTCCCTCAAATTTCATCTTCTGAGAGGCATCTTCCCTGTCCATCCTCTCTAAAATAGCACCTACCACCACCCACACCTCCATCTTTTAATTGCTTACCTGGATTACTTTTCTTCATAAGGATTTATTATGAATTAACTTATTATATGTTTTTCCATTTTCTCATTCCACCCAACACTAGCCAATTGTAGAGTCCATGAGAGTTTGAGAGTTTGAGCTATTACTGGTGTATCCTCAGAGCCTAGAACTTAATAGATACTCAGTAGAAACTTGTTGAATTTTTAAATGGCTGTCTTCATGGCAGAGATTAACACTATCTGTTGATTCCTGCATTATTTTTGAAAGCACTACTGTTTAAAGTGGATTTAAAATTTTTCCTGCTGTTGCTTAAAACCTAACAGTATTCTGTAGTTTTATATCATTCCCTAAAAAGGTATTCAGTAGTTATTTGAAGTAATAGTTAATTTTCTCACCTTTTTAATGTGTAGTTTTTCTCATGACTCTGGAACCACGTTGACAGAATTTGCCTGTCTTTTATATATCTAAGGTATCGCTCACCTCCAAACTCACATAATGTGCTTGAACATATTTCTACTTAGTTTACCATGGTGGGTGTAAAATTGGAGATAGGGTGGTCTGTTTTACTTCTTACAGAATTAACTTGCTGAAATACTAATAGACTTTACAGTAAGACGTTTTCATATCATATTTACTGAATCTCTATTAAATTCTTAATCCTTGGCTAGCCAGTATGCCTTTATCTGTATTTATTATAAATGTATTTATATGTTTATGCATTTATATATAAAGAACTATATTTATTATAAATTGATTCCTATTTTGAAAATCAGATTATTGAATAATGGGGAAAAAATGAAAAAGAAGTGCTGAGAACAGATATCCCTGTCTACTTCCCAGTCATAGGGACTGTATTAGAGGCCTCCAGAGAAATAGAACAAATTACACACACACACACACACACACACACACACTGATTGATTGATTGACCGATTGATTAATTTTAAGGAATTAGGTAATTGGCTCACATGATTGTGGGGATTGACAAGTCTGAAAATCCGGAGGGCAGGCTGGATATTCCGGCAGGAATCAAAGTTGCTGTCTCGAATCTGAAGGTAGTCTGTAGGCAGATTTCCTTCCTTTTCTGGGAACTTCAGTCTTTTTCCTTAAGGCTTTCAACTGATTGAAAGAGGCCCATCCATGTTATGGAGGGTGATCTGCTTTACTTAAAGGCTACTGATTTAAATGTTAATCATATCTAAAAAAATTCCTTCACAGCAGCCTCTACACTGGTATTTAACCAGGCAATGTGTACCAGAGACTAGCCAAGTTGACATGTAGGAACTAATCATTGTGGATAACATATGACTCGGTAGCCCCTCTCCTGGTTAATTATCTTAAGAAATGAAAATTTAAATTTACACAAAACCTGTACATGAATGTTCATGGTGGCTTTAGATCCCCAAACTGGAAACAACCCAAATGTCTTTCATTAAGTGAATAAATGAACAGACTGTGGAATATCCATACAATGGAATACTGCTGAGCAATAAAAAAGAACACAATATTGACATATACAGCAACTTGATCGAATCTCAAGAGCATCGAGTTAATTTTTTTAAGCCAATCTCAAATGATTACATACTGTGTGAGTCTATATAGAATATTCCTGAAATTACAAAATTACAGAGATGGAGAACAGATTAATAATTGCCAGGAGTCAGGAGTGGGAGGAGTAATGGCTATAAAGGGATAGGATGACAGAGTTTTTTTGGGGGGGGGGGGTGGTGATGGAGCTGATTTGCATGTCGGTTTTGGTGGTGGTTACATGAATCTATACATGCAGTAAAATTTATAGAACTACCTCCCTCCCACCCCCCCTCGTCCCCTCAAAAAAAATGTGAGTGCATGGAAAAACTGGTGGAATCCAGATAAGGACTATAGTTGAGTTAATAGAATTATAACAATATCAGTTTCCTAGTGTTGATAATTAATGCTGTGGTTATTTCCTTTTCTCGACTTATTGCATTAGCTTGTACTTCCAATACAGTATTGAAAAGCAGTAGTGAAAGAGGTTGCCTTATACTTGACCACACATATTTTTAAAAGTGATTTAATACGCCATTCAGATATCACAAGCTTTACCGATTTGAAACTTTCTCCAGTAAAAGGTACTTGTAATATGTATTTTTAAAAGGAAAACAAGAATCATAATAATTTTGAATTGAATTTCGTTGGAATATATGATTATGGGTTGGTTATATTTGACGTACTATTCTTTAATAAGCAAGTCTGCCTGTTTTCCTCCTAATTGGAGAAGTATGAAACATGCTCATTCTATATAAGCAGTGTGAAGTTTTGTGTATATCTTAAACATTTTTAAGGCATATAATTGCATATCATTTGCTTTGAGACTTAAACCTGTAGGTGATACTTCTCTTACTTCACTTCTCAGTCTCTTTATTTACGCATATTCCTATTCCTAAGTATAGTTTGCACAGGGGAGGCTACATAAAATGATGCGGAATGGGACATTAAGAAACAATGATCAACCCATTCTCATTTTATGCGTGCAGGATATTTATCTAAGCAAGAATTCCGGTACTTAGTTTGCATGACATCCCTACTCTTCAGTATTGTCCAATAGCAATGTTGTGTGTATCATATCCTGGAATTCTTCCCTTTTTGAGTCAGAGCAAAGTTTATATGACAGAGGCAGTTCCACTTGAATACACATGGCTAATGATGAAAGTGGTTTTCTGTGGAACTCAGCAAAAACTAACACGTCAGTAGTCACTGAGCTACTGAAGGTAAAAGGAAAAGGGGGAAAGAAAAGGGAGGGTTAAAGGGGACAGAATTAGTCAAGGTGTGTCATGAGTCACTATGGGGGCCTAAGACATCAGCTGTGCCTGGACAATTTGAGAAGGTCAAGTGTAACCAATCGGGATTGCAGATGTTGGCACGAGGCAGTTAGGAACATTGCAGAGTTTTCATCTTCATTAATCGTAGGAGACTTAAGTCACGTTTGGAGACATTGCTGTAGCCAGACCATATTTGTTCACTGTATTTATGATTTAATTATTTTAAAAACACATCTCTTTTCCAGGATGAAGGGGTGGACACTATTCATTTTCTTTTCTACATGGATATCAGTTGGGTTTTAGCAGTTTAGAACTTTGTGCAGTTGGCATTAGTTGTGTTTTTTGGCTGCCCAGCACCTTTTGAATACTTTCCCTATAATCAAGGGCATTTCCAACCTCATGATAATCATATCCCCTAGACAGAACTCAGAAAACTAACCCCCTTTGTCTTAGGACACAGGAATGTGACCTAGATCCCATCAGTAAACCTACATTCAGAAGTGAGCAAGTTGAGAGTGGAGAGCACCCAGAACCCATTTTTCCTGGCTGAGTGGCAGTAGCTGCAGCCTGCTTTGGGGATGGCCACATGTGTTTGCAGGGTTGAATAAGGCATTGTCTCACCAACATGCAGAAGGCCTTCTGCACCTGCGATAATGAGGTCCTCGTTATTGAGGACCAATATGAGGTCCTCTGCACCTGCAACATATTCAAAATGCAGATGTAAAACCTTTTAAGTACTTTAGGCTATAAATAAATCCTCAGTTTGCAGTTTTTCTTTCTTTGTCTCCTTACAGTACTCCTGATTGCTGGGAAGGTCGTGTGGGAATGAGGAGGAACTTAGCAAAATAATGATCTCACCCAAAAATACAAAGTACAGGAGCCATAAGGAGGGGACTGTGTCTAAATTGAAGGTTTTGAGTCTTTGGATATCTAGCAGCATGTATCTCTGTGTGTGTGTGTGTGTGTGAGAGAGAGAGAGAGAGATTTTGTGAAAAATAACAGGCAAGCTGCCGTAGTGAGAGATGGTGAGGGTCACCTGAGAGTGGCTTACTTTCCCTGTCCATTGCGTTCAGTATAAGACTTACATTGTTTGAGTTAAACAACTGCATGCTTTTTTTACCCAGAACAACAGTCTGTATTTTATAAGATCTGACTTAAGATTGAGGTGAGAATAGAAAGATAGGGGTTAAGTTTTGTATTCTAACTTTATTCAAGCAAGAACTCTCACTTAAGAAGCTTTTGATCATTAGTACAAAGTTTGTGTTAGTGAGTCTAAATAAAACACAGACATTCCCATTATTTATCAAATGGTTTATAATTTAAGCTATATCTATATATCATTTGAGATATCTATTAAGTGAATGAATAGCATAATTTATATTTGTTATATATCATAAGTATTATGCATAAGAGTATTGAGTGGAGTGGTATTTGCCTCAAAAATGTCTTATTAAGGCAGACTAGAAGCTATTTAAAACAGTGATTTTAAAAGGCATTTAGAACATGACTGGTGTGGCTCAGTGGTTGAGTGTCAACCCATGAGCCAAGAGGTGGCTGGTTTGATCCTGGTCAGGGCACATGTCGGTGCTCAATCCCCAGCAGGGGACATGCAAGAGGCAGCCGATCGATGATTCTCTCTCATCAGTGTTTCTCTCTCTCTCTCCCTCCCTCCCTCTCCCTTCCTCTCTCTCTAAAAATCAATAAAGATACATTTAAAAAAATAAAAGGTATTTAGATGTCTTAGACTCCATTATATACAGTAATCAACTTTTAAATAGACACACCTATAAATAAATCATACTAATGGTAAAAATTGAGAAGATACTCAAACCTCAACCAACAGTCAAAATACCAACCCAGTAATATTGGTTAGTGAGTACTATGACACTTTGAAGAATACTTCCAATCAGTTTTGTTTCTTTCTTTTATGATGGTCCGTATAAAAATGGGGGGAAATCAGCATTAACTGTCTTGACATAAATGAAAATCTTGACAAGTTCCAGTATATTTTTCCCATAAGGATTTTAGGAAGATGAATTACTACATGTTGAAGAATAATCCACAGAGCTGTATTGATAGCCTGAGGATGGTTTTCTACAGATGATATCCTTAGTGTGGAACGATATTGCCTTTTTGTTAGCAAAAACATACAAAGGGCATTGATGCATGACATCAGTATGGGAGAAATTGCTTAACTTGCAAGGTTTGGTTGAAAACATCCATAGGTATATAGTATGTTAAACTACGAAGTTGTTTATGTAAAGAATTGAGGCTTGGCGCTAACCCCACAGGGCAGCACACTTATTATGTCAAGGATATGTTCTTATAATAGTTAACATTACTTTGGACTAAGCTATATAAGTATTAAGAAGTAATTCTCCTATTACACTATGGAGAAATTCATTGAAAATGGGTTAGAAAAAGAGACCTCTGAGAAAAATTAAAAGAAATTGAAATTGTTTGATTTGAATAGAAGAACTGAGAGATTAGGAGTTATGAGGAGAAGAGGTAACAGCTGTTCTGCATTTTTTTTAAACAAAGAATAAGGAATATTCTCTGGATATTAATGAGAGTGCAACAGATGCAGGTTTGTTTTTATAATAGTACCAGAAAGAAAACACATTTTTTTTAGCAGTTTTGAATGAAGTATGTAATTGCACTCATTTGATAAATATGTACTGAAAGTCTTCCATAGAAAAGTTGACTGTTCGATGTTGATTCCTGTTGTATACAAGAGACTAAACCAGAGACTAGATACAAGGTATCCTCCTACTTCTGTGATTTTTCTGTTTGAGAAATGGAAAATCTGAATGGTATTTTTTCAGTGGGGTAATGTACCAAAATGTTAGATATAGAATCAAGAATTGAGGGGTTCTGTAGAGTTTGTCACCCTTTCTTGTCAATTAAGTTGACTTTCCTATCTAAGTATCTTTTGAATATTCCTTAAGAAATGTCAAGAAAAGCAAGGGAAATTAGTAATGCTGCTCATATTTTCTTTGTCATTATTTACAGTGTATTATGTACACAGTGTAATTCGTCAGCCAACTTTAATTTCATAAGCTATTCATTGTGTTTAAACAATGCCTTTTTGTATTAAATATTTATGGCAGTCTTTGAGAAGAATACATTAAAATGGCAGATGGGGGTCATTTTAAACATTTCCTTGATTGAAGGAAAGGGACCCCCTTATGAATTTATAGTCTGCTTTCAATAAAGTTCACAATGTCCGATAATAACCCAAGGAGGCCAGAATTCCCCCAGTTCCCAGCACAGTGGTTTCAGGAAGCAGGGGCTGCGAGCAGTCTTCATGCTTCGGCAGCTCCCATTTGAAACTGTTCTCGAGGGCAGTGAAGGATGGTGAGCAGAAACATTTGCCGTTGCACTTGCCTATTAATAATTCAATAGGAAGACACCGCTTTTGCATTAATATTGCTTTTTCATCGATTTTTAACGATAGTAGCAAAGATAAATGGAAAATCAAATTTTTGACCTGTGTTGGAGAGGAAGATATGTCCTAGACTAGAATTCTAGAACTTGAAACATACTTTGGGGATCATGTCCTAGATTTCCTAAAGGAGGGATGTGTGTCTTTGCTTTACTATTTTCTACTTGTCTTGGTAACTAATCAGCCTGAATCCAGGAATAATGGTGATTTATTTTCCCCTCAGCATGGTGTCTCTTTGTTAAACTTGGAAGATCGATACATCTTTAATTATATTACCTTCTTTGATAATTATCATAAAAGCTACTGTTTTTAATAAGAGTTTTATTGAATATAAAAATTAAATTTGTTAATTTTTATTAAAATCTTGGGAGATTGTATATATTAACTGTCACTTGACTGTTGATAGATGAGGTGCTTCTTTCTTAACCAGTTTTATTCTGTTTTTCTAAGTGTTTGATGTAAAGGGAAATGACTGTTTCTGAAAATCTTTTTTCAGAGATAGTTGCTTAGAGTAACTACTTCATTAATGCTTGGTGAAAGCTTTGAAAGTCTCACGCTAGAGAAATCATGACTCTTCTTGTACTTAAGTCACTTGCCAATCAATAGTGGCCATCCTTGGCTGATAGATTATTATTTTACAATTACACAGAATATATGGGTATATGTGGGTTCGATAGGCAGGTGTATAATTTCACTCTCATTAAACTTATATTTTTCAGGTAATCATCCAGCTATTAAGTGGGGATATGAATAGATTGATTTTCTAGTAGTAAAAATTGTGCATCTTTGTTTAAGGAAATGGTTTGTTGTACATACTGAGTAGCATCACATTTGAACATTTAGTACAGGAATTTCTCCACAGATGAACTTCTAAGACTCTATGAATCCCCTGAAATATCCAGCAAAATGTCTGTGCCTTATTTTTGGAAAGGGATCCATGACTTCCATCAGTGTCAAAGGGGATCTCTAACCCCAAAAGTTGAGTAAAATAGCCTGGTCTAATCTGTTTCCCAGATAAAGAAACTGGAATTCAGCAAACTCAAATGACTTATTGAAAGTGAGACAATATTGGAAGTGCTACAATTAAAATCTTTTCTTCTACTGTAGATCATCTCTGAGGTTTCCAATATTTTTTAGAAGTTGGATGTTCAGAACCTGGAATTGAAAGAATTATGAACCTTTTCCATACAAAAATCTATTCAACCCAAGATACATGTAACTAGAGTCCTGGATTCATAATACCTCGGGGATATTGTTTTGAGTTCCATCTTAGCTTGAAGATGTTATTTACAGAAGCCAGCCAGTACTCATTACATCTCATGAGTGAAAGTGATGCCTCTTTCGCCAGCCTAATTTTAACGCTACACAGTGGAAATGTAGCCTCTCTTTCGCCTAGCATTTGTTACACTAAATCCTGGCAGCTCCAGACAATATGGAGGGTTCCCAGTAGATGTAGAAAGGGTCATCACTTCAAGGTCCAGGCTTAGTGGGATAACTTTACTGGGCAGATGGCGACAACAGATGGCTTTAATGTATGCAGCCACTCAGTCGCTGGGTTTTCTTCGGGACTACTGCAGGTCTTCTCTGGGGAGGGGGCATGTTAAGGTACCATCCTGTTCTTCCTGGTGACAAAGGCTCACCCTGGTGGCAAGGAAAGCAGCCCCCAGTGCAGCACAGTGCAGGAGAAAATGGAAGGGAGACCCAGAAGAGCAGAAACAGTCCCAATGCAAGAGCGCAGGGGGGAGAAAGGATGTAGGCACGGAGGCAGCGAGATGGGCATGTTCTGCCAAGGGCAAGTCTGTATGAGGAAGGAGTGACAGCACATGGGATATTTCCTGCTTAATCCGTAATAATCTTTCTGTATTTTGATGTTAGTAGCAGTGATTTTTGCTTTATGTTTGTTTTTCTTTTACACTCATAATTATTAAAGTTGGGGGGCTGGTTTTTTATTTTAAGTTTTTGCTGGCTGACACCAGCCCTGAAGATCTGCCCTGCCCACGTCAGAGGTCAGTGGCAGGTGTGCTGTTGCCCACTGGCAGAGGGACTGCTGATGGCGCCTTACCCCGCATCCTCCAGAAGCCAGTTCGCGTCAGCGTTTCCTCCTTTCACCCCAAAGAATATGAAGAAAAAAGGCTCAGAGATTTGGCACATTGCTTTATTAAAGGGTGTTAGCTCTGGTTTATGATTTTAGTACTTTTTTAAATACTCTGAAATTATATTTTTTATTTTTCTTTAATTTTTACTCGTCTTTATAATGTTGGTTTACAAGAAAAATATTTAAATATGTTTTTATTGATTTCAGAGAGAGGAAGGGGGAAGGAGGAAGAGAGAAACATTAATGATGAGTCATTGATGGGCTGCCTCCTGCACACCTCCTACTGGAGATCGAGCCCACAACCTGGGCACGTGCCCTGACCCGGAATCGAACCCTGGCCTCCAGGTTCATGGGTTGATGCTCAACCACTGAGCCACACTGGCCAGGCTACAAGAAACATTTTTTTATCAAGTTGATTTAGATTTTCCAAATCAAAAGTGTGATTTCTGGACTTCTTTTTTGACAAAACCCACCATGAATAGCTGCAGTGAGACAACACATCTAACTTGAAAAACACTTAATGGGTTAAAAAGCAGACTCAAACCAAACTAATGAAAGCTTCTTGATAGTAAAAGTCGGTTGAAGTGGTTTTAAGCATTTATTTCATTACTTTTTAACTCCTTGACTGTTAACACTATAAACGTGAATTTGAGAAAAAATTAACTTGTTTTTGAACTCTATAAAAAGTATTTTTTTTTCTCTTTTAATTAACTTGATTGTTTCTGGAGCCCTGCATCAAGCTCATTTCTGTGCTTGGGTAGTTCCCATTTGCAAACGGGGCGATTCTGCATATAGATCTGAAGAGGCTGTGCCACAATTATCCTTTTTATTGTAACTTTACAGCACAGAAGTAGTTTCCTCCTCCAAACGGAAATTCCAGAGTAACTCAGATGTCTTACTAAACATATTGTTATTTCCAGTTTCCAAGAGCAGTGGCCCCTGGTCCAGCCAACAAAACCCCTGTTGAGACGTTGAGACCTGGAATGGATCCGTACCCCCATCGTTGTGCCTGTGTCTCACGTGATAGTGACAGTTGTTAGCATTTGTTGTTTCCTCTGTGCAGGCAGAGTGGGAACAACTTTGTATGGATTCTCTCGTTTCATCCGCCCTGAGAGGTATGGTATGATTGTCTTCATCTCACAGCTGAGGAAACCTAAGTGCAGAGACTTGTTAACTCACCCACGGCATCCTAGCTAGTAAATGGTGGAGCCTGAATTCTGACCCAAGCTGACTTGAAAGCTCACGCTGACATGAGCCACCATTCCGTGCATAGGGTGTAGAGTCCCTGATATCTATTTGATGTTTTTTTAGTTGCAACTTATCTTCAAAGCCACTTCAACTTAGAGAAGTAACTATATATAATAATTGGCCTTGTACCAGGTATCAGGTGCTATGCTGAGTTTTTTTTACTAGAAAATTTCCTGTCATTGAATTGTAACCATCCAGTGTCACCATGGCCATTTTACAAACAAGACCTAGGAGATATTACTGTGCTCATTGTCACTGGCCCGTGAGAGGCCAACACAACCCAGTGGGTGACAATCTGGTTGGACAGCTGGCTCTCTGCAGACAACACTGTCCTTCTACTGTTGAGTGTGAGCTCCTGGGACAAGCTACACCAAGGGATTCAAGTGCAACTAAGTTCTTTTTGAAAATGTGTGTTGGTATTTGTTTCTGGCATCTGATTATATTTAGAAAACTTTCTGAAAAATGATTTCCTACCCACAATAATAGAAAAAATTATTCTGAAAAAAATTGCCTTTGCCTAAGTTAAACATTTGAAGCATTTCCCTCCTTTCTGCCCCATCCCTTTCCTTCCTTTAGCAAATATTAGTTGAGTATTATGTGATACAGTCTTTGTGTGAAGAGCTGGAGGCACCTAAATGAATAAAACATATACCCTTATCACAAATAGGACTTTTTATTGTCACCATTAAATGTCTGAATTTTAAGCAGATTCTTGGACTGAGGGCTCACATCCATCAGCTCATTCAACTTTAGCACCTGTCTCATCCCCAGTTGCTTTTCCAGAACTGCTACCTTCACAGTGAAGCTGCTCATGAGTTTTCCCTGTTCAAACTTGGGCTTCTTCAGCATCCTGACTTTTCTAAGAAAGACCTCATGGAGTGGATAATAGATTGGTAGCCCTTTCTGTGTCTTTCCAATGCTATCTGGAGTCAGTTTATTGACCACTTCTTCCAAGTCATTTGTCTGTACCTCTAGGTTTCCATGATCTTTTTCTGGGTTTGCTGGGCCTGTTGATGCTGAGCATGAGAGGTCTTGTGAATCTGATTGCTGGGTTTTTTTAGTAAAACCAACACAGGACAGATGAAGCAAATAACCATCAGTAGTCTTGACATCAGCATGAGCTTCAGTCATGTTCTGCCATTTTTTGACCTTGGAGAACATTTTGTTATGGTTGAGATCTATGCCATGGAAATTTTTTGCCCAGGCAGGTTTTGCCCTGAACATCCTCAGTAAGTAGATTGAATTTTCTAAATGCAACATCATCATTCCGCAGATGAGCTAGACTCACTTCAAAAACATAACCCTTGAGACCACCAGATGTGATTTTGGTCCCTTGAGTTCTCATGCTAGTGTCTTCCCAGTACTACTTATATTGAACACAGCTGGTGCATCCACAGCACATGAAGCTTCCTTAGAAAGTGGACCAACCACCTTCTTCTTGGCTCCCTTTTTGCCGCTTTTCAAAAGGAGCTTGTTCTTATTGACCACGATGGTGCTGCTCAGAGAGCCAAAAGGAACTTCCAAGTAATTTTTGAGCTACTGCTGTGGACTGCTTGCTTTGAATTTTACAAATAAAAGAGTAAAAACTCATAAAACCTTCAGGGAATTGATTTTATGGTATAGATTATCTTTGTGTATTACATACGCATCTCAAACATTGGGTTCCTTGTCTGTGCTGCCCACACATAAAATCTTGTCATTGTATCTCATAGCTAGTCTGTCCCAATTCTGTGTTTTGTAAACTGCAGTGAAAAGTTTGTACATCATGGTGACACATGAGCCATTGCAAGCTCTTTTAAGAATGTGGGCCCTGTGTTACTTTTGGGGGTCAGTAATTGGGAAGTATGAAATCATAGTGGGTTAACTAAAGTCAAGGAGGGAATTTTAAAAATCTTTTAAAGGGGTAAAATTCTTTTTTTTAGGATTTTAATAGTTAAATATATGTAAGTTGTTGCCATATACTCTCCTGAGCCCTAACCTAGCATTTCTTTTAGTGTGGTTGTCAGTATCACCAGGTTACATAGTCTTGGGTATCACTACAGACATACTTTATTAGGATCTTGCCCACACTGCCTCTTATTTAAATTTTTAAATGCTTTCTAGGTGATTCTAAAACACAGTACTACTTGAGACCCTTTTCTTGTCAATTTTGTTTGTATTTGAGCAGAAGCAACTCTGGTTTGGGTACAAAAGAAGTTCCAGAGGGATTCTTGATGACTTGTGAGCCCTGAAGGAAACCTCCATAGATCTCTGTAAACTGAGTTGACACAGCGCCATCTGGCTCAAAGACCTGCCTGCTGTACAAAGGGGGTTCCTTCAGTGGTTTTAAGTAGAATGAAGCCAGATCCCTAATACCAAATTCCAGAGTCTCAAAAACTCTCACTTCTTAGAAAGTCTAATTTCCCAATCAACACCAGAAGTGTTTCCCTAAAGAAAGATGGAGGGACAGTATTTTCTACTGAGCTCCAAAGAGACCCTTTTTTCTGATGAATTCATGTAATCCTCACAGGCCCCTTCTAGGGGAATCCAGCAAACCGAATTAACTTTTATTTTGTATTTGCCTTGAGCCACCCTCTACTAGATATGTTTTTGTGTTATTGAATTTAACAGTTATGTTAAATTAAGATGGTCATTACTTATCCTCAGGTCAATTAAATAACTTGCCCAAAGACATTGAGTTAATCAGCAAAGGAGATTGGTTGGCTGAATTTTAAAACTGTAGACCAGACTTCCTAAGGAGAGAAAAATTCCCACTCCAAATCACAAAACATCCATCCCTTGAAGCCACCATTTTTCTGAACTTAAAATCAGCAGAGTAGCACCTAATGGAAGGATGTTATTCATCTGTCCTAAGAAGGGCTCATCTCCTTCCTGAGTCTAAGTGTTTACCTTACCCCTGAGAATATAGTACCCTTTTCTCAGGGCAATAAAATAATTGTTTTGGTTTTAAAGGTCTTTCCTTCTGGCTCTTACAAGATTAGGATAAACAGAGGTGATGTTTATGTCAACAGTGTTATTTAGCCAAATAGGTGACACTGTCACTGTGAAAGCTAGATGATCATTGACTCTAAGAAAGCAATGAGATATTTATGAACTAAAACCAGAGACTCAGAATGAAGAATGCCTCTGCAACTGTAACTTTAGCACATTTGCCTGAACGTTATAATGTATTCACTGTAAAGTCTAGAAGCCTTATAAATATATGACTGGCAGTTGCCTCAGGCAGAAATCTTTTACTGATGCAATGAGATAAAAGTAATTAAGCTACGTGTAGACTGATGGATAATTAAATCCATGTGAAGCATTTTGTAACTAATTGCTATGTTCTAATCACAGATTGCTTTCTATTTGTCAAGGTAAGTGTATATAATTGCACAGTCCTTATTTTCTTTAATCTGAAATCATCCCAGTTGGGTGAATATTTTTAAGCACTCTGAATCTTAGAATATTTGGTACATTTCTTGCATAAAGGTAATTTGCATATTTTGTAATTTGAAGACCTTTTATGTAAATAGCTTTTAGTGTCACTGACTGCAGTTCTATGGTCAATAGAGAGTTCGACAGTCTAGATTCACTGTTGTTGTTGTTTTAATTTATCTTTATTGTTGAAAGTATTACAGGCGTCCCATTTTCCACCCATTGACCCCTCCACCTTGCTCCCACCCCCTCCCCAGGCCTTCACTCCATTATTGTCTCTGTCCATGGGTTATGCATATATGCATATAACTTCTTTGGTTAATCTCTTCCCACCCCCCACCCCTCTTCCCTCTGAGGTATTGTCTGTCACATGTGTCAATGGCTCTGGGTCTATTTTGTTTGTCAGATTCTTTTGTTCATTAGCTTCTTCTTAAAGACGACCCTTCAACATTTCCTGTAGTGCTGGTCTGGTGGTGATGAACTCCTTTAGCTTTTTCTTATCTGTGAAGCTCTTTATCTGACCTTCAGTTCTAAATGATAGCTTTACTGGGTAGAGTAATCCTGGTTGTAGGTTCTTGTTATTCATCACTTTGAGTATTTCTTGCCACTCCCTTCTGGCCTGCAAGGTTTCTGTTGAGAAATCAGCTGACAGTTGTGCTCCCTTGTAGGTGACTACCTGCTCCTCTCTGTTCCACCCAGATTCTGCCCTGCATCTCCACCCCTCCTATGCTAGGTCTCGATGCTTCCTCAGTTCCCTGGTTGTGGGGCTTCTGTTCAGCTACATTTCAGGGGGTTCTGAATGATGGTTATCCTGTATTTTAGTTGTAGTTTTGATGTGGCTGTGGGAGGCGGCAGGTGCCACTGTTACCTACGCCGTCATTTTGTTGCCTCTCCACTGTTTGTTTTTAAATTTATTTTTTAATAGTAAAGCTGGTTTGTTATTTACTGAATGCTAGTAATGTTCAAAGCACTATACGTATGGTCTGTGGTACTGGTCACAGTAGTTTGAAAAAACTCAGCAATCAGTAAGTGGATTAAAAATAGACTATTTCCATTGGCACCGGTAAAATAAATACATAGCCTTGGGAGCTGGAGAGTCTTGGCATAAGAAGCATTGAGGTTCCAGGCATGGCTGTAACACTTCACATGTAGTAGCAGTTATGACCCAGGCACTTCTAGAGTCAGGGCTAGAGGATATTTCATTTCTTGGTGGGAGTAAAATTTTGAATGTAGACACCCATTCAAAGCTTGTTTTTTGTTTATTTGTTTTTTTAATGCAAGTTGCTTCTGCTGCTCGATGACACTGGACAGTGTGTTTCTGGGGTGTCTTACTCATCCGTATGCTCCGTGCATGTGCCTGGCACGCGGGCTTCCCTCCGGTAACATTTGTGGAATTACTCTGAGAAACATGTTGACTGAAAGGGAATCACACCATGTTCTGCAGGTTATCTTCATTGTGAACTTGCCTTTCTCATCTGCTTAGTTGGATAGAGGCTGTTTTCTAACCTCCAAGGCATATGATAAAGCCATTGGGTTTTTCAAAAACCTTTAGTTCTACCTCATACATACTTTTTATTAAATTTAAGTACAGCCTGGCCGGGCGTGGCTCAGCGGTTGAGCATTGACCTGGGATCCAGGCGATCGGGGTTCGATTCCCGGTCAGGGCACATGCCCGGGGTGCAGGCTCGATCAATGGCTCTCTCATCATTGATGTTTCTATCTCTCCCTCCCTCTCCTTTCCTCTCGCTGAAATCAATAAAGATATATTTTTTTAAAAAATTTTTATAAATTTAAATACATAACATCATTGCTTATTTTTAACGAGTTTTAAAAAGACATAATTTATCATGAGTATTCCTTAACTTTGCTCTTCTAAGTGGTAACTGTGATGGTTTTCTAAGGCTAAATTGTAACATTGCTTAGGGAGCCAGGTACTTTCCCCCTCAGACTTCCCACTGTCTTTGTTCCAACTGTTAAAGCCACCTTGTGCATTGTGCAGAATTGGACTCTTCTAGCCACACACTAGACCTGCTTCCTTGCCCTCTTCTGTAAAGAGTGTGTTCCCTGCCAGTGACTGGATGCTTTTTTTCAGATATAAATGTTATGTTGATTCCTTTACACCACTGTACCTCATCCCATAGTTTCTCCTTTATGTTAGTGCATATATACATAGTAAATATAGATGTAATGTATTGTATCTTTATTATATCTAAGTTTAATGCCTCAAAAACATATTCTAGCCCATTGCCTGCTAATGATATTGTTTTCACATCTCCCTGGCCTACTCCTTAGGGTTATATTTGCCTATTTTGTAAGTAGTTAGCTCAGACCTTTTCTGTACATTTATTTTCTTAATTCTCTTTCATAGCTCTCTCATCAGTTTTGTTTATGTGTGCCTTGGGAAACTTAATGTAGGCCTTGGTGGTGACTACTGAATAAATACTGCCTGGTGATGGTAACCTCAGTACTATGATATTTCAGAAGGTAGTCTTGCACTTTCTAATTGCAAGTA
The DNA here is from genome assembly GCF_054644295.1 of Miniopterus natalensis. Lineage (NCBI taxonomy): Eukaryota > Metazoa > Chordata > Mammalia > Chiroptera > Miniopteridae > Miniopterus > Miniopterus natalensis. Next base: position 63,113,654 of record NC_142089.1, on the reverse strand, counting down.
TGTATATAACATTTTTGTTTATGTAGTGTGTGAAGCTTATTTGCAGAAGAATGTGTTCATTTGGTGGATTTAAAATAAGATGATAAGTTTTAGAAGCACCCTGACATGAGCTTCTTTAAATCAGGAGTCTCTACTCAGTGTTGAGGGAAATAGGTTCTTGATTTGCGTTAGACAAAGGACTGGATTGGGCCCGCCCTGCTGACATTTCACTTGAAGCAAAGGTTTCACATATGCAGCACAGTCGCTTGTCCTGTGCTGGTGACCAGTACCCTGCCTTGGTCTTCCTTTTTAACTTATATTTTGAAATAAGTCCAGACTTACAAAAATGTTGCAAAAGTAGTGCAAAGAGTTCACATTTATCCTTCATCCAACTTTCTCAAATGTTAATATCTTACATGACCATAGTACAATGATCAATGTCAGAAAAATTAACATTGATATAATACTGTCATGTGACCTCCAGACCCTATGCAAGTTTCATCCATTGTTCCACTAATATCCTTTGTCTGGCCCAGGAATCAATCCAGGATCCCATATTACTGTTAGTTATCGCGTGTCCTCAGCCTCTTAACCGCCAATCTGGGACAGTACCTTTGTCTTCCTTTGTTTTTGTAACCTTGATATTTTTGAAGTGTACGGGCCAGTTATTTTATAGGTTCTTTCTTAGTTCAGTTTGTCTGTTAAAGTATAAAGTGTATAAGGTATAGGATCTTATGTTTATCAGTTATATTATTTAATTAAAGAATTTTCAGTTTCTCTTGATTAGGAGAAAGTACTATTTATTTTTTAATTTTTTAAATTTATCTTTATTGTTCAAAGTATTACAGATGTCTCCCTTTCCCTGCCCACTGAGCCCCTCCACCCCACATCCGCTCCCCCCCAGGCCTACTGCAACTTATTAATGAATTAAAGTTTATGTTAATGCTTTCAGTTCTTCACTGCAGACTGTATAACAGTGCTGTCCAGTAAAAACATGCGAACCATGTGTGTAATTTTAAAAGTTCTAGTAGCCACATTAAGAAAAGTAAAAAGATACAAGTTCAGTTTACTTTATAAGATAATTTAATATAATCATTTCAACTTATAATCAGTATAAAAAAATCTTGATGAGATATTTATTTTCTTTTTCATACTTAATCTTTGAAATCTGTGCACTTACAGCATATCTCAATTTGGACTAATCACATTTTAAATGCTCAGCAGCCATATGTCACTGGTGGCTATCATGTTGGACAGTGAAGGCTTGTATTCTTACTACATCTCACCTGCTATTTATGCATTGTTTTGGTTTTCTTTCTAATGCTACTAAAGAATTCTTTATTTTGAGATTTTAGTTGGTACTTCCCCTTTTGCCATAAGTATAGCCAGTTTTGTTGTCAATCCTCCCCCGAGGATGTTTTTTCCATTGATTTGTAGAGAGAGTGGTGGAAGGGAGGGAGGGAAGGAGGAGGAGGAGAGAGAAAGAGACAGAGAGAGAGAAACACCAGTGTGGGAGACGCACATCGATTGGTTGCCTCCCGCATGCCCCGACCAGGGACTGGGGCTAGGGATCCAACATGCAGCCCAGGTATGTATCCTTGACTGAGAATCGAACCCTCGACCCTTCCGTGCGTGGGCCAGTGCTCTGACCAGTGAGCCACGCTGGCCAGGGCTGGAGCCAAAGTTATGTAGTTTTTAAAAATATATCTTTATTGATTTCAAAGAGAAGAAGGGAAAGAAAGAGATAGAAACATCAGTGATGAGAGAGTCATTGACCAGCTGCCTCCTGCCTATTCCCCGGGATAGAGCCCGCAACCCGGGCATGTGCCCTGACCGGGAATCAAATCACGATCTCCTGGATCCTAGGTCAACGCTCAGCCTCTGAGCCATGCCGACTGGGCTATAGCCAAAGTGTTATAGGTGTTCTGTTTGAGCCATTGAATTGACATCAAAGAGTTATGTTGGAATTCCTTTTTTAGAAGAGATTACTTCTTAACCTTGCTCTGCTACTGATTATTGTATAACTTGGGACAAGTCATTTAACCTTTCTGATCTTCAAGTCTGTGTTTGTAAAATGAAGTAATGCAGTCTTTTGGCATCTTCTAAGTAGGCAGTTTTGATTCCTAAAATTATCTGTGTATTTGTTATTCAAATACTACATTGATTAATTGCCCTAAAACGCATTGTGTTAGGAGTAGCACCAAAACCAAAAAAGATCTAATGTAGTCTATTTTTAGTGAACCATGGAGAGTGGCCTGCTGATAGACCATGAGGAGAGAGAAAAGTACCCCTAATTCATTCCCAAGTATAGAATTATTAAAGCCCTACATCGTATCTGGGTACTAATTGGAGATCCCTGAACTGGAATTATTGAGGTGATGGAAAGGGTGAGCCAACAGAGCTGTTGCTTTGTTGCTTTCCTCAGTGTCACCAACCAACTGTATTTTACCTTTTTTTGAAAAGTTGAACTACTGATGGTAAGAAATTATCATTTTTTCCCCTTTGTGAGGTAGTTATTTTAAAATGGCATTCTGTTTTCCCCTAAGGCTAGAGGAGAGTTCACATTCTATTTTTAAATGTTGAATATTAGCTTATCTAGATTAGCCTCACATAGCAGAATTTAATAAAGGTCATTGCACTTAATTATTCTTATAGAACCACTTATTTTAAAACACACTGACTTCATTGGTTAATTTAGCTTCTTCCTAAAACAAAAAAGATAGACTTTCCCAATATGTATTTCCCAGTATTTATTTAATCACAGGGATTATTACTTGTCATTCAGATTTTAAATTATATTTCCAAGATATAAAAAACTATAGCAACTAACACCATTAAAAATTTTACCAGCTGTATTAAGCCATAACATTTGATCATATTTAATTCAGCCTTTTTTAATAAAGAAGAATTAAAGATAATGTTGAAGCCCCCTCCGTATATTCCTCCATGATTCCATGCCACTCCAGTCTGCTCTAGAGCTTGTGACTCACTGTAAATCCCATCACCATGGTTCCTTCTTTCCTCTTTTTCTGCCTTCTTCTGGATTGACTGTTGTGATTTCATTTTGTCTTCACTATTATCTTGTTAGCTGTAGCTCTTTATTAATTAATTGATTCATTCATTCATAGTTGTTCTGGGGTTTAAATATACATGTTTAACTTACTGCAATCAGCCTTCAGCTGAAAATAATTTAACCTTATAGTTGTATACTTTCCTCCTTCCTTGTAGTCTTTGTGCTATTGTTGTTCTTTTCATAAAGTATAGACCCTGCAATATATTGTTATTGTTGTTGTTTTTGCCTAAAACAGTCAATTGTATTTTAAAGAGATAAGAAGGGAGAAAAAATAGCTTTTATATCTACCCCCACATTTGACATTTCTGGTCCTGTTATTTCCTTTGTGTATATCAAGTGCTTTTCTTTCCATCTGGAATAATTTCTCTTGTATTTAAAGATTTTTCTTCCTATATAGAGTAGTGGTCTGTTGGTATTAAATCCACTCAACTTTGTTTGCCTCAGTTCTTTTTTTTGCCCTCATGTTGAATAGCTATTTTAACGAATACAAAATTCTAGGACAGGTTTTTGGTGCTTTGAGAATGTCTGTCCGTTCCACCCTGCCTTGCATGGTTTCGGACAAGGAGCTTCTGTTATTCTTATCTTTGTGCCTATGTACAGTGTCCTCTCCACTTCAGCTGCTTTTAAAATGTTCTCTTTATTACATTTTTTAAAAAGCCATTTGTTTACAATGTGTTTGGGTGTGGTTTTTCTTTTTTTCTTTCATAAGAGTGTGTGTGTGTGTGTGTGTGTGTGTGCGTGTGTGTGTGTATTATTCTACTGAGGTTGGTTGAGTATCTTGAATTTGTGGTTTATAGTTTTATCAAATTTGTAAAATTTAACCATTATTTCAGGGAATCTAATGCATGTGTTGTTTGTCTCTGTTCATTCTTACTCTCAGTGTTTTTTCTTTGCTTCATTTTGAATAATTTTTGTTACTAGTCTTCAACTTTATCTCTAGAATAGGGTTTTTTTCCTAACATTTATTTCTTTTCTCATCATGTTCATATTTTATGAACATATGGACCACATTTACAATACATTTTCAAATGTCCTTTTCTGTTAATTTCATCATTTTTGCCACTTATGCCTCTGATCCTATTGATTGAGTTTTCTATTGGTCATGAACATAGTCAAGATTTTTTTTCTTGTCTGCATGCCTGCGAATTTTTGTTTGAATGCTAGGCATTTTGAATTTCATCTTGTTGAACATTAGATTTTGTTGTGTTCCTTTAAAGAGTTTTAGACTTTGTTCTGTCATAGACTTAAGTTATTTGAAATTAGTTTGATCTTTTGAAGCTTTCTTGTAAGTTAGGTTAGTATAGGTTCAGAGCACTTTCTAGTTTACCATGAATTTTTCTCCACCACTAAGGCAGATACCCTTCTAAGGACTCTACCTAATGACTCATGCATTCTGAGGTCTTTCTTTTGTCTTGCAGGAACACAAACTCTTCTTGGTCCTGTATGACTTTTAGGAATTGTTTGGTCCACTGCTTTCCTGTGCTTGGAATTTAGTTTCCTCTCATGCATGCCCAGAAAGGACTCAACTAAAAACGGGGAACCCTATGCTGATCTTTGGAGCTCCATCTCTGTGCAGCTTTTGCCTCTTTAATACCTAACCCTGTAAACTGCAGCATTCTGAACTACAGTCTCTGTCTCCTCAACTTAGCGAGATCATCAGGCTTTGTTTGGTTCCCCTGTTCTGCACTGTGGCCTAGAAAATGCCTCCAGGTAGTTGGATAGATAATCATAGGACTCACCTTGCTTCTCTCAAAAATCACAGTCTTGCACTGCCTGCTGTTCCTTGTCTGATGGCTTCATATATTTAGTCAAGTTTTCTAGTTGTTTATAGCATTAAGGTAATTCCTATAATAGTCAATGCTTTGTGTGTAGAAATGGCAGTCCTCACAATATTTCGTTTTAATTAAAATTTTCTGTAATCATTAGTAGGGCCAGAGTACATTATTTGTGCTGGATATTACACATTACTCCACTAGAAGAGCCCTGTTGGTACATACAATTTTGATTACCATAGCTGGGTCAAGTTTTAGAGTTGGTTATTGGTATTTATGTTATTCTATTGTAATAGATATTAAAATCACCTTTTATTAATGCCACCTGCAAGTGTTTGTAGCATAGAAATTTTAAATTGAAGAGGTAGCTGATCATTAAATTCTTGATATCTCAGGTATGTATCAGAACTTTCTGTTCTGATTATTCTAATTTGATCAAGGCACAACTATCAGCTTCATAAAACTTTCGCACTTTTAAAGGGCACAAGTTAGACGACTATTTTAACTAACCCATTTTTGAGTCAGTTGCCAGTTATAGTAGTTAAAAAGAGTAAAACTGATCTGAATTATTCTGTCATTATAGTTACTTGGTGTGTGGGTAGTAGATTCTTGAGGGTGAGACTACTTTTTTCTTTAATGAAGGAAAAATGACTCTTCCTTTCCTGCCTCATAAAAGTATTCTATTTTACTTATTTTTATTTGTCTTTCCTTAGGAAGTTATAGCAGTGGTTCATCCTCTTTGAAGACTCCCTGAGTTTATGGCAACTGTTTGTTTTTAGGATGTCAACTTAAATGATGCTAAGTGAGAAGTTGAGGCCCAAGAGTAGTACTTAGGTTCTGTTGGGTGGAAAGAAGGAAGAAAAAGGAGAAAATATAAAAGACTGGCACCACTTTCATTCCCTATAGGTGCTACCAACTAGAAAGCGTAAATGTGTTAATGGTCTCCGGTTTCTTTTACTTGTTTCTATTTAAATTTGTTAGTCTTGTTTCACTCATTTTAGTCAATTATAATAAATTCCCCCTCCAAAAAAAGAGTGAAAGAAACTAATTACTTTTAAACACTGGACAATTTCATGATCTGTTATTTCTTTTTCTGTTCTTTCTTATATATAAAATCTAGTAACATGAGAATTCTCAAACTTAATGTTCATGAGCGGAAGCAGGAGAGTATCTTAAAACATGGAGTTATTGAGGGCTTTCGCTAGCAAATATAATATACATGTTGCATCTGCCTACAACAGTGAGTAGGTTATCAACATAATTTTTGCTCTCTTAGCTCTGCCCTTTAAGTATGAGCTTCTTGCAACAACTTATGTCGCCACTGACTCCCATCTTATAATTCTTTTTCACCACACACCCCTCCCTCACCTCACCCCAACCACACTGGCCTCCTTGTGGTTCCTTGGGAACTATAATCATGCCCATGCTGGGTCTATGTACTTATATTCCCTCTGCTTTCAGTGCTCTTCCAGATACCGACCTGTGTGGCTTACGACCTTGATTCCTTCAAGTTCTGTGTCATTTCAAGTCTCTTTCAATTATTCGCTGTCAAAAATAGCAGTGTCCTTTCCCAACCACTTTATCACTCATTCCTTTTATCCTACTCTAAAAACTTTTATTAGCACTTATTTTTACTTGATAATATATTATTTATCTATTATTGTCTCTCTCACTTGAATAAATTTTACAAGAGCCGAGACCTTGTTTCTGAGTCCTAGAACGTGTCTGGCACATAGTGATACTCAACAAATACTTGTCAGAAGAAGAGTCAAGGAATGAATGAATGGTGCTTTATTTGTATTAGGACAACTAAACGTATACCTGATGCACTTTCCAGCTGAACATGAGAATATAATACAAAGTGGAAAACTATATTTGCTGTTTAAATACCTGAAATATTAATGTATAAGTTCTATGTTCAAAGTCAAATTTCCCTAGTTGGAACTGTAGGATTTCAGGTCACCTTTGGCTGTAGATCTGGTGGAGCTCACTTTTTAGAAAGACCTGTAGGACCATAAAATGTTAGCCATTAAAATATTCTGTCCTTTACTATTTAAGTTCCATTAGTTCTTCATTCTGTAACTGAGTTCAGGGGCCGAACAATGCAAACTCCTTTGCTGCTTTAGCTTTCTTCACCCTTTCACTATTCTGTAACTCTTGACGTTAGTCTTGGAATCTAGATAAATTCCTATAATCACCATGATCAGCAATGGTAATCTTTTCTGAGCAAAAGGTCCTGCGTTGCAGGCATCCAGCTGTTTTCTTTTTCCCTCTTCCTACTTCCTTTTGTGTCTGCAATGTTTGGACCCCTGGAAGTTGAGCCTGTGGTGATTTTTTAAAGACAAAATAGCATCTCTCTCCACATCCTGCTGAAACACCAGAGGGCCCATTCATAGATTCTGTTGTCTGTGTTTCTCAAGGGGTATTAAAAAAGCCCATATATGGAACAAGCACACTGGGTTTCATAGAGTAAATTTAATCTGCCTCATTGAGGCTTATTGCAGATTTTGGACACTGGAGAATCAGATGCCTTGTTTCCAGAAAGTGTGTCTTCCTTTTGTGGTGTTTATTTTGTTTTTAGCTTTCCATTATTTCCAAATTCTTGTAGAAGTATGGAAATAAACAATATTCTTTCTGATTATGACCTTTCAAAAGAAATAATTTAAACAGCTTGTTTTTGTTTAGCAACAACGTTATCAATTATGCTAACAAGTTGTTTTCTTTGTGTCACTATAATCACAGATGTCAGGATGCTCTGGAAATACTGTTTCTTTGTTAACTCTTGTTATTAAAGCAATAAAAAGGGTAATTTTAAAGTTTAATTGTTTCATGAGTAATTGATCTATCTGACTTTATCTGTAATTGGAAAGTCTTACCTCTAAAAAGATGGTTTGTATTCACTTGCTGGGCTCTCCAGCTACCACTGTAGGATAACGTCTACACTAATCTTGTGCAGAAGTTAAGAGACCATGCAACACACCTCACAACATTCAAGCTGCATTTCCATATTGTCCAAAGAAAATTCATTTGATATCTCCTCATTGCCTGATGCAGAACTTACGCGCACTCTTGTGCACATTCTGTGTATGTCTGCATGTATATACACATATATATGTTTATATATGTATATGGAACCAAAATTCATCGAATGTTTCCTATGTGCTATGTACCATAATCATTTCCAGGCATATGTATATTTTTTCAGGTTTTTGCACCTCTGCCAGGGAGATGCTTACATCCTATAAGGGGAGATGAACAATTAAACCAGTAATTATAATGCATTGTGATACAGAATTTTGCACAAGATGCCTAAGAGCACAGAAGAGGAGCATCTAAATAAGTCTGGGTGGTCAAGGGAAGTTTCCCGGAAGAGGTATTCATTATGCAAAGAAGAGTGGGAGGCATTTGAGGCAAGGGGAACAGCATATGCTAAAGTGCAGAGGTCTGAGCACAAGGAAATACAATTGAGTCAATCTGGCTACAATGAAAGTGTTGTCCAAAGATAGTCAAGAACAGTAATTGTATTATGATTATGGGCGAGAATGTTCTTGATCTTAGAAGATACATGCTGATTTATTTAGATTTAAAGTGCCATCATATCTGCAACTAATTTTTAAAGGGTTCATGGTAGGGGACAAAAACACATGTGCTGTGGGTGTGGAGAGAGTGAGTGCTCACAAATGTGACAAAATGCTATACACGAGTCTGAGTGAAGGAGGGACAGGTATTCACTGCAGGACTCTTGACACTTTAAATTCAACATTATTCAAAAGAAAATGTTAGAGGAAAAAAAACTTCAGGGCGCTAATAATTCTTTTAAGTTTGTAAAAGTAGTATAAACATGATATAATTGAAAGAATTGGCTAATGAATAATTATCTTCTCTGATGGCCTATTAATTGGGTTATCAGTCATATATCATTGTTTTATATATGTATATATATGTATGTATATGTGTTCTTTATATACATAGACAGACACACACATATATATATGATATATATAATAGCCTTAGTTGGTCCTCTTAAGAGACTGTCTTTACTAAAATTGTCATTTAAGTCCTTTTTTATCTAACAGGAAAACATAAAATCCTTGAGTGTCTAGTAATAGGATTAGAAGGGACTATAAGTTATTTTGTCTAATTTGCTATTAAATAAATAAGCTAAATCACTAGAACTTGCCTATATATATATTATTACTTAGAAAAATCTCCATTGAATAAATTTCCATGACCTTTTAAGTGTTTAGACAGAGGCTCATATTTATTTCTGAATTCTCTAAGATTATTTTTAAGAAGAATGAACCTATAAAAATCCAGTTAATATGCACCACGACCGTTAAAAAAGAGCGTTAGGAATTAAGAGCCAATAATTTAATGCACGTACATTAATATAACAATGTATGTTGAATTTATATCCCTGTTGGCCATCGAGGAAAATGGAATATGAAGGCTGGAATGGGATGGTGGAGAAAGAATAGGCGATGGGCCTGAAAGGAGGAAGGGATGGTGCAGAGCAGAAGACAGAAGGGTGTCGAACCTGTCCTGAGGAAGAGAGATTTAGCAGATTTTGAAGGGATTTTCTTCATTGTGTGTAGTTGCTGTAGATTTTCTTGCCATCTAATGCTCTTTAATTATTGATCCCATTAATCATAGTTTACAGTTTTTATATTTTTGTGATCCTTATTTTTAGAGACTCTATTCATAATGGAATATTTGAAGCAACTTATTATGGTGGAAATTTTCCCCCGTGATAGAGCAAGAGCTCCTGGAGAAATATCACTTCTCGGACCAGATGAAATCAATCTTTACCCGCATTTTAATTTATTACGATGAAGCCCATACACAGGAAAATTATAGTGAATTATGATCTTTTGAAATTGAGTTTTGGCAAAGTTTGATTTTTCAAAAAGGATTTTCTTTGTTGTGAGACTATTTTATTGAGAAAATTATCTTTTATGTCTCCTACTTTTTCCATCCTCTGTCATCTCAAATTACTATGGAGCAAAGATCAGAATCCAGCTGTTGAGGTTGCTCTCTGTTCAGGGAAACAGAGCTGCGTTTCAACTATAGGCTGATCAGTCATTACGTGGGTAAGATGATAATGGATTCTAATAACCAAACTTTTTAAAGGTGGTTTTTTTTTTTAGCCTTTCAAGATGCATTTCACTTCTCCCTAGTATTTGCTTTTCTTTTTTACCAAAATTAACACAACAAGGTTCCTTAGAAGTCAGACTGGACAATTTAAGGAAAATGAACAAAAGGCAGGTAGATGAACAATTTTAGGAAAAAGTAATTTTTCTCCTTGGATGCTTAAAAAAAAAAGCTAATTTTTGTCTCCCACTTTTCCAGCCACTACTTTCTCTTTCTGCATGTATTTATTTTTACAGGCATGGGAGGTTTTGCTGGGCATTCAAGTCTCTTATCTCAGTTCTTCCTGCTTGCTTCTCTTTTTCATTTCCATGTGTTTGTTTTTCTGACATGTATTAATCAAAGTCCACATTATATTGCAGACGGGGCCTATCTCATTGGGGCTGACGTCACAGCCACTTCCAGCCAGCCTAGTTCGCCCTTCATTTTGGTTTCTAAGGCTGTGTTCTTCAATACCCACCCCCACCACCACCGTCAGGGATGTATGTGAAGTTCCCAGGATGTCTGTCACTGTCCTCTTGCCAGCTCCTGGATAACAGCCAATCTTAGATCACAGAAATTTAATGATGAATCCATATCTGTCATGAGCTAGAATTGCTGCAGGGCACATAGTAGGTAACGGCCTAATAAATGTCTGATGGACGAATAAAGAAAGGATTGTGCAAAGGAATAGAGCTCATAACTGAAGTCCTGAAGGAATGAAGCTGTTTAGGCAAGCACTTCTGTCCGTAAGTGCAGCCAATTAAGTAAGCAGACAGCAGCAGGCACGTGTCCCCATGTCCATTAGTGACTGCAGACCGCAGCCTTCGGTTTCCCTGGTGAATGCGTATGCAGGCTGACCTGACAGGAACTGCCTGCCCTATGAGTAATCACAAGACTTCCCGGGGAGAACGATGTCAGGCTTGGGGGTTCCATATTTAGCTTCACCTTTAGTATGAAATGACTTTCTATATCCTCACTATTTGAGGGATCAGCTCTCATTAGCATTCATGCTTGAAATACAACCTTACAGAATCTGTACTTCCTCACATTGATTAAGAGCAAAATCATCTTTGACACATTTTTGGATTGAATTGGCCAGGCACAGTTCTCTCCAAGTCCACGAGCTTCCCATTTTGCACACGTTCCCGTTTCATTGTGCTTTAAGCCAGGTTGCTATTATATAGAGCACTTTAGCAGCCTTGATCTTGGAGACATCAATACCATTATTCCTGTTGTTGCTGATTTAGTGTTACAGCTGCTTCCTCTTTATGTGATTTAATTTGAAGTTTCAGCCCACCAGGGGGCTATTGGTCCCCACCTTTGCAGCTTTAGAGCTGGCTGCTGTTTCTGCTTGGATGTTATTTCCATTCCTATTCATAGTGATTTTCCCCTTCTATATTCATCTAGCAACAGCAAGGCACTGTTCCAGGAACCTGCTCTCTCTACATAAGGCGGAACGTGGAACCATTTGGATGGAAAAATTATAAATTAAAATTATTCTGTTCATTTTAAAATATTCATATTGTGTTGCTCAAATGCCAGTAACTGGAAAATCATGGATAATGTCCTGTTTTTATAACCTCTTTCAGAGTGTTTTAAAAATCTGTTTATGTTGTTACTTAGCCATCTCTTTTCCTGGAGTGGATTTTGTGATAAGGTTTAAAAGAAAAAAAGGGTGTATGAGTCCAGTATCCGATGGCATATTTAATATTAAAATAAGAGCATGCCACTAATTGCAATCCATTTTTTAAACAGAACAATATTTACTCCACGAACAGAGAATATTTATAAAATTATATTTATAAAATTATAAGACTACACAGGGAGCCTATAAACATGCTAGACTATTTCTTTTGAATATACAGTTTTTTAAATGAAATGATGAAAACTAAGCAAAGGTTTACTAATCTCTGGAACTGCATATTTAATTTAAATTAAGAAAACCCATATATCTATAACACTACCACTTTTCAAATACTAAAAACATCTCCAACTTCTTAAATGGAGCTTGTTGTTGTTGTCTCCTGTTTTCTCTGCTAAGTCATCGAATCTTCCATTTCAGGAAACTAACATCCTATTTCTACCCTTGTATTTTCATCGTTGTTTAGGTGTGGGTGAGGGTGTGTGTCTCAGAAAGGCAAGTGGGCAAAAGAGAACGTGTTTTTGTGTGGTTGGCTAGTTTTTCTGCAAAGTAAATATCTCTCTTATTCTAAGGGAAAGAATAGTGATTGGAGACTTCGCTTCCTGCACGCTTTCCCACCTCTGCAGAGCGCATCAAGGAGAGTGAAGATCTTTGCTTTTTGCTTTTGCATTCTGTTAGTTTTCAGTTTACTTTCACATAAAAGCCGTGTGTTTTATTTGTTGTCTCTCTTGGCTAGGAATATTTAAATGTATTTTTAAAAAATATATCTTTATTGATTTCAGAGAGAGGAAGGGAGAGGGAGAGAGAGAAACATCAATGGTGAGAGAGTCATTGATCGGCTGCCTCCTGCACCCCCCGACTGGGGATCGAGCCCGCAACCCGGGCATGTGCCCTGACCGGGAATTGAACCCCGATCGCCTGGATCCTAGGTTGACACTCAACCGCTGAGCCACTCCCGGCCGGGCTAAATGTATTTTTGAAACTCTCCGGCCCCGTCAACTAAAGGCAATTAAAAATTATAATGATAAGATTGTTTCCAGAAACATCCTCTTCTAGGTCAGGCTGTAGTCGTTCTTTGTGTGCCCTGTGTGTGTGTTGAGGATCTTCAGAAGCCACAGATCACTGTAGCACGAGCACATTTCACAGGCCCATTTTATTGTTTGTTGAGACTTGTGAATCATTCTGCCTTTTAAAATAGGCTAATCCTTTAATTGACTATGCATTCAGAAACATTCTCTGTGCCCTGCAAACCTGGGTGGCTATTGCTAACTCCGTTTTATTCATTTTAAATAACACGATGTTATCTAAAAGTATTTCCTTTTGATTTTTGGAAGGAAGTTACTGTAGGCTCTGATATTTGAAGTCAAGATTGTTTATAACAACAACAGAAACAAAGCATGTGTACAGTTTCCTAAGGTCTGATGGATGGAAAGTAGGATACAAGCTGTCAGTAAACAGGTTTTCCAACACAAATACTTATACATCATCCAGGTTCTTTGAACAAAGCCATAAGATGCACTCTATTCTTAATTGACTAAAGAAGACAAATTAGAATAGTTACTAGAGGAGAAATGGATACCTCATAATTAATACTTTGTGAGTTAAACCTTAACCACACTTGACACTTTTCCTTGGGTTGGTGACAGACTGATTGGTGAGTTAACTGCTGATAGTACCTATTCTGTGGAGCGACTGTTCAGTTCCAGGACTTCTAGTGGTCAATAAAACAGGTTTTCTCTGTGATGGGACTGCAGCCTTAGTCTTGATCAAAGTGCTTTGAAGGAAACACGGCTGAACTGATTGGCTGTGAATGTTAATCACTCCATCGGATGCGCTGATAATTTATAGCATTGTTGTAACTCTCTGGTGTTCATAAAATGAACTTAATAACCCAGTGCTACCACGGGATAAGCTGCTTTTTTTCTGCAATTGAATCCCCAGACTGCCTGCATAATAATGCTGAGAAATAGTGCATTAAAAAGAGTGAGCAGCTGGATGATGAAGGAAACAGCTCTGCAGCAGATTTGTTAATTATCTCCTTTGATTCACAGAGGGTGTTTGTGAGATATGGTTGACCAGTGAAGACACAGGGGCTTATGGCAGAGATATTGGCACCGATCTCCCCGCACTGCTGTGGAAACTGGTTGAAGTGATTCCTGAGGGAGCGATGCTGAGGCTTGGCATGACAAATCCGCCCTATATTTTAGAGCATCTGGAGGTAAGGAAAAGCACCCCATTTCCATGCTGACACCGACAATAACCAATCCAGACAGGGTGGCAGCCTCGGCATTATCAAATGAACTTCATTTAAAACCACTTGCTCATTTTTTGTGTGTGTGGTCCCACGTTACCAGGAGTGAATTGAGAATTTCAAATCCCCTTCTTTGTCAGGCTGCGCATCTTGTTTTACTTCCTCAGCATTGATTACTGTTGCCTAGCCTTTCCAGCACTTGCCATCTTGTCACAGTTCTTTGTTTCTTTTTTGTAGCCCTTCTTTCTGTTGCATAAATTTGCCTCAATTCCTCCATTTAGAAGCCTTGTCTAGTTCGGGGCTGCTAATATGCTACATTACTTTTGCAGCCAACAGTGAACCTCATATTACCTGTGTTATGACTATTGCCCCGTCAGTAAGGATACTGTGCTGTAAGTCTGAGGATGTTAGAAATGTCATCCCTTTGTCAGGAGACAGGAGTGAGTAGAATGAAAGAGACACAGAGTTTGGTAGTCTTCCATCTGTTTTTCTCGTAGTCACTGTGAAAAAGGGAGCTGTAATCATGTGAGATCCGTGGTTTCATTTTTATACTCCCCATGGATCAGAATGCTTCCCTGCAAGTAGCTTACCCTTAAACTAGGAAAACGGACATGTGCACAAGTAACGGGTACCTGAGGGCAGATGCCACAATAACCACGGCAGTGAATATGGACAGGGAGCGGTCATTTAAATGAAAAAGCACATGCTAACCTGGCCAGTGTGGCTCAGCGGTTAAGGGTCAGCCTATGAACCAGAAGGTCACAGTTCGATTCCCAGTCAGGGCACATGCCCTGGTTGCAGCCTCAATCCCCAGTCGGGGGCATGCAGGAGGCAGCCGATCAATGACTCTTTCATCATTGATGTTTCTATCTCTCTCTCTCCCTTCCTCTCTCTGAAATCAATAAAGACATATTAAAAAAAAACGACACACATGCTAGGATCCATAACTATACTATATTGAATAAAGTAATTACATTAGGCCTACAGTTATGGATAAGAAATTTAATAAGTGCTGTTGGAAAGTCATGTGCAAAGTATAGAAAAAAGTCACATTTTAAATCATTTGTGTTGTTAGCAGTTGGTTTATGCAGAAAAATAACATCCCCAAAATTTAAAAGTAAGTGTACCTGCTAAAATTTAATGCATAAATGCAAATGAATATTCAAAGATTTTAAAGATTGTTTCTGTTGATTTGATTTGAGGACTTGTTAAGGTTGCTGAAAAGCCTCCCTAATATCAACAGCGTATTTTAGAAATTCTGAAAACAGAGTTGATAGGAATCTAGTTATTAATTATAAATATGTCATGAAGAAATTTAGCAACTTTAGTTTTGTTATTTATGTTTTCCTAGCCAGATTTTTCAGTAAAGGTATATTATCTATGTGTTAACTTTGGTACTTTGGAAAGTGTGGCGCAATTATGATTTGCTATTAAAAAATAAGTCACAGGTATGTCAACTTTTACTTAACTCTTTGATTCTACACTTGTAAAAGCAAGTGATTATCTGTAAAAATCAAATATGCGGAGACCATTGCAGTCTTGCCGTGTTTGCAGTAGAAATGAAACATACATCATGAAACCAGGACATAGCTAGGTATAGGGTGGGTAGGAAGGGAAGCCCTACCATTATATAGTCAATAAACAGTTTTGTCAAGGATCAAGGGAACCACAGCTGCTGGTCAGAGAAGTTCAGGTAAGGAGTAAACACAGGGGGAAAATATCTTTTATTGGCTCTGAGATGACTAACCAAATACCTCTTGGAATATATCCAGCACTTTAATTAATTGCAAGATTGCAGAAACTAATAGCATATTTATAGCAAATCCTACAGCTCAGCACCTAAAGTAGTGCTAGTTGTTGACCTCTGAATAGATGCTCCAGGAGAGTGTCTAAAAAATCAACAGAAGATGATAACTGCAGCTTTCCATTTTACCTGGAAAAACACCAGATGTTTAATTCATAGGCTGTGGTTAGAATGATCAGCTCTGATTGCCATGACATTACTTTTTTTAAATTCTTGCTGTAAGATATTTATAATATTGACCTTTTCTCCTGCGTTGTCATTTGCCTGGGTCAAGGACCTTGTCATATCCACCTCTGGTTCTGCCCCACCCAGAACTGGATCAGTAAGTGAGTGAATAAAGGGATGAATTAAAGAAGAGCCTTCTTCATGAAATAAATTGTAGGCCCACTCTATAGTCTTTGAGGTCTTAACATTCTGGCCAGAAGACACAGCAGAAGATGACAAAGTAAATCAGCTTCAAGGGTGAGAGTTTGTCCCAAAGAAAGCCACCCATTGCCGTGTACCTCATGAGCAGTTCTGATGTGCACACCAAGGGAGAAAGCAATACAAAGGAAACTGGTGAAAACAAGCGAAGGTGTGCACAACTAAAAGACCCACACCATTCGGAAGTAAGAGCTTTTCAGGTATTCTTCTGTCGCTTTGACCAAACCTTCACACACACCGTGGTAGTCCCCCTCAGCTGATGGAAGAGCCCAGAGTTTTCAGTGTTCCCCAGAGGCTTCACTGGCTTCGCAGTGAGAAGGACACTAGGAAAGAGAGCCCACGCCTGGTGAGCCTAGGCTTGCACCCACTAGTACATCCCATTTCCCCGTTTCCCTCTTGCTAAGCTTAGGCCACTCTAAAGAAATTACTTGGCTTACCTAAAGAGCACTGAAGAGAGCTCACCAAGAAGAAAAAAAGAAAACAGGAGAAAAGATGAAAACAAAAATAACACCAGTGAATGACAGGCAGTGATTATTTTAACCTGCGGGGATAGAAAGAGCCCACTCTTGAAATAACTGCTCTGGTGCTTTAATACTGCTCAGTGAGGCTTTCCTGAGAATTCTACTGGCAGCACCCAGCCTTCAGTGTATCTGGAAGATGCTTCAGGTACAGACTTTAATTATAGGGCACTTCACTAGGCTGTTTCCCTACTTCATTTTCCTCACCTCCCATTCGCCTGACTCTTGAGATTTTTTTAAAACCCTTTTACCAGCTTAATTTTTTTTCTTTTTTATTGAACCGTTT
This sequence comes from Miniopterus natalensis, assembly GCF_054644295.1. Classification (NCBI taxonomy): domain Eukaryota; kingdom Metazoa; phylum Chordata; class Mammalia; order Chiroptera; family Miniopteridae; genus Miniopterus; species Miniopterus natalensis. The sequence continues at coordinate 63,096,776 of NC_142089.1, read as the reverse complement.
AAAGGGGTAGTAATCACTTAAAGAAAAACAAAGTTTCTGCCACTGTTTAAAAGAGTGGTGTGGAAAAATAGATCTATCAATAATACAATTTATTAAATCTTTATAGGAACAGAAGATGCATGCTATAGTTCTATGATATTATAGTTATACATATAGGATGCACTTTTAAGGTTTTACCAAGAGTCTAATATTATATGGGGCATATCATATAGTAAATGTTGATTAAATGTGTAGTGAATAAATGGAAGGGAGGGGGAATTCTTAATCCCTAACACGCAAGTAGTCAATTGTCTGGAACATCTACAAAACCTGTTTTTAACATATCAGTGTGTTAAACAATGTGGGATTCACTTCACACGACTACATAGTTGGCAAAGAGATATCTCAGGTATATATGAAAAACACCCAGAATTGAAGAAGCATAACAATGAGCGTATGTAATACTTATTAAATTTGGGTATAAAGTAGGAACAATAGGTAAAATAATAGATTAAAACATTTTACCTCATCTTAAAGTCGGTGGTGCCTCTCCATTACCCACAGGCTAAAGATAACCTCTTTAGCATGACATGCAGGGCCCTTAGGATGCTTCTTCCATAACATCTCTGCCCGATGGTGCCTCCTGTGTAGCCTGTATTTTTTTTTTTTTTTTTGCCATTTTATACTCCTACAAATTTTACTTTAACTTTTTCTCATTTCATACTTACTGCATGTTAACAGTTGGTAGTAATGAGTTAATCAGATATACTAACAATTGCTACTATGTGTATTGATGAATGTAATGCCCATGTAGCGGCAAATACAAGATATTTCCCTGTGTGTTTGACTTCCTATTGATATCACTAAGGCAATGACCCTGGCATTTTCTTCTTTTATGAACTCTGACCTTTTAGAAAGTAGATGGCTTGTGAATTTGACTACTCTTGAACCTATATTGCTCAGTTTTGCCCTCCCAGTGGTAGGTAGCCCATAGCTGAGGTTTAATTCAGACTGAGCATAATATACATGAACCCAACAAGGTGTGCTGAGGCCAGTGATAGTGATACAGTGGCTACTGCTAACTGGGCACCAGGCGTCACTGGTAGCGTTTTTCAAGACTGAACAATAGTAATAATAATATCACTACAGTTTATTGAGTGCTTATTATTTTCAAGAAACCATGCTGGTTGCTTTACACACTATATCTCCTTCCCTTTTTATGGTAAGCTAGCTGCAGGGAGATTATTATCCTCACTTTATTGATAGAGAAGCCATCTTAGAAAGCTTTAATAATTGGCCAAATTACACAACTAGGTAGTAGCCAAACTGGTTTCTAGTCTCATCTGCCTCCAAAGTGCTTTCTGTTATACCACACTCCTATGAAGCCTTCCCAGATGGTCCCTTCCATGCTTTTTCACTCTGTCCAAGGTATCTCTACCGCTCTCGTCACGGGGAGCTGTGGTCACTTACTTACATGTACATTCAACAAAACTGTGATGGTCTTGAGGGAGAGAGAGGCTGCTTGTTCATCTCCACATTTCAGTGCCCGTGATGTGTGCACTTACTGAGTGTGTACTGAATGTTTTGGTAGCTCTAACCCTAGCCGTTCCTTGACTGCATGCCTTTGTATTTTGAAGTATCTTCGTATCTGTGCCGAGGATCTAGTTTGGGAAGAATTTGTGGATGGTTGTCACATGTTTCTTTCAAATATGAGTCACACTGCTGTGACTAAGGGATGTACTTTATTTATTTGCTCTGCTAAAATATCAGCGGTAGATAGTATCTTTCGGACTATCTAGAGCAGTTGAGCTCATTGTATGACTATCAAATTTGTAGATTATCTAGGCCCTTAGCTTCTTTATTTTTCTGCTTCTTAGCTTTCACTGCTTTTTGTAATCTTCATCAGAGAAGTCAACAGTGAATGGTGAAGGAGGAGAAATTAAAACCAGGCAGCTTGTCTTGTTTTTTGTTTTATGGGTTGGCTAATTGGGAAAAGATAGTAAAGCTGTTGACCAGCAGAGGATGTGGGAAGTATATGTGGATTTCATTTATCTAAGCTATTCTGGTTCTCCCTGTGTTGTAAATAATTAAAAATAACTGTTATCTCCCTTTAACATATGTAATACTGTATGTCTTAAAATCACATCAGAACTTTAGTCATGTACAGCCGGGTCCACAGAGGGTAAACTGAATAATCTACGGGGCAGATACTTGTTGTTAAGGACTTTTACTTCAAATTATGAATAAAGCAAATTATTTATTTTTAAATTTATATTGCTCTGAATTTTTTTTTTAAATATATCTTTATTGATTTCAGAGAGAGGAAAGGAGAGGGAGAACTAGAAACATCAATGATGAGAGAGTCGTTGATCGGCTGCCTCGAGCTCGCAACCTGGGCATGTGCCCTGACCAGGAATCTAACCCCAATCGCCTGGATCCTAGGTCGACGCTCAACCGCTGAGCCACGCCCGGCTGGGCGCTCTGAAAAATATTGACACTAATATTCACATTGATATTACACTACATTTTATTTAGCTTGAATTAAAATGCATAGCTTTGTACAAGAGTTATATTTAGCATATTCATGTTATATATATTGTATATGTTATATAAGGTTAATCATAAATAGTGATATTTTAAATGTTTCATCTGTTTTTGGTTGAGTAATCTTATAATGACTACAACAAATCAGTTTCCCACTAGCCTTGATTTTTGTATGTTTACTTCCTAGTTAATTGACCTTATATTCTAACCTAAGTGTATATTTAGCAAAATTAATTTATCCAGCAAAGGACGGTAATATCTGTCAAGGACTTTTGCCACATGGTAATTTATGAGCATTAATAGTATGTTTGGCTTGGCAGACCTATAAAATGCCTCGTAGTTTTAAAACAAGAACAAACCCAGTCCCCGCTGTGCTTATGTTTCATCAAAGCAATACAGCATCTCCAAACCAAAGTCAACAGTTCACATGGGGTCTTAAGTTTTTTTTCCTTAAGGTTTATACTTTCCAGAATAATAGAAAAATATGCAGATAGATTTTGTGTTGTATAAAAACTATTTCCCCCCTTTGATGCATAGAAGGATGTGCTGGATGACTTACTTTGAGCAAGGAAATGGGAAGGAAAAACCCTGTATTTCTGCCGTCCACATACAGCTTTTGGGATATGTGAGTGTGTGGTTTGATCGGACTGTTGGCACCCAGTCTCTTGCTGATTATAATCATCAGCACTTTACTTCATTCTTAACTTGGCATTTATGAGTAGAATTCAGGAGGTCAGCGAAACCTCTGAAACTGGAAACCAGAGTTTGTGCCTCTCTGAAAATTTGGGGGGAGAAACCCTTCCTCAAATATTAAAAGGATTCATATCCATAATAACAAGTTTATCAGGCTTTACTGGGAGCCGCATTCTGCCACCTGGGAGCAGCCCCCCTAGCAGCGAAGGTAAGGGTGGAAGAAGTGCCCGCCCTTGTCGTCCAGTGACCTGACGATTTCTGATCCAAGATGAAATGAACATGCTGACTGCAGGCGCCACCCCCGTTCCACCTCTGCAGTCTCTTCACTCCCGCCGTCCTCACTTGTTCACTTGTTCAGGCTTCAGCCCCTAACCCCAGCTTTGCTCAAGAAGCCTAAGCTTTTCTTGAACTCAGCAGCCCTCAGGAAACTTTACATAGCTTATTCCTGCTTTTTTTCCCTAATAGAATTTATTGGGGTGACATTGGTTCTCAGGACCTTACAGATTTCAAGTGTACAACCCAATGAAACATCCTCTGCACACTGCATCGTGGGCCCGTCGCCCCGAGCAAAGTCTCTTTCTGTCCCGATTTCCACCCCTTTGCCCACCTCCACCCAGCCCCAGCCCCCTTTCCTCTGGCCGTCACTGCCCTTTTGTCTGTTTCTATGTGTATATGTATCCACGGTTTTGGGCTAATCTCTTCACCTTCTTTCATCCAGCTCCCCGGGCCCCTCCCCTCTGACAACTGTCAGTCTGTTCCATGCTTCCGTGCCTCTGTTTCTGTTTTGTTCGTCAGTTTATTTTGTTCATTAGATTCCACATATAAGTGAGATCATATGGTATTTGTCTCTTTCTGACTTAATGCTTATTACTGAGCCCCAAAGACTCCTGATTATATGCAGGCCAGAGGACCCAGACAAGAAATGGAGTCATAAATAGACAGACTCAATCTCAACAGATTACTCTTTGTTGCTTCCCCTACAGACACAGTCTCAGTTTCATCAGGAACTTTATTTTTATTGTCCCAGGTATGTTTTCAGGGAAAATGAACTATTTTGTGGATGGATGTTTCTCATGTTGAACGTATTGGCCACCTCTGTCTTCCTGGGGAGCACAGTGGAAAATGCCTTGTTCAAGAATTTTATTTATATGACCATCAATAATTTATACCGAGACCTACCCTGTGGGCTTCACTGGTGCTCTCAGTCCTAATTTCTTTTTTATTTTTTAATTTTTTATCTTTATTGATTTCAGAGAGAGGAAAGGAGAGGGAGAGAGAGAGATAAAAACATCAATGATGAGAGAGTCATTGATCGAGCCCACAACCCGGGCGTGTGCCCTGACCAGGAATCGAACCCTGATCGCCTGGATCCTAGGTCGATGCTCAACCACTGAGCCACGCCCGGCCGGGCTCAGTCCCAATTTCTAAATCACAAAATAGCATGTGTGGGAGTCTAGACTCTGTGTAAGAATATAAATGGTCAAGTCGTTTTTGATTATCATAAAGTACGTTAGTCCACCTTGTGGTAAAAACTACCTGAACTTCTCAATGACCAATACCTTTTTTCTCTTTTGCCATTGACCTATGTTATTGAATATTGGATATTGCTCATGAAATCCGGTGACATGCGGATATTCATTCCCAAAAGAGACAATCGTTTTTCTGAGAGGAAAAGAAATGAGGGATAAAACGTGTCAAGATGATGAGTGGGAAAGACTGCAAATGCTCTATAAAGAAACTAACATCATAGTCAAATATCTGCAGCCACGTGTCTCTGTATATATATCTTTTAACAAAGCAGAACACTCACACACACACATATGTAGTTCTAATGCTTGAGAAGCCTGGAAATTTACATATTCCAATTGTGGCATACAAATATTCCTACTTCATCTTTTAGTCTCCTAGCGTACATTTCCGTTTATAAAGGAGGGAATTAGATACGTATGTGTTTTAATTTGTGTCTTAAAAGGCATTCCACATTGCCATTCCCCTGAATCCTTAATTTTTTTTATAGGAGTAGCTGAGAAGGTTTCCACGTCACCTGTCAAAATGAGTATAGTTCAAACTCCACAGTACACCAGCTGTGGGCTTTATCTTTCTCATTAATTTAGGAAGTCAGTTCTGCTCAAGCCCCTGAAAAGCTGCCTTTGACTTTCCTTCGTAAGCACAGAGGATGGCTCGCACATAGGCAATCAGCAGAGCTTCCTTTGCACTCTCCTTTTGAGGCTAGGATCGTTTTTGTATTGATTTCTTTGCTCTGATAGCCTGTGAAAGGTTACCTTAGGCACTTGCTAATTCAGCACTTAGTAAAATGAAATTCTCATATTTTATACCAGCTGGGTAATGGAATTTTCAGGTGATTCATGGTGTAGAACAGAAAGGTTGGTAATGAAGTTACTGGTTCAGAGAATAGTTGAGGAACATTCTGCGTGTTTTTCAGAAAGTAAAGCGTAGTTTCTTAGTTTGCTTCTGTTACTTTTTAACCTGCGGAATCATTTGTTGTTTTCAGGTCCATGTGCTTCTCTCTTCCCTGTGTCTCCCTTTGACTACCACAAAAAACCACCCACCTGAAAGTGTCTGGCTTCCAGAATTGAAATTCAAAATTCTTTAATGGCATTTAACAGTAAATAATGATTGTCTCCTAAATTGGAACATAAATGTTTTAAAGTTAATATTGTTAAGAACTCCTTTATTTGCATATGCTATAGCAGAAGAATAGAATAGAATAGAATAGAATAGAATAGAATAGAATAGAATAGAATAGAATAGAATAGAATAGAATAGAATAGAATAGAATAGAATGGGCATGAATGGACTCTGTGTACTAAATCACTTTTTAAAATTTTTATTTACTGATTTTAGAGAGAGAGAAAAGGAGCGAGAGAGGGAGAGAGCGAAACATCAATTTGTTGTTCTGTTTATTTATGCATCCATTGGTTGATTCTTATATGTGCCCAGACTGGGGATTGAACTTGCAACCTTGGAGTATTAGGATCACACTCTAACCAAAATTGCTACCCAGCCAGGGTCTGTGGATAATTTTAGCATCAGAAGGTGTTACGTGTGGGCCAGAGAAAAGTAAACTGTTTAGAGGAATGTTGAAAGTTCTCCAATTACTCATGATTTAGAGGGGAAAACCTCTTCTTTTTCTTTTCATAGCATGTATTTCTTTTTGTATGTTTTAAAAAGGTTCAGGCCTCGGGTAGAGTGGGAGCTGAGTGAAGGGGGGGAAAAGGGGGAAAATGGGGGACATCTGTGATACTCTCAACAATAAAAATAAAATAAAATAAAATAAAATAAAATAAAATAAAATAAAATAAAATAAAATAAAATAATAAATAAATATCAAAACCACTGAAAAGTGCTACGTGTAAATCGTTTGATTAGAGAAAATATTGTGGATAAGTCTTTCTCTAATATATGGCAACAAAGAAGTAACTTTTTTAATTACATGTTAAAATATATCTGAAAAGTAAGTTTTATATCAGTCGTTATTATACATTGTCATATGGACTATCACCTTACATTTTGATCAATTGAAGTTTCAGACGTTAATCTTTTAATTGGTTTGCTACTGTATTTTCAGCCTGCATTTTTTTCCACCTTAACAGATTCTAGTTGTTCTTGTCTCTATTTCTCTATTACTGCTTGTATATTAGTTTCCTAAGGTTGCTCTAACAAAGTACCACAAATCTGAGTGGCTTAAAATAACAGAAATTTATTCCTTCACAGTTTTGGAGGCCAGAGGTCCAAAATCACACTGTTGGCAGGGTTAGTTCCTTTCTTGAGGGAGAACCTGTTCAGTTTTCCTCTCCTGGCTTCTGATAGTTGCTAGCAATCTTTGGCATTCTTTGCTGGTAGACGCATCACTGCAATCTTTGTTTCAGTTTTCACATGGTTATTTTTTTATGTCTCTGTATCCAAACTTCCTCTTCTTATAAGGGCACAAATCGTTGAATTATGGTCCATCCTAATTCAGTTTGACCTCATTTAAACTTTATTACATCTGCAAAGACCCTATTTCCAAATAAGATATTATTTTGAAATGTCAGAGATAGTGCAGGTTTTGTTCTGGACCACCCCAATAAAGCAAGTATCACATTAAAACAAGACATAATCTTTTTTCTGGTAGAGGGTCTTGACTTCAATTTATTTAAAAAATGTTATCTTCTGAGGCATAAAAAAACAAAGACAATAAAATGAGATATACTTGTATGTTATTCCACTGCCTTCTGGCCTCTAATTTCTGGTAAAAAATCAACTGTTGATCTTATTGAGGCTATGTGATCAGCTGCTTCTCTCCTGCTGTTATCAGGACTTTTTCTTTGTTTTTGGACAGTTTGATTGTGAGATGTCTAGATGTAGATCTCTTTGAGTTTATCCTACATAGAGTCTGGAGAGCTTCTAGGATGTGTGTAGATTAATGTTTTTCTTCATATTTGTGAGTTTTGGCTATTCTTCAAATACTATTTCTGTCTTTTTCTTTCCTCTCCTTCTGGAATCCACATTCTGTGTATGTCATTGTGCTTTATGATGTCCCACAGATTTGTAAATACTGTTAATTTTATTCATTTCTTTTTCTTTCTGTTCCTCAGACCAAGTAACCTCAATTGACTGGCCTTCAAATTTGCTGATTCTTTCTTCTGTTAGCCTAAATCTCTTGCTAAGTCCAGTTAGTGTATTTTAAAAATTTTAATTCTTGTATTTTTCATACTGAAAGTACTATTTGGTTATTTTATAATTTCTATCTCATTGATATTTTTTATTGGGTGGGACATTATTTTCATGCTTTTCTTTAATTCTATAAACGTGGTTTTCTTTACTTTGAACATATTTTAAACGGTGACTTAAAATTGTTGTCTAGTAAGGCCAATATCTGGGCTTTTGCCATGGTCGTTTCTATTACCTGCTTTTTTTCTTGTGTGTTTTGCATGTTTTATAATTTTTTGTTGAAAACTAGACAATTGAATATATATTTGAATATAATGTGGCAGCTCTGGAAATCAGATACTTCTCCTTCCTCAGGGTTGTTTTGTTGTTATTGTTGTCATTTAATCATTGACTTTTCTTAATTAATTCAGTAGAATCTGTATTCTTTTTTATGCGTGGCCAGTGAAGTCTCTACCAAATTAGCTTAGTGGTCAGCTAGTGATTGTACAGAGATTTCCTTAAATGCCTGGAACCAACAAGTTTCTCAGTCTTTGCCCTATGTGCATATTGGAACATGCCTTCAATGCTTAGTCAGGTTGCTTACAACTCTACCCTTACCTTCACTTCCTGCTTGTGCAAAACCTCAGGTTTAGCCAGATGTGAGAGCCAAGGGCCTTCTCAGGTCTTTACTGAGCATGTGCACGACCTGGACATACACACAGCCCTATGTATGCATATGGCCTTGTAGATTCCAGGAATATGGCTGTATTTTTCAAAGCCCCCTCTGGACATTACATTCCCTAGCTTTTCTTTGTAAACTTTTTGGTTTGTTTATTGTTTGCCCTAACTTATTCACAGCCTCAGGCAGCCATGATGTTAAACAATAACAGCTGATTATTTTTCACATTTGCCCCTGGGAAAAAGACTAGTCTCACTGGGTGCCAGGTCAAGTTAAACAACCATGCCCATGTGTGTAGTCTTCCACTGAACAAGGTCAAATAATGCCTGTTTTCTGTGAATGGGACTTTGAAGGAGCTCCAACTTTCTTTTTTTTAAATTATTTATTTATTTATTTATTTTATATCTTTATTGCTTTCAGAGAGAGGAAAGGAGAGGGAGAGAGAGAGATAGAAACATCATTGATGAGTCATTGATCGAACCCGAAACCTGGGCATGTGCCCTGACCGGGAATTGAACCCCGATTGCCTACATCCCAGGTCGACACTCAACCGCTGAGCCACGCCCGGTTGGGCGAGGAGCTCCAACTTTCTTCTGCCCCCTCTAATAGCTGCCAGGCTGCTGATTTTCACCATAATTGAAGGCTATTGGTTTTCAAGGCTGCCATAGAACTGGGGAGTGAGAAGTGAGAAAAAGACAGGTTTGAAATGCCACGTAGCTCACTGTTCTTAGATTCCTCCATTTTAAAAAGTATTAATGCTCCCCAGATTGTTGCAAGCCTTTAGTTAATACTCAGTTCTGAAAAAGTTGATTCTGACCATTTTTGTCACTGACCTCATTGCTCTTATGGAGGAGAAGATTTTCAGAGATCTTTATTCTGCCAATCCTGCTGATGTTAGTGAATATTTTTTTAAAAAGATTTTTTTAATAGATTATTATTAGAAAGAGAGAGAGGGAGGGGGGAGAGAGAGAGAAACATCAATGTGAGAGTGAAACATTGATTGGCTGCCTCCTACTCACCCCCTACCAGTGATTGAGCCTACAACCCAGGCATGTGTCCTAATCGGGAATCAAACTGGCAACCTTTTGGTGGATGGGATGATACCCTACCAACTAAGCCACACCGGCCAGGGCAGTAAATATTATTTATGCCTTGAAATGGGCTGTCTCCCTGTGTGTCATTTGTGTGGGGGGCCATTTGTGTGTGGGGTTGAGTCCGTTTTCTTGCTGAATTTTTATGTTCCATGTCAAAGGTGCCATCGGTCACTTATGGTGTCATCTGCCCTCCTAAAGCTTTTGAGGAAGAGCTCATGTCATTAGTAGATTATGGACAGCAAAAGATCACTGTTAATTGAGTCTCTCAGTGACCTGTAGCAAACATCACCCTCATAGAAAGCACACGTTTATGGACTAAAATGTATGCCTCATTAGATACTCATAGCTCTGGGTACCACATAGAAGGTAATGTCACATATACATAGATCTTGCCTATGACAAATAGTTTGCTTCCCTTTCTTTTTTAATTGATTTTTTCCCATTAAAAATCATATTAAATATTATTTTGTCATTTCTATTCTGATAGATAATTTGACTTCCATAACCACTATCTTTTATGTTGAAGCTGCTTTTGGGCTCAGTTCATAAAAAATGCTTGTTTTCTTGGTAGATGACATCCCCTTTACTGTGCCACATTCAGTTACCTGTATAGTCTTCCCAAAAGCTTTGTACATCAATAGGTTAGGCATTTGTTAATCAGGAAGTGGATGTTTGCTGTTGGTGCTGCTTTACTAAACTAAAGAGATATCAAACTTGCAATTAATAGTTACAAACTATAAAACTTGCAGCAGACTACTGGAAAATATTGGTATTTCGAGAATATTTAATTCCTGGAATTAAAGAGTCATTTCAAAATCTTCAGTAGATTGTTTTACTGTCATGAAATAAATACAAATTTTAAAGTACTTCTGTTTTATTACCAACATTTATGTTAAAAATATCTCTATGGTGTTTTTGTTTATTATCCTTCTAACTGAATGAGTCATGAAGTGTTCACAGAAGTAAAAGACCTGAGTCTGAACCAGTTTTGTCATTAATCTTGGCAAATTTGTTGAATCGTGATCACTCCCTCCACGTCCGAGTTTTTCTGAAAAGGGAAGACCGTTTTGAAGGGCTTGAGCTGAATGAGATAGATTTAAAATTTTTCATTTGAGCTCTAATGTGGAGCCTTCTAAAATCTTTTAAAACTCATTTTACTTGATGTGACTTAGAACTTAAAAGAACAATAGCATTTCAAAAAATGGTTGTGCCATTTCATTAGCCGGTGTTTTGTGTGAAACTCTTGCACTGGCAGTTCGGAGTCCTGGGGCGGAAAGGCTCTGCTGCAGGAAGATGGGGAGTCACCTGCTTGGCATGCATCTTCTACCCAACACCTGAGAAAGATACATTGCTTTTGGATATCATGGCCCTCCCACACTTGCAAATACTTTTCATGTTGCAAATAATACAATACAAAAATGAAATTTACAGAAAACAATATCGCAAAGATCTCTGTTGTTCCAGGAATGATTGTTCTACACAGAGACTCTTCCTGTTTCCCACCCATGGCCCTGGAGAGCGGTTGGAAATCATTTCTGTGGCTGACTTGAGGCCTCAAACACACCCTTCTAGCATTCACCTCCATCACTTCGGGCTTGAAGTACTCTCAGCCCTCTTACTGAGCCTTTATAAGCCTCCCAGGCACCAGCTACTCTTCTTTTATATACTCTCAGTTTTATCAGTGGAAGTCTATTGGTTTCTTGTGTCTCTCCTTTTCAGAGTCCTTACTATTTCTGGAAAGAAATTTTCAAAAGAAAGCAGGATAAACAATAACCTGCTTCTGTTCTTCTTCTTACCAATAAGCCTAGCTCACCCTCACCTCTATTCATGACCGCACCTTCAGGTACATTTTATGCTTGGGACATGGGTTATCAATGAGTTAATACACAAGCCTCAGTGTGGTATAGGTTATGGGCTTTTCTCTTGTCTTCAGAAAGCATTCTTGATTTTAGAACTTAAAGAGTCATAAAAGCAGAACTGAGTGTTGCTGACCGTCAGGGCCATTCTTTGGTCGTCCTAGTTGTGCTGCTGATTTGTGTTCTCTGGGTTTTGATGTTTTCAGATATGAACAGAGGCATGATAGCAGTTACCCTGAACAAAGAAAAATGTATCAACAATTCTTTTAACGGGTGGGGACCCTTTTTTCTGCCAAGGGCCATGTGGCTATTTATAAAATTATTCATGGGCCATACAAAATGATCAGCTTAAAAATTAGCTGTGAAAAAAGCTCCTGGATTTATTGAATTTTGAGTCCCACCTGCAGTTGCCTTGGCAGGGCCAGACCAAATGATTTTGCAGGCTGGACATTGCTTACCCCTGCTTTATAAGATAATATTAATTTAAGATTTTGTTTTAACCTGGAATAGAGTAACATTGGTAAAATAATGAATTAACGTATGTAGAATGTTTAGAATAGTACCTGGCACATAGAAGGTACTCAGTAGTTATTAGCTATTATTATTGTTATTATATAAGAATTTTGAAATTTTATGTAATCCTGAAAGTATAAAATTTGTTTTATATTTTCCTGTGCTAAGGTATCTGTTGGAGTGGAGGTTTCCAATGTTTAAGTATCTTCTCATCAGAAATCTCATGATTAATAGAGCAAACTGGAGTCTCGAGTTCTCCCAGGCAAGGAGAAAGCTGGCTAGGGAGGGAGTGAAGCAGAGCTCATGGTGGAAGTGAGACTTTCCCAGGGCTGTGGGAGGCAGAGTGGCGCACAGGTCACTGGTCACTGGGCAGAGGTGGAGGGTCCCGTGTCTGCTGGGCCTCCGCTGGAGCGCTGCCGTCTTGTCTTTCCCCAGCGGAATGCCTGTGAGAGTTGTCCACGGCGTTGTGTGCGCTGGGAATCCGTTTCTGTTCCATTGCTGTGAAGTGTGCCGTCGTGTTATTGCACTATAGTCTGTTCGGCCATTCTCCTGTTGAACATTTGGATGATTTCCAAATCTCAATTATTATGAGTAAAGCTTATGTGAACATTATCATATGTGTCCTTTGGTGGACATATGCAGTCATCTCTCTGGGGTGTATACTTAGGAGTGGAATAGCTGGGTCATAGGGTAGGCATATGTTTTTCTTTAATAAAATTGCCAGCCTTGGTTAAGAGTTCCCACTGTTCTCTTAAAAAGACTTTTGAATGTGAATTAGTAAAGACTCTTCAACAGGTGACCCTGTGTAATATTCCCCCCAAAAGGGGAAGTGTTTGGGATTGGTTATGAGTTAGTTTTTCCAGGGGATAGTTGATGTAATGCCTATTCCAGAGAATGAAAAAGTTCAGAATATAGAGGTTTTATTTATGTTGGATATATTTATATGAGGGCCAGTTGAATAACTGAGCAATGTATTCTGTTAGAATGCATTCTGGTATGATTTAGTTAAATCTATAAGAAAAAGATTTCACTCTAAATCCTTATGTGTTATATTTGAGGGCACTGTTCTGAAAAATCTGAAGACCTTGATCCTAACCCTATTTCTAACACCATATAACTGTGTGACCTTAGGTGAGTCATGTAACCCTTTCGAATCTTTGCCTTTGTCTGGAACCCAGTAGCGGTGGGAGGGGAGTTTGATCTGTATTTCTCTTAGGTTCTTTACAGTTTTTTCTTCTGAGATTATTTTAATAAGTCATTTAAAGTTAGTTAATATGTCTTATTTCCTTACATGTCTAATTAATAAATTATTAACCTAATAAATTAATTTCTACCAAAGAAAAATAAGTAGTTACAGACTCAAAGACTTCAGAAGTGAGTCTAAATTTCAGACTTTTCATACAATATAGGCTTTACTAAACCAAAAATGTATGTTCTTAAAAATAAAATACTAAAACTTCACTGGCAACTACTCTGGTTTTGTAATGTATCACAGATGTGGCTCCTCTGCCACTACGTAATCAAAATCCTAAAGGACATTCCACATATAATGTTGCAAAGATTCAGCTTTGGACTGGGTTTTGTAGTCAGCTTGAAACAAATTCAGCCAGTCTGTGGCTCTTCAGATCCTGCACTGATTCAGAGTTTCACATGTGTCTGGTGTTTTTCTTACAGTTATTAGTAGGTGCCACAGTGTAGGAAAAAGGGCAATCAGCTGTTTCTGTTATGATTAAAGGTAGAAGTTTCCTTTCACAGTCTTGCCATTTCAAAACTTGATTCCTTTATTACATCCAGATGGGACCAAAGGAGGCCTTATATTGTATTTTTTTCTTAATGCAGAATATATAATTTTATCTGGTAATACAAACTACTTTGTGAAAATATAAACAGGAAACAGATGTTAGTTAATAGTTTTATTACTGAGTGATGAAATGTAGTATATTCTCTTTGAAGTCGACAGTGAGAATTTCTCTGTCATGTTACACATTGTAATGTTCATTAAAAATTAAAATGAATTTGCCCTGGCTGGCAGGCTCAGTGGTTAGAACATCGGCCTGTGTACCAGAAGGGTCTCGTGTTCAATTCCTGGTCAAGGGTACCTCGTACCCCAGTTTCCACTTCCCTCCCTGCCCCTGGTTGGGGCTCGTGTGGGAGGCAGCCAGTTGATGTATCTCTCTCACATCAATGTCTCTCTCTCTCTCTCTCTCTGTTTCTCTCTCTTCCCTCCCCCTCCCCCATTCTCTCTGAAAAGCTATGGGAAAAAAATATCCTCAGGTGAGGATTAACAACAACAACAAATTAAAATGAATTTAATCATTTTATTATTGGTTGTTATAAAGATAAAAATAGGAAATATTCTAAATATTTAAATATTTTATTTGTTTAGGAATTCTGTTTTGGGCAGGAAACTTAAGATAAGTTTGGGGACTAGACTAACATAGTATGTGAGCAATATCCTTCCCTCTTCAACTGACTTGCTTTGTTATATGATCTCCTAGTGTCTTAGGTTTCGATTTTAGGCTACTGTAATTTAGTAATACTAATAATTAGCCTTTCATATTTATAAATGATGACAAATTATTTTGGTTAACTTTTCATTAAAATTTTTCTTATATGTAGTGTTAAGATGTCCATTGGTGGATGAATGAGTAAAGAAGATGTGGTATATATATTTAATGGAATATTATTTAGCCATAAAAAAATAAGTAAATCCTGCCATTTTTGACAACCTGAATGGACCTAGAGGGTATTATGCTAAGTGAGATAAATCAGAAAGAGAAGGGTAAATACTATATAATCTCATTTATATGTGGAATTATAAAAAAAAGAGCTTATAGATAGAACAGATTGGTGGTTGCCAGAGGTGGGGTTTTGGGGGTATGTAAAGGACAAAAGTGGTCAAAGATACAAACTTCCAGTTATAAAACGAGTTAGTCCTGAGGATATAATGTATAGCATGGAGACTATAGTTAGCAATACCATATTGTGTATTAGAAAGTTGCTAAAAGAGTAGATCTTAAAATTTCTCTTCACAGGAAAAATAAATTTGTAACTATTTGTGGTGAGGGATGTTAATTAGACATGTGGCGATCATTTTGCAGTATATTCAAATATCAAATTATTATGTTTACCTGAAACTAATATAATATTATTTGTCAGTTATATCTTCATTTTTAAGAAATGACTTTGAAAATTGGATTGTGGTGATGGTTGTACTACTGTACAGATTTACTAAAAATTATCAGCTGTACACTTAAAAAAATAAGGGTATAGTCTTCAAGCTTAAAATGAGAAATTTAGTATAAACTATCTAAAGTTGAGGTTTACCTAGAAACACATACCAGGTCATTGAAAAATCCAAGTGAGAATTGTGAATACTGAGTCTTTAGTTTGTCTCACTTAAACACGTTGGCTCTCAGTAAAATGAGCTGTTTTTCAACTCCATTCAACAAAAAGATACCAGATATTTTTTATGTACAATGTAGTGGGGGGATAGGGTGATGGTATTAATTAAATGTAGAATGTTGTAATTGCCTAGTAGAGGTACAAAGCCCTCTAAATGAGGATTGGAAATAAATTATTGATTCTTTGTGTACATTGGGGAACACAGGAGGAATTAAGGATTGCAGTGTGGATGGGTTTTAGTGGGCAGTGGATGACATTTGAACTCAGGTGAAAGTCTAAGCCTGGCTGGGCAAACACTAGGTCCCTCTTAAGTGGGAATATGTTTCCTTGCAGTTGGTATATGTCAGGAGGGAGGAAAGGCATCATTGGGAGCCGAGATCGGAAAGCCTGAGTTCCAGGAGTAAGAGTGCCAGGCTAAGGAGTTGGAACTTTGTGTTGTAGACCAGTGAGTGGTATTGAAAACTTTTGCTTGGTGTTATCCCAAACAATTTTTAAAAGCATGTTCCACCTCATACATTTTTTTAAATTGATATTGAAATATTGTTCATGGTTAGTTTAAATAGTTGCAATAGACTCAATCTCCGGCATGTTTTAAATATGGAATTGTAAAATAAAATTGTTACATCACTTTTTCAAATGTATTCAGTGAAATATTAAAAATAGGAAAATTTACATTATCTTCTTTTTATATGGAATTTGAATTTCCTTTCTACTTTTTCCACAAAATTCTGTCTTAACATACTTTTAAGCTTGAAAGTCTTCTATTGATCATTCTGCCTTCCTTCTCCATATCAAAATATGTGTATAAATTAAAGACATTGTGACCACAAGGCTCTCAGCATTTTTAAAAGCACTTTTCATTGAATTATTAAATTATTACTTATATTATCAAGACACTATAATGTTTATTAAGCATAAATATAAAAATTTATTACAAATGCGGTCTGTAATGAAACGGAAAGTGAGGGTGGCAAGCAAGGGAACATAAAATTGCTTTGAAAAAGGCAGTTTCACTAATTATTTGTTTGGTGACTTGAAGGTGTTCCATGAAGGTAAGGAGGAGGTGTGAAAGGAGACCCAGCATGAAGCCTTTTACCACAGACAAATCAATTTCAGGAAAGGGTACAAATGGAAATTGAAGAGCTGGAAATGGATTACTTTTTAAGTGCCCCTTGCCTGCTAGTTCATTTCCCTCCAGGAATACTCCCTCCCATTTGAGGACCCACACCTACACTATGGTTTGTAAGAAAGAAACATGTGGCTTGGACTGTGCAAAATTATGTTCCTGAGGTAGATATGGCAAAATATCAGAGACTTCCGAGGGTTGATTAATATAAGAAACACATAGCAACTAAATGGTGAGAAATTTAGAGATTTTAAAACTCTGTAACTGATCAGGAAAAGGTTATAGTGCTTTGGTAAGGAAATACTGAACTTAAATTTTTAATTGAAATATAATCGATATAACATACTACTTTCAGGTGTGTAACATAATAATTCTCTACTTGTATATATTTTAAAATTATCACCACAATGTCTAGTTAACATCTCTCACCACACGTAGTTACCAATTTTTTTGTAATGAGGACTTTTAAGATCTACTCTTTCAGCAACTTTCAAATATGCAAAACAGTGTTATTAACTGTGGTCTGCATGCTGTGCATTACACCCAGGACTTACTTATTTCATAACTGGAAGTTTGTACCTTTGACCACCTTTACCCATTTTACCCACTTCCCAACCCTCTGCATCTGGCAACCACCAATCTGTTCTCTATCTGTGAGCTCGATTTTTGTTTGTTTTAATTGCACATTGAAGTAAGATCATACAATATTTGTCTTTCTCTGTGGCTTATTTCACTTAGCATCATATCCTCAAGTTCTATCCAAGTTGTCACAAATGGCAGGAATTTATTCTTTTTTGTGGCTGAATAACATTCCATTTGCATATGCATACCACATTTGCTTATCTACTCATCCATACTGAGTGATAGTTTAGTGAGGGGAAAAAATTAAACACCCAGATGGGAGTATCTCATTTGTTTTTCACTTTTAATGAATAGTTTTAATGTGTAATCCTTACACCTTTATGGAGTTGGATTTTCCTTTGGTCATTTCACTCAGCTGAAGACATTTCAGAGTGTTAATTTCACTCAGGCAGCCTCTGTACTTGGAGTACATTTCCTCATCTGGAACATGTTCTCCCACTTCTTGATACCATTTCTTCAGGGACACCCTTTTCAGAATAGTATCCTGCTCTTTCTAGATACTTTCTATAAACTGTGCCCACTTGAGTAATTTTCTGGAGAGAGTAGTTAGTGTCCTGTGAGGATGGGACAAAAGAAACGAGCCACACATATAGAAAGCTGTTCATGATTACCGTCACCTGCCGTCCTGATTCACTTCAGCATATTACACTTTTGTTCAACTCATCTTTGGCACAGTTCTTTCTTTTCCTATCCATCTTTAATATTCTCAACCTGTAGCTAATTTGGAAATATTAAAAAAGACAGAATGCTTGATTTTGAAATCATTTTTCTTACCTAAGAACAGAAGGAAATTCTTAGCATGTAATATAGTACATATTTTCTTAACCATTGTTCTTTAGACCCATATTTACCCAGTTCTGATGCCAGATAAACATGATGTATTAATAATTTATAACACATTTGATGATTGGAAAGATGAAGTTCATAGCCTGCTCTGCTATATTTAAAAAAAATACTTTAATTCTATAAAATGGCAAAATTTAAGATTTGGAAATACTTATGTATAAAATGATTGCTTCTGTTATCATTAGGCAGAATTGTGCACAAAATAAGTGTATCAACCTGGTTGGTGTGGCTCAGCAGTTGAGCATCAATCTGTGATCCAGGAGATTGCAGTTCGATTCCCAGTCAGGGCACATGCCTGGGTGGCAGCCTCGATCCCCAGTGGGGAGGGTGCAAGAGGCAGCCAATCAATGACTCTCTCATCATTGATGTTTGTCTCTCCCTCTCTCCCCCCCTCCTTTTTTCTCCCTCCCTCCCCCTCTCCCTTCCTCTCTCTGAAATCAATAAGGATATTTTTAAAAACAAAAACCCCAAGTGCATCAGATTTTTGTATTTGTAGAGGCCACATACTTTGACAGAAAGGAGGAAAATTTTTTAAATTTTTCATTTTCCTCTCTAATCTGAAGATATCTGTTTGAATTGCATACAATTTTAACTTCCATTTGATTAAAAAATAAAAAAACATTTAAAAAGTAGCTCAAGTCTTAAAATGTAAATTTGGTTCATCAATTGGAAGCTTTTGCTGATCTTTCTTTATATGCTAGATGAGTATCTAACCCTGTAACCTTGGAGCCATGGTATTTAAAAAAGCAGCAGGTTAGAATCTCAGAAAATATTCTGACAAGGTGTTCTTAGACAAGCTAGCCTACCATGCAGTAATGTTTTAATTTCAGTTCCAATTAAATAACTGACATGTGAAGCCCATTTTACCAAGTGGAAACAAAGTAGAACAGGAGGCAATATGTCTCTCTTTGTTGCCTTATAAAAATCATATATCTGCTTATCAGTTTGAACTCAAATTCCATATTGTTCAATAGCAAAAGACTGCAAAAATCCTATTAATTTAGTATCTAATTTCAAGTAATGTAATAGCCATTTAATTCATGCATTCTGGGACATTTGAAAAAATCCACACATTTCTAATAATTCCAACATAAGGAGAATTTTATAAACTAGCAAAATTTTGCAGACTAGCAAAGTTTAAATTGTGATATGTATATATATATATCTTGTTTTGGGGAGACTATTCTCTGCTGCTTCTTTCCAACCCTGCTCCCAGAAGTGATTGATTATAACATCTCATGTGAATTAGTTTGTGCTGTTCCTCAGGAATGACCTTAGGTTTCAGGAGGACCATAGATCAGTCCACAGGAGTCATGCACAGAGTGATGCTTTTGTTTGACACATTAATGGAACTGTGTCAGGAAGAAAAAGAATTTTTCCTCTACCTTTCTTAGGTTCTCCAGGTGGGGTTCTGTAAGTTAGACTGGCCTAAACAGATTAACAGGAGAAAAGAAGTTTTTTGACATGTGCATCACACAGAGATTGTACCCAGAGATCAGTAACCCAGAATGGCATTTAGAACTTGGGTTTATATACCATTTTATGCTAAAATAAAAAAAGAGAGGTTTGAGGCTTCAAGGTCAGGGAGACAAGTTAGGGGAAGGTGACCAGGAAGAGTATGATAAACGAGGATTGTTTAGTAAAGTTTGTTATGCAGACTTAAGTCTTTGTTGTTGTTTTTTCAATATATCTTTATTGATTTCAGAGAGAGGAAAGGAGAGGAAGAGAGAGAGAGATAGAAACATCATTGATGAGAGAGTCATTGATCGAGCCCACAACTGGGGCATGTGCCCTGATGGGGAATCAAACCCTGATCGCCTGGATCCTAGGTCGATGCTCAACCGCCGAGCCACACCCTGCCGGGCCAGACTTAAATCTTGACTTCACCATTGTTAAGAGTTATTAAAAGTCTCCCTCTTCTTAATTTGGAATTTTCATATTTCCATCTTGTTCCCCCCCCCCCCCAAATTTTCATTTTTAAATAATATATATATTTTACAGAAGGAAAACTTAAGCCCTGTTTTTAGAGCTTTTTCTGGGCCTATTAGTTCTCAGTGGCCTTTAGCTCAAAATAATTCATACACCAAAGAGGCATATTTTGGAGTAGCATATTCTAGTACCCTTCCAGAGTTAGGGTGACTTTGTTTACATTTCAGTTCTACCACTGTGCCTTGGGTAAGGTAGTAAACTTCTCTGAATCTCAGATAGGGTAAAACTGTTATTGGTGGAAGTGGAGTTCTTAGAGTGCCTCGAGGAAAAGAATTTCCTGAGGCTCCCACAGGAGGATGGGATTTCGTGGAAAGCTTTATTGATGATGTAAAATTAAGGGATTTTCCTCCAATGTCCCCTTTCTGTCCATCTCGCCGTGGAAGAAGTCCAATCTTGTCTTCAGCAGGGCCAGAAGTAAGGCCACTGCCCAGAGTTTCTTCTCCATATTACAGTACAGTCCAGCATCTGGCTGGCTTAGCTTGTTTTCCCAGCTGAAGTTCATTGTGTGTGGTGTCCGCACAGCCATGAACTATGTGGCTGCTTAAGGCCACATGGCTGTGGAGAGAGAACAGGCGAGTGTGGGTCACAGAGCAAGAGAAAGCAAGAGGGAACAAGGGAGAACAAGAGAGAAGGAACTCTTTGGTGATTTTAACCTGGAGCTTCTTTCATGCACTTCTAATGAAGTCCACCCCCTAGTCATTGTTCCCCAGGCTAGACTGACAGGCAAGCACCTTCCTTACCTCACCCTGACTTCACTGTGCTGTGCCCTCTCCCCTTTGTTGGATTCCTTTCCCCAGTGATCTGCAGGGAATGGACCAGTGGTTCCCTGGAAAGTGTGAAGCTATAGCTTCCTGGAAAGGTGAAGCTGCCCAGATGACCATGCTTATAATGTCTGAACCCCCCTTTGCTCTCTTCCTGTATTAATATTGACTCGCTAATTATGACAATACCAAAACTACTTCCTAGATTTGTTCAGAAATTTAAGTGAGATAATGGGTGCAACTCAGCACAGTATTTAGCACATAAGGATGCTAACTGCTGCTTTTATTATCATTACTATTACTACTGCACCACTAATGGTATTGTGATTTGGAAAGGGCTGGGAGCTTTTGTGGTGCCCGAAATAATCTTTCTAAGTAAATGACTGCTTATGGTCCATGTTTTTAAAACCAAATTCTTCAAGGACTTTTAAGAATTCCCTTACCGTATAATAAATTTGAGAGTGGGGAAAGAATTGCCCATCCATTTTTTCCCCCCTTTTAATTTCATTCTCATTTTTATGCTCTTTTTGAACAAAGAAATTTCTTTCATGTCTGTTTTTCCCACCCTCTCATCATAGCTCCAGGGACAACATTTTCTAATGTTAATAACTTCTTCAGGAGTGATTCTAAGATGTTTTGATGATTCTTATCTCTGATTCTCCTTTGTTTGTTGTTTTCATATTCAGATTTTTTCTCCTATTATGCTAATATGGCAGCATTATGAGCCCCTTGAGAGTAAGTGCCTGGTGATTTGGGACCTGCTTAGAAGAAAGGTTTTATTTTTTAAGAAATTGAGCTTGCACTGAAAGATTTATTATCAAGTAATATTATTAGCTTAATATTTTGGTCTTTGAAAATCATTTTACTTTTTCTAAACCCCTTAGATGGTATCAGATATAATTTTGTAATCTAATTGTTCCAAGATGATAGTGAGAGTAATGAATTTTTCTTTTAGTAGTGATTGTCCTATGATTACTTTTCCTCATTCTATTTTTCCAAAATCTAAAAAAAATAAATATTTTTTACTTTTATAATGCAGAAAAACTTTCATTTTTTAAAAAGAACAGTGTTTTTTCATTATTTTAATACATTAATTATTTTATGTATCTTTTTTTCCTAAAAGTATGTGACAGGCAGTTACATAAAATCTATAAGCCCAACCTCTCAAATGAATAATTCTCTCTTTAACATGATCTCAACGAAAAATGTTACAATTGGTATTGTGGGAAAGGGGAAAACTCCCCCTTCCCTCCTCCGATTCTTTCTGGCTGGTTGAATAATCAAATCAGCATGAAACAGATTAATTTCATATGCATGAGAACCTCACATGCATGAGGGAGTCAGAGACCCCACATACATGATGAGAGGCTCAGACACAAAAAGGGACAGTGAGGTATGTGGGACATTCTGGGCTAAGGATGCAGGTGAGGCGCCTCAGGGCTTCAGAGGACCCTGGCAGGAGGGTAAGGAGAGAAGATGTTCAGTAATTAGACGTTTCTCTGATAACCTCTTGCTATGGGCAAGGTCCCTAATTCAGATTCATCTAGATGGTTAAGGGGGCGGGGTGGGCAGAAGTTCTCTTGAGCCTGCAGGGTGTTGGTTGCCTGTAGTTCAAGTAATTCATGCCCTGGCCAGGTGACTTGGTTGGTTGGAGCGTAGTCCACACACCAAAAGGTTATGGGTTTGATTCCGGGTCAGGGCACATACATAGGCTGCAGGTTCGATCAGTGCATACGAGAGGCAACCCAGTGATGTTTCCTTCTTTCTTCTCCTTCCTCTCTCTCTAAAATCAATGAAAACATATCCTCAGGTGAGGATTAAAATATACATATTAAAAAAATTTACATACCACAGAAGCTCATCTTGGTGTGACTCATTCTGAATCCCTACTGTATATTTTATAAGAGAGTAAATAGGTAGAGAATCTTTAACTGATTCTCACATACACTTCTTATTTTTCCCAAGTGTACTTTTAAAGACATAATTGACATTAGGCTAAAAAAGGCAGAACTGATATGACAGGTCACTGGGTTCTTTAACAAAATAGACAGCCTTGTATCTCACATACTAGGGTATGTTAGGCATAACCTGTTGCAATTTGCCTGGAAACTTTCTGTTTTATTTTATAGAATTGAACACCATTTGGGGTGAGACCTCCTGATGCCCATGTAACAGTAAATTTCTTCCTCCCTGTTCTTGGTAGTCAGCATGCATTTCCATTCCAGTATTTATTAAAAATTGGTTAATGCCCAGCCGGGTGTGGCTTAGCGGTTGAGCGTTGACCTAGGATCCAGGCGATCGGGGTTCGATTCCCGGTCAGGGCACATGCCCGGGTTGCGGGCTAGCTGATCGGTGACTCTCATCATTGGTGTTTCTATCTCTGTCTCTTCCTCTCCTTTCCTCTCTCTGAAATCAATAAAGATATATTTAAAAAAAAAAAAAATGCTCAAGAAAATGGATTCTGCAGTCTGGTAGACTTAGGTTCTAAATCCAGTTATTCCACTTACTGCTTTTCATTGTGTACATATTTTAAACACCTCCAAATGTTAGTTTCTTCTTTCATAAAACGGCAATGTATTAGGATGCATAAGGTTATGCTGTACAGCAAATGATCTTAAAATTCTCAGTGGCTATGACAACAATAATGTATTTCTTGCTCTTGCCATATTTGTGCCATGGGTTGGTTGAAGCTCTGTTTAAGTTTTCTCCACTTCAGAACTTACACTGGGGAAGGGGGGGAAAGAGACACGGAGAACCACAGGCTTTAAACCTTCTGCCCAGAAATAGAGACTGTCACTTCTGCCCACATTTCATTGGCTGCCGCATGTCACACAGCTACTCCTGAGTATAACTAGGCAGTGATTCTAACACTCCCACAAGGAGAGAAACCAGAATATTAGGCAAACACTGATACAGTCTACCACAGAAGTAATAAAACTACCTGCACCATCAAGTGAGGGGGTCAGGTGAGATGCCCAAACTGCCCCAGAGCTCCTGACACAAGTATGGGCTCCATCCTCAAAGAAGGCAGTGTGTTTGCATGTTTATAAAGTGCAGAGGAGGTTACTGTCTTCTTTGCATTCCCAGTCCCAGAAACGTTGTTTGATGCTTAATAAATACTTGCTTAGCCACATCATTTCACATACCAAGCAACCCTAACGAGGGCAGTTACAACACTGCAACATTCTTTCTACTGTGTACAGCCTAACACATGAAAGAAAAGCTATCTAAAGTGAGCCTTATTGTGGGAAATCAGACCGTAAATAAATGAGTTAAGTATTTTAAAATAAATCTTTAACATCTGCCTTTCTTTCCATTGGATTCCTTAATTAGTTATATCTTGTTTAAGAGAAGCCAGTAGAATTGTCCGAGCTGAATGCTCAGTCTAACTGGGTTGTACTTTCCCCATTAAATTGATCAGGCAATTAGAAGTTTGTTCTTTTTGTTTGTTTGTTTGTTTTTATTTTGTTCTTTTAGTGTTTAGTAGACTCAGTCTTTTTTTTTTTAATGGGAAAAAAGGTAACTATATGTGTATTATACATTTGCTTTTTTAACATATACGTGTTCATAATTTACAATGTTTGAATCACCACAGATTTTACTGTTTTTCTTTTAAAATTAATACAGTAAAATTGACTTTTTCATGTGTGTTCAGTTTCATGAATTTTAACATGCATAGATTCATGTAACTATCACCATAATCAGGATACAAGAACTCTCTTGATTTCTTGGCCTTAGCAGAGCAGAATCATAATTTTAAAATAAAACACTGAGCCCTAGCTGGGTGCTCAGTGGTTAGAGCATCAGCGGTGAACTGAAAGGTCCCAGGTTACATTCTGGCCAAGAGCACATACCTTTGTTCAGGCTCCATCCAGGCAGCCAATCAGTGTGTCTCTTACATCAATGTTTCTCTCTCTCTCTCTCTCTCTCCCTCTCCCTCTCCCTCTCCCTCTCCCTCTCCCTCTCCCTCTCCCTCTCCCCTCCCCCTCCCCCTCCCCCTCCCTCCCTCCCTCCCTCCCCCCCCCTTCTACTCTCTCTGAAAAGCAATGGAAAAAAATAGCCTTGGGTGAGGATTAAAAAAAATTAAAAAAACAAAACACTGATAATATCAGTTGAAAATAAACTGTATAATTACAACTCTTAGGATTTTGACAGTAGTATTAATGTATATTTTTGTCTCCGTAATATAGTGTCTGATTATTGACTGACACTAAGTGAAGTGGTGATGATTAAAGAACATTGAAATCCTTTTAACATTTCTGTGAAAGCTAGTAGAACATTTTGTCTCAACGTATTTTAACGCAAATATGGAAAATGTTAACTCTTTGCAGTTTAGAAGTGAATTTTCTGTTTTAATAAAGTTATAGATCAAATTTAAATTAGCATGTGTTCACAATTTCTAACCCTTTTCATTTGGGACATAGGGATGGGAAATATTCTTTTCTCATGCTCCCTCATTCATTTTCCGATGCCATTAATGGTAATTTATTTTCAGACTGCTAAGAGTAAATGTAGGTGTTGGCAGTTCACTTAGTGGCTGTTACAGTGTCATTAATGAAATAATGGTTAAAATATGACTCTGGTCTTACTTTATCTTTACTTATATGACTTTGGGCGTGTTGAAGGTGACTCCAGAAATAGAATGTCCTAGAACACAAGCATTGCTCTTTTGACTTTTAGCTACAGGTCTTTTTAGAACTTCCTCCAAAATACCTGTGTTGATTAAGTGATTGGGCCTTTCAGTTATTCATTCATTCATTCAGCTACAATTTAAATATTTAAGGGCCAAGCATTGATCAACAAAATGGGGCGATACAGATAAACAGTCTACCCTTGGGATATGAGCGCGTACAGTGAAATTGCAGGACAGGGAAATAAGTGCTAATAAAAGTCTAAGTGCTCTGGCATTGAGAGTAGAACTACTTACCAACTCCCTGGAAAAAGGATATTTAAAATAAGATAATATTGCTACAACAGGGATGAACTTTGAAAACATGCTAAGTGAAGTAAGCCGGACACAAAGGATAAATATTGTATTATATGAGGTACCGAGAATAGCGACGTTCATAGAGACAGATAGTAAATAGGATTACCAAGAGCTGGGAGGAGGCAGGCATTGGGAGTTACTGTTTCATGGGTAGAGTTTCAGTTTGGGTTGGTGAAAAAGTTCATGGTATGAATGGTGGTGGTGATTGCACAACATTCTGAATGTTCTTAATGTCACTGAATTATACACCCCCAAATGATAAAATGGGAAATTTTATGTACATACATTTTACCACAATAACACAAAAAACAATAGTAACCAAAAAAATTTATCATTTATAGCCCTACCACAATTTTTCAATCAAGCTAATAGTTTTGCATGAAATCATATATTTATTAAATTCTAAATTCCTGTTTTATTTAATTGAAAAAATTAAATAAATTACATACTTCCACATGGATGACCCTTAAAAACATTATGAGTCAAAGAAGCCAGTTACAAAAGATATATTGTATGATTCTGTTTATATGAAATGTCCCGAACAGGGATTTTAGAGCTTGAAGTAGACTAGTGGTTGTTTAGGGCTGGGGGAAAGGAAATGTGGACTGGGGGCAACAGAAAGAGACTGCTAGTGGGTACAGGGTTTGTTTTGGGGGAATGAAAATATTCTAAAATTAGACTGGTGACAGTTGCACCATCCTATGAATATAGTAAAAAACATTTAATTGAATACTGTTTATGGGTGAGTTTTATGATATGCAAATTTTATCTCAAGCTATTTTAAAAATGCTTAAAGGTAATAGTGTAGTTTCTCTTTTTCTGAAGTATTGTCTTCATCATGTATCTTAGGTCAGTCGGAAACAACATGATGTGTAAAGTTTAGCGTTTTAAATATGTACATACTGCCTAACAGAGTCATAATCCGAGAGGGCTTTCTGATTGGTGATTGTCAGTGTGAATGTGGAGACATCTGAATGCAGGTATTAATATATTTTACGCTTCACACACTGAGGGACTTGGTAAAGCAGGCAGTGTATATATTCAAAGCTAGGTCAAATATGATGATTAATTTGATGACCACAGGGCAATAAAAATGAAACTTAACATTTGTTTTAAAAAAGTCCAGGATTGTTTTTTGTTTTTTTAAAATAAAGCCTGTTTTCATTCAATTCATTATTTTTTTCTTTGCTTTTTAAGTTTATAAAAAAAATTGCAAACCTTGAGATGATTACCAGCTGGAAATAGGTGAGCTCCATGAAAAAGCACCAGGGAGAAGTACTACTGTTTTGTTGGTCTGGTTAGCCATTCTCTGGCCCCTGCCTATGAAATAGTCACTATCTGTATTGTAAGCAGTCTTGATACATCAACTCTTAAATTATAAATGTCCTTATATTAAATTAGATACCATTTGCATGCTAGTTGCTACCAGAGCTCCTACACACACGCACACGCACACACCACACACACACACACACACACCCAGTCTTGATACATCAGCTCTTAAATTATAAATGTCCTTATATTAAAATAGATACCATTTGCATGCTAGTTGCTACCAGAGCTCCTACACACACACACGCACGCACACACACACCCCTCCCTTTGTGTATGCATACACGCACATTTGCCTGTCTACTCAGCCTCTCTCCCCCGGCTCCAAGCTCAGGTTGCTCATGCCTGCCATTCTCCTGTTAGCCACATTGAACTAAGTCCCCTTTTTTCTGGTTAACCTGGACCCCGTACATCATTTCCATAAGAAAATACACTGTGAATCCAAACTGAAGGTTTCACAGACTTTTAGAAATAGAACCCATGGTGGGGCTACCTATAAAGTGTCTGAGTTTTACTTCTGTACATATCAACTTATATATGCACATATAATTTTTCACTTGTTCCAAAACTCAAGACAGGCTGATCACATGCTTATTTACCTGCTCAGCTATGCACTTATTTACCTGCTTTAGCCAAGTTGAACTATTACTAATTGAAAATTTGTCTTCCTATCAAATAGCAGTTATATATTAGGCCTCTTTCTATGTATGCTGATGTGACCTGACCCACATCTATATTTATATGTTTGGGGTCACCCTTCGCTCAGCCCCAGCCACGGTAGAGACCCCGAGAGAGGGTGAAACCGTAGCCCTGCTCTTGTAGAGCGTCTGTCCTGGAAATTTATGATCACATTGCAAAGTAGAGCCAAGAAAGGAGTCATAGAGGAAGAAGTCATCTCCTGCATGAGAAAATGTGTAGCTATAAGCTGAGCCTTAAAAACAGAAGAATTTTGAAAGCTGAAGAGGTCAAAGGTTATCTTGGACCCATAGTGCCCAATGAGAACGGGCATGGAAGAAAACACAAAACACAAAATTTGTACTTTGTTTCTCTCAGGTCCATTATGTTCCGTTGTGGTTCTTTTAGTAGGTGAAATACAGACTTTAATGAAGGGCAGGTTTAAAGCTGCAAAGCCTGTGGTGTGAAGCTGAGGTTGTTACACCTGGGGAAGTCTTATTTTGAGAGCCAAAGGGGGGAAAACTACCAAATTTACCCTCCTTGTTTGCTGATAACGTTTTAATTTGTAAATGGCTGTGCTGTAGCCCGCAGGCTTCCTCTGGTGCAGTCTCTGTGTACAGCAGTAGGCCACCCTGAGTGTTCCTAGAGAAACTACTCGACCCTTTCTGGTCGGGGCCATGTTTGCTGGGGACGCCCTTCAAGTTTATTTTATGTAGATCAATACGAATGACCTCTCTTTCACTTACTAGTTAAGGGAACTAGCTTATTGAAAAGCTGTTCTATTTATTGGTGGGTTCCCATTTATCTGTATGAAAATGATATCATAAAACTTTAAATATTCTCCAAGAAATAAGATCAGATCATTTACATATTGAGTGTTCATATAAGCACATACTGGATTATTTTATTTTATTTTCACAATAGTCCAGTAGCCCTGTGTGGTGGGAATTACAGGTTTCCCATTTTATAGATGAGAAAACCGTGGCAGAGATTGAGAGTGAAATTTTATTTCACAAATTGTGTTATTTGATAAGGTGATATTTTTTACCACAGTAGACATGTCAAAAGTTAACTAAAGCTGAGCATCCTGCCCCTTTAGAAAACTAAGATTTTTGTACAACTGTTTCCCCTCACTGATTGGGAATCTTGATGCTCAGGTGTGAAATACCTGAAAGACATAGGATCATAAGAGAAGGCCAACACATTTACTGTAGGGTCCATCATGATCAGTTTTACCCTGAGAGTCCACTGACTAGATCCAGCCAAGAATTGTACAGTTTTGTGAAGGGAAGTTTCAGATAATGTGTTAATCAGTTATTTTTTTGCTATATAAGAAATTCTTCATGTCCAGTTCCAATATAGTAACCAAATATAACTAGGTATATATATACCTATTAATTTCTGGTAGCAAAGGTAGATAAAAGATGTCCATGAATAATATTGTTTGGTTATTTGAATTTCTTAGCCAAAAGGATTTTTTAAAACAACAGTTGCTACCAAGAAGGTAACTGATTTGCATTCATCGCTCTTCCACTTTGGTAAAAATGCTAATTTTCAGTCAGTGGAAAGAAAGTGGAGAAACAAAGGGCACTGTCTATACGTGTGCATGACTTACCCCTGACCAACTAGGAGATGATTCTGTGGAACGAGCTGGCTCTTCTGACTCCATAGGATCCCTCAAAATATTGTTCTAAGGATAAAATGAAATAACATGTCAAAGTCAGTACTTTGAAAACTAAAAATCTTTGGACACATGCAAGTTATTAAAAAGAATGTCCTTTCTTGACATTTTTATCTCTGTTGGATTCTTTGCACTCTCTTTGCCGTCCTTCCCTCCCTCCCTCCTCCCCCTTGGCCTCTCTACCTCCTCCTGCGGGGGGGGGGGGGGGGGGGGGGGGGGGGGGGGAGCAGAGGGGGCATGAGGACACTACTGCAGCGTGGAGGGGGGCGCAGTTAGCCAGTTTTCTCACGTTTGCAGAGATGGTTACGTTACCACAGCTTTCCTTTCATTACTCATTTTCCTACTCCCTTTGCATCCCTGGAGGAATTTCAGAACAGTCTCTGGGGTTTCTAATTTGTTTCCCTCGAATTGACTCTCCTTAACTTTGCAAAATAGATTCTCGCGCTACTCTCCCCGTATTTCTCTCCTCTGAAACTGCATCTCAAAGGTAGGTGTCAGTCATGACCCGGGCAAGCTTCATTGTCTGATCCTGTGCCTTTTGCAAAGTAAATTCTCAGAAGATGTGTTTATTAGCTGGCTGAAAAAGAAACAGGTGAGTTATAGATGGCCTCTTCTTCAGTATTTAAAAAATAAAGTGTTCATGTGCCCTGGATTTGGAAACTTTATGCAAGAACACAGGATTATACGGCCTCAACTGTTTGCATTAAATACAGGACAGGGCAAAAGTACGTTTAGAGTTGTTCATACAGAAAATAAT
Organism: Miniopterus natalensis; assembly: GCF_054644295.1. Taxonomy (NCBI): domain Eukaryota; kingdom Metazoa; phylum Chordata; class Mammalia; order Chiroptera; family Miniopteridae; genus Miniopterus; species Miniopterus natalensis. The sequence continues at coordinate 63,066,564 of NC_142089.1, read as the reverse complement.
ACAGTACAATAATTAATAAATAACAATACAAGAATAAACTCTCTTTCACGTACTCACAACTATAAACCTACTTTTGCCCACCCTGTGTTGCTGTTTGTCCTGCTAATGCAACAGGCAGAATATAAAACTGCTGTGAGGCTCAGGAGAAGTATTTATTTTTAAATACTCAAACATCTTCTTAGTCTTCAGGCATTACACGAGTTTATTACTGTTTTGTCACCAAAGAGAGATGATGAACGTGAGGAAATAACCCTGAAGTGGAATTGTCCAAAAGGAATATTAAGTCCCCAAGTGCCATGATAGACACCGCAGGTGACATTCACTGTAAGGGCCTAGCTGATCGGCCTGCTTTCAGCTGTGTTTATTTGCCTCCACTTGTGAGTGCTGATCTGAGGGAAACCGTTCCCTGCTTTGTTAAGATAATTAATGTTTCTCCTTCCATTTTTTTAAAGGAAATGGCTAAAATCCTGAATCATCCCCGAGTCTATGCGTTCCTGCACATACCCGTGCAGTCAGCCTCCGACTCCGTGCTCATGGAAATGAAGAGGGAATATTGCGTGGCCGACTTCAAAAGGGTAGTGGATTTTCTGAAAGAGAAGTAAGTCTATTAGCACTCAAGGAAATGACCATTTCTTTTTTTCTCTCAAAAGCATGTGGCAAAATGCACTTATTGTAGCCACAATTAAAGGTACCAGGGAAAAGGTGAGACTTTGGAAGCTTTCAAAGCCTTTGTTTCCTTAGGGACCTTGATGTGGTTTTTCCTTTCTCTTCAGTTTATATCCACCTTCCATCTGTACACGATACAGCATTAATTTGTGTAGGATTACCAATCTCTCTAAGGTATTGTGCATTATGATTCCTGACCTTGTAGAGGAAAACTGCTTTAAGCTTTGCTCTGCTTAAAATCTCCTTGAATGTGGCTTTTTGAATTTGCAGTCTGGTTTTGACATGGAGGTGGGCCATATCAGGTCACTACAAAATTGATAATTTTCTACTAACTAGCATTTCTTGAAGAGTATCTGGAACATCTTTGCTTTTATACACTATCCCCGTGGTTTACTTGAAGAATTGTGATTTATAAGGAGGTTTGGGGATTCTGTTTTTTAAAGTTCAAATTGTTATTGACCAAAATTAAGGCATTTTACACAATCTCAGACGTAACTGATGATTTTGTTTCCACAAAAGCACTTGCAGCCCATAATTATATTCTTCAAAATCCTTCTTCTCATCATCACCAAACATTGACTGCCTTCTGTGATTATACAAGGCAGGAAACAGCAGTGCCGGCCAAGGTCATAAAGAACTTTCTCAAGTCTAGGGCAGTGTTCTCCCTCTGGGGCTATGTCCTTGGCATATTTGTGGCATGGATCTTCCTACTTGCCATAATTTTCTTCCATAATGTTTTTCTTCTGTTGTTTTTCTTAATTAAGACAAGTTTTTATTTCCATCTTCTTGTTTATAATTATGTACTTTTGTACCATGTATTTTATGGATACGATGGCTTTATACAAATTGTAAGCAATTATTTTTTCCACTGTCAATTAGTTACTTATCCTGACTACATACAAATCTTTTAAAATCTTCTTCTGTTTACTTTCCCCTTCCTTCTTCATCTTTCCTTTATGTGTCTTTCTGATTTTTTTTTTTTAACCTCTGGGCATTTCTTGATTATCCTAACCACCAGAAATAAAAACACAGTGTGCATTCAGACAAATACAGCTAATTGTTTGAATGTTCAAACCAGTGAATAGAAGGTATATTTATTCTAGGATTCTGTAATAATTATTATTAAGTATATCCAGTCTCCAAAGTAGAAAGTGGAAAAATGACTGATCTCTACCACCTCTAATACTTTCTGATCTTGGACAGAAGTGAGGTCAAAGCTAAAAAATAAGGGTTTTTATATTAGATCTGTCTTTTGGCCTGTATCCCTCTTTTACACTTATTCTTGCATATTGTAGGTAAATTTGTCTCATGTAAGAGAGTCGTTTTGGGCATGCCGGCACTAATGAATAGAGCGTTTTCAAAACTGAAAATAAATCGTTGCATCTGTGACATTTCTTGCCTCCTGCTTATGAGTGCAGTAACAAATAATGTGCACAATTCATACCTGTTGCACAAGATTTTGCCAAGTGCAGACATGCATCCTGTTGTGCAGAACAGACTAGAACACTTTCCAAGTGGTTTGTTGCATTAATATGATTCAGTGAGGTTCAGGAATCAACACCTCTCTTTTACCTCCATTTGGGTAAGTACTGACTCAGTTGTTTGGGGAACTACTGTGGCTACTTCACTAGGCAACAATTTCACAACAAGTTCTAGACTTTTATGTTGCTCCAAAGATGGACCTGTTGAATTTGTTGCACCTTGAACAGTTTCAACAGCATCCATGAGCTATATAGAGGTCAATGATGATCACATCAGTGTCTTAGAAAATAGTCTCTTCTCTATTCATGGGCTAAGCTCATTGTCCTTTCTTTGGATTCCAAGTTACTCTGAGGCATCCATATAGTTTTTCTCGAACCATTCCAACTGGCTGGAAGACCCCAGAACCAAGTACTCTGCCCAGGCATCCCCAGTATTTCCAGTACTAGAGATCCCAGGAGAGGATATTGGAGATGCCTGGAGAAGACACCCTTCCCCACCCATCCATCCACAGTTCAGTTCAAGTGCTATGAATCACTGGCATTATAGAGTATCGTCTAGCCACTTAACACCTCCAAGAGGGTTGTTGTTGTGTGTTTTTTAACTCTGTATTATGTACATGCAGTGAGGGCAGAAGCAACCATGGTATACAGTTTCATACCTAGTTGTGATTTTATAATTTATAAGATGTATTGAAAAACTATAGCAGGCAGCCAATAACATATACCTGATACATAGAGCCAATAACAGAAAAGTTACTAGTACCTTTTGGGAAATAAAGAAATTTGCCCTAGCTGGTTTGGCTCAGTGGTTAGAGCATTGGCCCACAGCCTGAAGGGTCCCGGGTTTGATTCCAGCCAAAAGCACATGCCTCAGTTGCAGGCTCGATCCCTGGCTCCGTGCGGGAGGCAACCAGTCGACATGTCTCTCTCACATCGATGTTTTGCTTTCTCTCTCTCCCCTTTCCACTCTTTCTGAAAAGCAATGGAGAAAATGTCCTCCTATGAGGATTTAAAAAAAAGAAGAAATTGTATTATCACTACTAATACGGTAATCCTTGCATAGTTTTGTACAGTTCTTCAACCATAAGACTGTATATTTCGTCCAGTCCATCCTGTTGCATGTAATACACCTTCCCTCCTGTGAGGACACGATAATCCAGCTTTGCTCACTAGTGAAAATGTTTTCTTGTCCTTCAGGGAAGTCTGTCCACCCAGGGAATAATTTTCAACTATAATGGACATTTAGAAATAAATTAAATATTTTAAACACTCCTCTGGTCTGATATTCTGCTTATTTCTTTCTATAAAAACTACCACAGCTTTATGCCAAATAGATAGTGCTTATTGGAAACACCCAAGTTTCAGGGGTTCTGTGGAGCCACTGGTCTGGATAACCGATCCAGCACGCAGTTGTTTTGTCCAGTTTATTAACATTCAATACAATATTGTGATTCTTAGAAAAGGGTCTAACAGTATCAACGTTGCCCTGTTTAACGCCTGACACTGTGTCATAAAGTGACCCTGACCTACCAGGGTGTGTTGGGTCCCCTCCTCCCCTGGTTTTTAACTCCCATATAAATGTGCCCCTTTTCACTCACACCTTACTTCCTTGGAAGCCTTTTCAAGCCTTTTTTGTGACAAGCCTTTAACAAATAAGAGTCTCATTTATTTTTTTCCAGCAGTGTGAGGCTTCTCAGATATTCATGTTATGAATTAGAGACAAAGTATTTTCTAATCTGTTTCTTCAAAAAAAAAAAAAAAAATCCAGCCTTTAAAACAACCTACAGCACTTAAGACTCAAAATCAAACTATGGGAGTGCCCCCAAAGCCACAGGCTCCTAAACTGCTAATTCAGCAGTATTCGTAGTGCCATGTTTCTCAAACAGGGGAGGTGAAATCTTTTTAATTAATTTTCCTTATAGCTGAAATTGGCCTGAGCTATAACTGGGAGCAATATAAGTTTACGTATGGGCCAACTCGAAGCTGATTCATTATTCTCATTTGTTTGAAAGTTGGCAGCTGTTATCATAACAGCAGCTGGATTGAAGATAACCTAGCAGAGTTGGCACATGTGGAGGCCTATGGGAATTTATTAAATCATGCAACCTTTGCAAAGGAAAGTGTCTAAATTACTTAATGCGCTAATTTAATACAGCAGGCCGCGAGCAGACAGTCATATGACTTAAATTATTCTATTCAGATTTATTAATCCAGTCGGAAAATTAACTGAGAAGTTTGATGTTTTCATTTAAACGGATAAGATGATTTCTGGAAATATAGGACAGGGTTTGCAGGGATATGGGTGAAAACTACCTAAAATAAGAGGTGCAATTCTAGTTTTAGAAAAATTTGTGTTTTTATAATTTTTAATAAATACCTCAAAAAATGTATTTCTTTAATTACCCATCACTTAACTGCCTCTTATGTTATCTTTTAAATATGTAACTGGGATAAGAAGAGTATAAAACTTGAATTGTTTATTTTTATTTTCTTGTGTAATTTTGAAAGAGTTCCTTCCCAGTGAGAGGAATTTTCACTTTGATATGGTCAGGATGATATATTAAGGGTTCCCAGGACCTTGAGGCCTTGGACATAGACTTTATTTGTGCTCCTCACTGGAGTAGTATTGTATTTACACAATCAGTCTCCAAAATAAACCACATATTCACATATGTTAAAAAATGACAGCATGCAGAGATCTTCTCTCAAGTGTATGTTCTAGATGCTAAGTAAAAGATCTCGAGTCCTCAGATTCACACAGGAACGTGGGAAAGCAATATGTAAGAATGATAAGAAATGAAACAGTTTATCTATTAAGACCTAACTGTTTACACAAATAATTTTGTTGAAAGTCCAGTGGCCTTTTGGTTTGTGTTAACTAGACCTTAAACTTGGCAGACCAGATCCACCTCCCTCACTCAGTAAATACACTGTGAATTCATGACCACTGTGTGTTTACCTGCAAGTCGCACAGATGTAAGGTAAGTTACACCTCACTGTAGCGTCTTTGTGTTGACTTTTAATTCCATAGCATTATCCATCTCAGGACTTGCCATTATCATTTGTTAATGTACAGTCTACGGTGGATAGAATATTAACCCTTTTAGCATTGTGGTGTCTGTTCACACACCCCTGAGTTTACTGCACCCGGAGATTTCCTAGTGAAATGCCACAACCAATAACAAACGAGCCCTGAGGGGTCAAGGGGGGTCTTTTTGTGGGGAGAACACACTGGAAGGGAAGTAGCAGCCTTGAGAGAAAGTTCTGCCCTCCGATCTGTCCACTGTGTACTCAGACACTTACGAAGGGGCACAAGGGCATGGGGCCAGGTCCCTTTGGCAGGGTGATTTCTGTAAGTGTGACACCAATTTATCTCATGTTGTCCAACCGATCTTATGACCTACTTTACTTTTCCAGTCTATCTGCAAAAAATGATGCTAACTCATTAGCATCCTGAATTCATTCATTCTTTCTTTCTTTCTTTCTTTCTTTCTTTCTTTCTTTCTTTCTTTCTTTCTTTCTTTCTTTCTTTCTTTCTTTCTTTCTTCCTTCCTTCCTTCCTTCCTTCCTTCCTTCCTTCCTTCCTTCCTTCCTTCCTTTCTTTCCTTTCTTTCCTTTCTTTCCTTTCTTTTTCCTTTCTTTCCTTTCTTTCCTTTCTTTCCTTTCTTTCCTTTCTTTCCTTTCTTTCCTTCTTTCTTTCCTTCTTTCTTTCCTTCTTTCTTTCCTTCTTTCTTTCCTTCTTTCTTTCCTTCTTTCTTTCCTTCTTTCTTTCTTTCTTTCTTTCTTTCTTTCTTTCTTTCTTTCTTTCTTTCTTTCTTTCTTTCTTTCTTTCTTTCTTTCTTTCTTTCTTTCTTTCTTCCTTTCTTCCTTTCTTCCTTTCTTCCTTTCTTCCTTTCTTCCTTTCTTCCTTTCTTCCTTTCTTCCTTCCTTTCTTCCTTTCTTTCCTTTCTTTCCTTTCTTTCCTTTCTTTCCTTTCTTTCCTTTCTTTCTTTCCTTTCTTTCCTTTCTTTCTTTCTTTCTTTCTTTCGTCCCAGTCATCCATGTGCCCTGGAACACAGCCTGATAAAAGTCAGGTTATGTTAAAGTTGTATTTTATTCTGTTTTTTTTCTTCTATCTAGTTTTATTCCTAGTGTCTTGGAAACATAAGTAGCAATATTTATCAGATTAGAAGAAAAGACATTTTGATAAGAAAGAATAATTCAGCAAGGATTAGATAATTACGGTTTCTTCCAGGTGCACTCCCAGAGGTGTTTCTGTTCACTGATTAACCACCTCCAAAGCAACTGAGGCAAAACACTTCCCTCAAAGATCTTTTCTGGCTTTATTTCATCATTTCTAATATCTTTGGGTTGTTATGTTGGGTGTCCCTAAGGTCTTGTTTACCGTTTTACCTTTTCTCATATTTCTGAGGAGTGAAGTTCTTTTCTTTTCCCTTCTGTCCATTGCTGCTTTTAAATTTCTTAAGGAGGGTGAATACATATCATTCACTGGAATAGTTATATAATAGAAACAAAACTTTTTTCTTTTGCAGCATGGCGTTATGTTTATATTGAAAAGATTTTGACATCACATGCTAATTTCCTTATTATTTTGGGATTACCCCAAATTTGATTTATTAGGTTGAAGACAAGTCAATTTTCTGTTGAGTTAGCTTTCTGTTTTCCTTTTAGCTTGGTCAAAAGAGAAATTTCATCATTCCTAACATCCTTCCATCTTATATCCTTCCTTTATAATATGATTGTGTCATTCCTTTCAGAAACCGAGACGCTACATTCCTTTAACCCAGGGGTGGGGAAAGTCCAGCCTGCGGGCCCTGTATGGCCCAGCCTGGGAAATCATTTGGTCTGGCCCTGCCAAGGCAACTGCAGGCAGCACTCAAAACTCAGTAAATCTAGGAGCTGTTTTCATAGCTAATTTTTAAGTTGATAATTTTGTATGGCCCACAAATGATGTTATAAATATCCAAATGGCCCTTGGCAGAAAAAAGGTTCCCCACTCCTGCAAATTGTTTGTACATTTTTTTCTACCTCAACACTGATTGTAAACATAAAGGTCAAATCCTATATCTCTGAACCCATATAATAATAATAATAAGCACTTTTCCTTTCAGGGTGCTTTTCATACTCTGTGGCGCTCACGTATTATTGTCATGATATTGTCACAAAAACCTAGCCAAGTATGTGGGATGGGTATTTTTAATTGCTCATATAAAACGAATGTCTGGATTCACAATTCTGAAAAAGACTTGTTAAAAAGCCCATAGTGCTGTAATGCATAATGGGACTAGATCCTCAGTTTCTGCTGTGTAGCAATTTTCCTACCAATTCTAGTAATATAAATTAATTGACTCATTTTTTTCATTTATCAGTTTTGTGCCCAGCACTGTAAAAAATGGAACAATAATAATACCAATAATAATACTTAATATGGTAATAGTAATAAAACCAATAGCTAATATTTTTGAATGTTACTTTTCTGCCAAGCACTGCTGTAACAGCATTTCATATATTAGTTTATTTAATCCTTAAGGCCCAAGGATGTTCAGTAATTTCCCCATGGTCATGCGTTAGTGGTAGAACCTTGATGAAAACTCAGGCCATGTGATTCCTGATCTGGTCGGTGCTCAACCATTGTGCTGTACTGTTATTCTAATCTAAGGCATGTTGCTCTAGCAATGGAGACAATAATATGGACTCAACAGATATTGAGGAGAGATCATTTTCACTGTTCTTTGGAGGAAGGATGAGAGTGTATGCATGAGTGTCAAGGATGGCTTCCTGGTGTCTTAGCTCAAGGTGTAGTAGGTGATGTACTTAACCCAGATACAAGAATGAGAAGAAGAGGAACTGGGGTGGAAAAGATAATGAGTTTGGTTTTGGACTTATTGAATTTGAAATGCTTATGTAGAAAGTTCAGAAGAAAGCCCCTAAGCTGTAGAAAATTTGGGTCAAGGGCCCATGAGTGAGCTGAGGGCTGAGAGATAAATGCTTGGGAGTAACCAGCGTTGAGTAGTAGATGAAGCTGTGGTAATGACATCACCCAGAAGAGAGAAAATGGAAGGCTGGGAGCCGAAGTCTAGGGAGCACTAGTATTGGAGTGATGGAAACAGAAAGAGGTTCCTGTGGCAGAGGTTGAAAAGGCAGGGTCAGGCCAATGTAGGAAGAGATCCAGGAGGAAATGACACTGCAGAAGCTAAGTGACGTTGCAGTTTTAGGAAGACGAAAATGGTAAGGGTCAAATGTCAACTAGAGTTGCCTCCTGCAAGCAGACATAGGTGTAAGTGCTCTGGGTTATATGGGGAAAAAGTACTGTTGGGTTACTTTCCCAAGTACTGTAAGTGTCGAAGGCTATTGAGATGTAATGATGTGTCATATCCGAGCAAGTCTTCACGGATCTCAGCTGACTGCTGCTTCCCCAGTTCTTAGCGCAGTGCTGGGTTTGTGCTCCTCGATTCCCACATCACCATCCTGTACCCACAGCATTGAGAGATTTCCCCATCACCATCCTGTATCACAGCACTGAGAGATCCCCCATCACCATCCTGTATCCACAGCACTGAGAGATCCCCCATCACCATCCTGTATCACAGCACTGAGAGATCCCCCATCACCATCCTGTATCCACAGCACTGAGAGATCCCCCATCACCATCCTGTATCACAGCACTGAGAGATCCCCCATCACCATCCTGTATCACAGCACTGAGAGATCCCCCATCACCATCCTGTATCCACAGCATTGAGAGATCCCCCATCACCATCCTGTACCCACAGCATCGAGAGATTGCCCCATCACCATCCTGTATCACAGCATTGAGGAGCACAAGAGCAGGAGGCAAGACAATATTTGTTCAATGAATGGCACTTACTTTGGAACCAATAAAATTAAGGCTTAGAGTAGGATTTCTCAGTCTGTTTTAATTAAAGTTATCTTTTCATAACCAAGAAAATCTCCTGTTATTTGCAGAGAAACTGATATATTCCCTTTAATAGAACATAACACTCTATCTTCTTAGAGATTCTGTGTTCTGTGACTCCCTGCTGGTTAATAACTAACAGTAATTATTAGGCAACATGTATTGGGTGTATAATATGTTGAATGTAATATGTTCAGTACTTTACATGGATTAACTAACTTAGTTTTCACAATACCACATGCTAAAGAGGAAATATTATTACCCCCATTTTATAGGTGAGGAAATGAAGGCACACAGAGCTTACTGACTTGCGCAAAGTAACTGTGCTAATCATGGGCAGAGTTCAGATTCATGCACCAGCCTCGGAACCGTCTAACTTTATTCATCTCTCCTATGGCATGTAGCCTTTCCAGACAGGATAATATTTGGAAATAATAGGGATGATCATAATTTTCCAATTACAGATTGTACTATAGAAAATTTTAAGTTATACATACCTTCTCTTAAAAAATCTAACGTATCTTCCTGTAGTCAGTGTCCCCGCTTTTTTGCTCTCACTCGCCACTCAGGTGGAGAGGCACTGGGTAAGGGGGTGATAAAAAGCTGTTTTTGAGCATGACCACATGGAAAAAACTGCAAATAGAAGTAATGAGTGGTTTATCTGTACGAATGACTTTAACTGTAAACTGCAGCTTCTTTGTGAAGTGTGTGTGCAAGTACACATTTTTAAAATAAAGTGCTGTAGTTGTGGTTGTTATATGTTGCAGAGCAATTATCGTACATAATCTGCTGTGTTTCCAAACCTTCGTAAGTCCTCATTTCTGTCTCCTATTTATTCTTCTTTCCTAGAACCAAGTATATTAATTATTCAGCTCAACCCCCTGCTTATAAACAGTCTCAACCCTTAACACTGATCCATTCTGTCACTTGCTGCAGCACAAGGAAAGAGCCAGTTATTGGTCACTCTCGCCTCTCCATATTCATATTCCCTGATAGACATTTACGAGTACACAGTATTATATCTAGACCGTCGGTTCTTGTGGAAAACCAGGAAGAAATGAAGGGAGCATGTGCAGTGCATGTGACTTGAACATTCTACTAGGCTTTGCAGTAATATCTGAAAGATACTATAAGTCAGCAGCAAACAGTGGGGGGAAAGTTGGGTAATGTAACCCATAATTGTCTTTAAAGGTTGAATCTCAGACTATTAAGATCTGACCGACTTGAATTCGGATGTAATCCCCCCCCCAAAACAAAATCACTGTGAATTAATATGAATTTCAAAAGAGCCAAGGTCTTGCATTTACTCAACTAATATTTGTTGCTTGTAGACTTTATAGGCATTGTTAGGTGTCGAATACTAAGAGATTAGTAAAACTTGGTAACTGTCTTCTAGTGATTGACATTCTTAAGTCATGGTTAGTATTATATACATACTTGTAACCACAGTGTTTGATAAGTATAGTAAAACCCCAACATTAAATGTTTATTATAGGCTTTCCATGGATAAGAAACACTGAAATAATCCTGTATGGAGTACTACATGTGATAGAACTAAAAGCCTGGAATTAGTTTAGTTGGGCAGCAAGCTAATTAATATTATACATTAGCAAATTATTTTGTGAAATTGTCACCTGCTGAATCTTGGAAGATAGACCAAGTGTTAATAAGTCTGTAGCAGTAGAAGTGTCACCAAAAATTCAGAATGTTAAATATCAGCTGGCTCCTTCTTAGTGCTCTTAGCAACAAGGAACTCAGACAAGGGCTAGCCAATTGCAATCTGAGATTTAAGAAAACAAACTTTGCTAAGAAAATCAATCTCTGTTTGTGAATTACAATCTAATTACAATGTCATTTGACTGCGAATGCTGTAATCTTGAGGTTTGCAGGCTTGTGAAAGCCAAGCAAAGCAATTGCAAGCATTGGCTACAATGCCAGAGCCACCCGAGAAGATAGAATATGTGCCACCTCAGACATTGGTCCAGTTTTCTGGCAGTGGTGGGATTAAGAGTTTCAGATGGCCTCCAGGGGGTCGTCAGTAAGTTCAGAGCTTGTGTGGGTGGTAGATAGAACAGAGGACAGAGGCCAACCAATGAAAGGTAGAGTCCTCAGGTTCAAAACTCTGTCCAGACATGATTTATATGAAACTGACAAGAAACAGAGTGGAAGCATACTGAGTTTTTTAAGGGAATTGGGTTACCTAAGTCACACCAGGATTATCTGCATAACCTGTGACTGCACAGCTCTTAGAGCAAGTTCCAGACCTCCAGTCAGCACCATAAGGAGGCAGGCACCCTAATGCCTACCCCCGATGGGGCCGCGGAGGACAGGAGCAGTGGGATACAATGAGCCAGAGAGTTTCACCCACAGTGGAAAGTCAAGGCTCATCGTTGTGGTGAGAACAGCTTCTGTGTGAGGGCAGGAAGTCTTCATGACTCCTACAAAGCAGGACTTGAAATTCCTGTCGAATAGTAGCTGAATTGTGTTTCCCATTCTCCCATTTTTCAAATGAGAGTTTTAAAAATTATAACTATCTTATTTCTATTCCATTTTCAATGGGGAACTTGGGGCTGCCCTTCAGTTTATAGCCACTGGTCCTCAGAAAGCCATGTCTAGACTGCCTGAAAAGGACAGTGTATCAAGCAGAGGTCGGGGGTGGACAACAGAACAAGGCAAGTGGATGGTCTTGGGTTATCCCTCTTAGACAAATGGTGAGATCTGTATGTAGCAAGAAGAGTGCCAAACACCAGACTGTGGCAGAGAGTACGAGTCGTCCCCCACCATTGCACCTCCCTTTATTTTCAATAGAGTCCTTTGTTTTCAGATGAGCACAGGCTACTCAGACTAAAGACTCCCTTGCTTAGCTGTTCTTTCAGCTAACTTTGACATGTAGCTAGGTTCTGACCAATTGGATATCATCAAATTGACCTATGACTTTCAGAAAGTATTGAAAGGGAAGGAATACATACCCTTCATTGCCCCTCACCTTCCTACAGACTGGAAAGCAAACTTGCTGGCTGGAGCTCAAGCAGGCCATCTCAGGCAAGGTAGAAGCCGTGTCCTGCATCACTGATGTGCCGGAGCCTTATACAGCCCTCCTGCCTGCTCTGGACTTTGCTTACACAATTGCAAGATAAACTTCTATTTTCTTTATGCCATTACCTTTTTTCCTGCACTTGCAGACAAACCAAACTATAACTTCTGTATACATAAATATACAAAAACTTTTTAAAAGTTTTGATGTTACAGTTTGATAACTACCCCTGTAAAGAATTGAATTTATAGTCACAACTCTAAGCATCTACTTTAAGTATCTAGTTATTTTCTCTTATGTGTCACGCCTGGTTTTGCATACAGCCAATTTATACTCTTTATTTTTTATTTTTGCTTTATTTTTTGAAACGTATTGTTTCTACTGAGACAATCTCACAAACTAAATAATATTTTGGCATATTACCAGTTGTCCATTTTGAATAATAATAAGAAAATACTATTTTATGAAAGACAAATTTAACTCATAGATTTTATTTTTTTTCTAATATCAAACAAGAATCAGTGTTACCTCAATTTTTTTTTGTTCCCAGTTTCCTTTTTGTGGTGTGCATGTAGCAGTTGCCAAGGCCTTATGGTATGTCCTTTCTTGTGGTTCTACACCTTCTAGGGCATATCCTTCCACCCATGGATTCCATCACACTACATCCAAAAATAGAAGCAAGGTCTTACATATATTTCTTCTGCCACCATCTCCAGTTCAAGATGCCCAGCACACTGGAGTTGGCTTGCTGCCAGGATTACTAGTTTCATGTTAGAACAGAAATAGAAGCTCACGTTTTTCATTTATTTGTCTGTGCAGGCTTATTTCCCACCCAGTACTTCCTCTGATTGGTGTGGGGTTATTTACATTATATGCTTTTGCTTTAATTTGTGTCTTAAATTCTTAAAGGAATTTTCTCCTTATAAACTAATCTGTTTTGATCAACGAATTTAGTAGTTTCTTGTTAAAAAGCCTTTGAAGTTAACAGATTTCTCTTTCCTTAATTATTATTTAGAGCAATTGTTTTTAGTCTAATCATGTAAATAAGACCAAGCATCAAAGTCCTTTTGGAAAATGCCATTTTAATTCCACTGTTCAATAATGACTCTTTTATATACTTTTTCCTTATTTATTGTGATTAAATCTTAATTGTATCTTGGAAAAAATATATTATTCTTTTGAATTTTTTCCAGAAAAATTTTATTTAATTATCCAATTTGTTCTAACTCTTATCAACTATTCTAATTGGGTTTCATTTTTTTTCTCCGTTAACTAATTTATGCTTTTAAGAATCATAATGTAATTAAAATTTCTGTGAGTCTTTTTCTACTTGGTATGGGTATGAGTTGCCCTGCAATGGAAGATGGTAGGGCCTCCTGTCCAGGATGGGCCCCTCCTTGCACCCTGAGCTGCTGGGAAAGGCTCTGCCCACCAAGACCCTCAACTGGAATAAGTGGGTTAGAAAATCATTATTTGACTTGTTTTTATTAACCCTTCTTAAATGTATGTATAGCTCACATTTATCTCAGTGTTTAATATTAGAAGTGTTTTAGGTCTCATTAGAAATTTGGTGATGTTTTTGTGACCAGACAGATGCCATAGGAACGTAACTTCTATTTCTATCAATTAGCGTAGGGTAGAATTGGTTTTATTATACGTTGTTTCACTTAAACGTGCCATTTCCAAGAACCAATTCATGATATTAAGTGAGGACTTACTGTCTATTAATACTGCCTTCAAATAGCAATTATATTGACTACTAATATTTATTGAGCACTTAAAATGCCCCAGTCTTCAGATCTGTTTATATATATATAAAGTCATTTAATTCTTACAAGAAACCTAGGAAACAGGTTTCACTGGCATTTTACATGAGAGACAACTAAACCAGAGAACTTGAAGTTACGTAGGTAGTAGGCTGCCTGGTACAGACTCCAGCACTTTTTATTGGGCTGTTCTTCCACACATGCTCGACCCTAAATAAGTGCTCCTCCAACATCGGCTCAGTGGCCACTGCCCATTTGCACACTGCCTTCGACGTACAACAGGATTATTTGATATTTCCAAAACATCAATTTATGATGTGTTTATTAGTAATGCACTTCAGTCGAATTTCAGAAGTGTCAGTCCATAATGAACTGGAGGGGAAACCGGTTATTCAAGAAGCAGTGCTCTAAATAGAGTGCCTTTTATGGCTCGAGGCGCTTATAGATTCATAATTTCATTCAATTCTCACAATAATCTTCCGAAGTATGTGTTGCTGTTCCTATGTTTTAGGTTGAGAAACTAAAGATCAGAGAAGGTATATATGTGGTGGATCTGGAGTTAACACCTGCTTTTCTTCTATAACACGTAGAAACGATACTCTCCTCTCCCTGATGACATTCATGTTGGAACATTTAATTACCTATTTAAATTTGTTAAAACCTTTCAAGACACTTTTTCTTTTTGCCAGTTATCTTTATAAATGAGAAGTTAGATTGAATGAGTAAGATTTTTTTTAAAAATTGACTCCTTAAACCTAAAAAAATGATACAACATAGTCATTTATTACTCCTTTGTTAAGACATTATTTTTGTGACTTCTTAGAGACAATTCTTGAATTGTTTATTGGCTACCCTAATTCCACCTATTAGCACATGTTTCTTAGAATGGGAAATTAGATGTTTTTGCTGCTGCTTTTAATTGTAATGCAGAATGTAATTTGGCAGTCCCTCAGTTTCCTCATCTAACAAATAAAAAGGGTGAGCTAAACTATTTTAATTCCAGCCTAACTAAAAAATTCTGGTATTTTTCTGCTTAGCTTTTCCTTTTCTGTTTTCCAGTTCTCTCTGTTCTCCAGAAATCCTTATCTGAGCCTGCATATGCACCTGTTAGAGCTGCACGGCATCCCTCCTTGTGGCCTAGTTTCTCTAAAGCGTGACCTCCCTGCTGCCTGCCCCCACCTTCTCCACTTTCCATCCATTTCTTAACCAGCTGTAATCTGACTTCTGCTCACTCTCCTTCATTGTAACTACTCCTGTTTAATCCCTAATTGTGGACTCCAGGCAGTCTTTCTTTCCTATTTTTTTCCCTTATGTTGGCCAACCCCCACCTCCTTGAATCAGTTTCAGCCTCAGTCAGTCCTTCCCTCTCTCCCCCTTGTCCACCCTCCTTTCCCTGCCCCCCTCACGCACATCTCTCTGATCTATGTGGCTCTTGAATGAGAACCCTCCACCCGTGTGCTCTTCAAGCACTCAGCCCTCACCTTACACTTACTCTTCCTGCCCTCCTTTTTATCTTAGTAAAAGTGTTATTGGTGGAAATGGGGTGTCCACTGGTGGAAGTGGGGGACCCTTTTTCCCACTGGGTGCTGGGGGTCAGGTTCTTATGATATCTTGAGAAAAGTAATTTTCTGAGACTTACACAGGAGAAGGAGTGATTTTTATTTGTGGAGTTATATCCTTCAGTTTCCAAAGTCCCGTTTCCCCTATAGCCGTCCTGGAAAAGGTGCAGCTGGGGATTCAGCAGAGCTAACAGCAAAGCCAGTGTCCAGAGTTTGTGTTCCATTGTGGAGCTGAATCCAGCATAGCATCAGCCTGATCACAGCCCATTAGTCCATTGTGCGTGGGGCCCCATGGCTGTGGGCGTGTGGCCATGTGGGCTAGTGCAGAGCGTGAGAGCACACCCCCTGTGACAGTAGTCCCCAGAGAGCAAGAGGGCGGAGAGAGGGAACTCCTTTTGTTCAGGAGCTTATGTATCTCAGGTTTCAAGCCCTTGCAGTGGCTACGCCTATTTTGGCCAAAGACCTGCTCCCAGGAGTGACTGACAGAAAATCACCTTTCCTATATCATTCAGACCTTACTGGGCATGTGTCTGTTTTTTCTTTGTCCAGTTCCTTCCCTCAGGATCTGTGGGGAACAGACCTGGAGAGTGTGAAACTGCAGCTTTCTGTCACAAATGGTATGCTCATATTATCCGGGCTTCCCTTTGCTCCTTTCCTGTTATTAATTAACAACAGGGTTAATTACAGTGGTTTCAGAAGACCCCATTATCCATCCAACCAAATCAGAAGCACAGTATTTTGGACTCCCTTCTCACCCTCACCCACCTGATCTAATCCGCCACCAGGCTCCATGAATCTGACCTTCCGAAGGATTCATGTCTGCCTCATCCCCGCTTGTCTCTGCCCTCATTTGGAAAGTCCTCTTGAATTCTGTCTAAACCCCCTCCCTAACTCCAGGCTCATTCCCTTTAATCCACCCTTTACTTTATTGCCAGAAATGTTCTTTCTAAAGTACAAACCTTGTATTTCTTTGATCAGATTCTTCCATAAATCCCTATTGCCCTCAGTGCATGAGACAGTAACGACAGCAGCTATACCGTCTACAACTTACTGATTTGTACCAACCAGCTGCCAGGAATTGTGCAGTGTCTTACATAACCTCCTTACAGTTCATCTCCACAGTAGCACTTACCGCACTGTTCTGTGCCTGTGCCGGTGTCTCCCTCCAGAGACTCCCCCTCCCCCATGTAGGTTCATGAGCCTGTTCATGTGTAAATCTTCAGCACCCATGACAGTGCCTAAAACATAAACCCATCACATCTTTGTTGAATGAAGGATTTCTGTTGTTGTCATAGGATGTGGAGATTTCAGGATCCTGTAGTAGAAAAGCTCACAGGAAAGACAGCAAAGACTTTGCTGGCGTGGACGGAGATTAGTCCCAGGTCAAGGGAGCCAGGCCCTGCCACCCAGCACAGCCCCCTCTTTCCAGTCCTTAGGCTGTATCATCATCTGAAGGCAGCAGGACTTGGGAATGGGCCAAAATGGCTATCCCTGTGGTTTGGTTCAGTGCACACAGCCAGCTTCACATCTACATACCCCATGTTTTAAGACAATAATTGTATTATGTAGAAAATCGCCTTGGAAAGGCAGTCTCCTTTCTGGTTTGTCTGATTCTTCACTGCTGGTCATCTTCACTGAAAGACAGGGATTTCTTTATTATTGTTGTAAGATAGCTGTTCTTTCAAGCTATTTTATATTTCCTAAACGATCGACCTTCACACAGCATGGTATACTATATTTAGCAGCAAAAACTGTTCTTTGTAATTCCCTTTCTTGGGTGTTTAATTTAAAATATATAAAATTTAATTTGATCCCTCTATTTCCACGATGTTTTAAAGGTGTAAACTGAGGTGAGGAACATTTTTAGGTCAGGTTTCCAAGAGGAATTTGACATTTATATGAGTAAGAATAATACCGAGTTACAAAAGCTAATATAGACTTGCAAGGGCTATCAAGCTCCGTGCTTGAGGCCATAAATTGATTGCCAGCAGGGGTCAAACAGGAGTCTGCTTTCCCTGAACACCTCCCTTGGGTAAGCCACGCGGTCCCTGGTGCACCAGCAGAAAGGGCAGAGTGGTTTCTTCCTCCTTCGGCAAATGGCTGGGATATTTACCTCTTAAGGGAGGTATGGATTAATGGTACTTCTTATTTAGACAGCAAGACATAGAGCCCAAGATCATTTTTCTAGAAATAATATCAAGCCAAGGGAAGGAAATCTAATAATTTAGTCGAGTATATGCAGACAAGCTCTGTTTGGTCCACACTATATGTTTCAAGACAGGGTTTTATATTTCTGTTTTTTGCTGTAAGAGCTGCTAAGAAAAATCAAGTTGATTCCAAGTAAATTAATTTGGTGCTAAGTACCTAAAACAAAGTGTCAAAAACCAAACCTGATCTTTAAAATATAAATATGTATATATTACAATTTTTGCTGATGTTTATTTCATCTTGCCTTAATAAAATATCTTCTTATAAAAATGAAATTACCATGTGCTAAGTATTGGAATAAGCATCTGTGTAAGTAATAGGAGTTATATTTTTTTTAGGTATAAAATGTAAAAATTGTTTACTCTTTTGGCAATTATAAGAGATTGGGTGCTTTTCACAAAGATTAACTCTTAGGTCAGCAAACCTTTAATGGCCTAAAACTAAATAATGTGTGTACAGTATTACTTTGTTCCAGTCGTTACACTTTTTATTCCTTACTGTGGTGAGGTTTTTCTTTGTGGAGGTAGGAGGTGAACTCTTTCCATTCTACAGTTCCTCACAGTACTGAAATGAAGTTATTTCCAGCTATAAACTGGTTTTTTTCCTAGTGGCAAAAGGGAGGTTGTACCTGGCTCACTCTGTTTCAGCTCTTTTGCTTTGTCATCTGTCATATTCCTCATGGTGGGTTGTTTTTGGTGGGTGTTTTGTGTGTGTGTGTGTGTTTTATCAAATTGGTTTTTGTTGCCTCATCGAATTATGCCTTTTCTCTCTTTTCTCTCCTATTTTTAAAAGAAACGATTTCTACAGGCGCCCATTTGTTACAACACTGTGAATGTTTTCCCTAATGAACATCCCAGGTGGTATTCTCTCTACTGCTGTGTCAGGTGCTGTGTGTAGAATTAGAGTTCCTAAAGGAGTTTTGTTTTGCATTAAAAGTAGACTGGAGTCCAGATAGCATAAATATTAGTGGTTTAGGCTATGATGAGATGTATGAAATTTGAATAATACCTTTTCTAGAAGCCTTAGGAGTCGCTCAGTTGTTGCAGCAGCCTGTGGTTCAGCTGTTGTGAGTGATTAACTGCTGTCTTGAGCAGTGAGCATTACAGGGAGCTTTTTTTTTTTTAAGTGTCCTTACTCAGTTAATTTAATGTACATATGAATCATCATCCATACAGCAGTAGGCAAAGCATAACCCATTTAGAGCCATCCTTCAAAATGTTTCATATGCCAGCAGGCCACTAGGAGATGCTAAACAACAATATGGCCACATAATATTCTTGTTTCAGATAGCATTGAGGAAAGAATCTTAAAAGTTGCTTCTACCTCAGTTTTTGCCTTTTCCCAAAGCATTGTATTTATACAGTAGCCATTATTCTGTCCTCCTCACCCAATAAATGTTTTTTCTCCAAAGTACTAATGCTTCTCTAATACCAATATCCCACATTTTAAAAGGTGTGCTGCTAATCTTATTTGAAACAAAGATTTCTTTCTCTTCTCTCCCCCCCCCCACTCTTTTGTCCAAAAGAAAAGAAAGAAAAAAAAATTAAGGGATTAAATGTGGTGAGTTTTTGGGGTTTTTTTGCGAGTTTAATTAATATAATCATGACCATATGGACTTAGAAGGTAGTTTAGAAATCATAGTCTGTCTTCCCTCATTTTCAGCCAAAGCCCAAAGAAGTTAATATATATATTTTTTATTTTACATATATTTAATGGTCAGGTCAGTCTAGTTTTCCTTGGTACTACTTGGCTGACATAAAAGGCTCATTCTTTCAAATCATCAGACAGAAATATGTAAGTTGCTTCTCTCAAAATGTCAGAGATAATTATATAAGTTGGTTATATTCGAGATAGTCTCTCATGGCTGGTGTGGCTCAGTTGGTTGAGAGTCATCCCAAGTACCGGGAGGTCACAGGCTTGATTCTGGATGTGCTTGAGTTTCGTGCTCAGTCCCCAGTAGGGGGCGTGCAGGAGGCAGCCAACTGATGTTTCTCTCTCATCGATGTTTCTCTTTCTCTCCCTCTTCATTCCTCCCTCTGAAATCACTAAAAACATATTTTTTTAAAAAGAGAGATAACCTTATGTCTTTAACTAGTTTTTGCTGTTTTGACAGAAAGGAACTTGAGCAGATTCACAGGTACTATGACATTAGAAAAAAGGCAAAGGGATTAGGGAAACAAAACACACACCTCGTAGACAACAGTATGGTGATTACCTGAGGGAAGTGGGAGGGGCAGGAGAGGGTAAAGGGGGGTTTAGTGGTGATGGAAGGAGACTTGACTTTGGGTGGTGAACACACAATACAATATACAGATGATGTGTAATAGAATTATACACCTGAAACCTATATAATTTTATTAACCAACATAACCCCAATAAATTCAATAAAAAATTAAATTAAATTAAAATTTTTTAAAAGCCAAAGAAAAAGAATGCTGAAGCTTGAGTATCTTATGAACCCAGCCACTTTGGGTAGAGATATTCAAGTGTGGTGCTGTCATAATTTTCTTCCAAGCAAGAACTTTTGTGTGGGAGTAGACTCAGAATATTGATGATAGAGATTTTAATTTAGCCCAGTAATTGAGAGCACAGGTGTAGGTCAAGTAAACCAATTTAGATGTCTGTTTTTGTAATATTGACCAAGTTACTTACCCTCTTTGACCTTGGTTTTATCTATAAAATGAGGATGATAATAATACCCTTTTTAAAAGGTTTTTGTGAGAATTAAGTGAGATGATAGAAGTTATGACAGGCTTAGAAAATTGCATGGTAAGCACTCATTAAATGATCGCTGCTACTTTCAACACAGAACTACACGGAGCACAGTGATACCTAAAAAATAAAAAATTTGGTGCATGATAGGTAGAACCCAAAGCCCATAGCTATTTAATATAAAATACACCAAAAAATTAGTTTGGAGGAAGAAAAGCACACTGAAAATATATATTTTTTCAAACATGTCTTTATTGATTTCAGAGAGGAAGGAAGAGGGAGAGAGATAGAAACATCAGTCAAGAGAGAGGGTCACTGATCTGCCTCCTGCACGCCCCCGACTGGGGATCGAGCCCACAACCTGGGCATATGTCCTGACCAGGAATCAAACTGGGATCTCCTGGGTCATAGGTTGATGCTCAACCACTGAGCCATGCCGGCCACGCTCGAAACTATTTTTGTTTGATTTCCTTTCCACAAAATTTTATAAAATGTCCTTTTAGGTTAAAAGTGTAGTTTAGTTGGCAGAACTCATCCAAAAAATTGAGACAACAGAGGGATTACGCAACAGTTACATGTTGATCAAGGTTCATTAATATCTCTAAGAATGATGCCATCAATTGGGGTCATCAGGGTTGAAAATAGGCATTGTTTTTCAGGACCAGAGTTCTCATCACCATTTCTAGACCTTTCTTTCTTTATTCCCCCCACCCCCTAACCCAGCCCCAGCAGTGCCAGTCCTCCAAACACTTTAGGCTTTCCTCTTCCTGGAACACCTCGCAGCCCTTGTCACTGGTGGATCATTTTGTATGAAGTCATTCCTGTTGAAGAATTGTTGGTAGATAATGCCAGGAAACTTCTTTCCTAAATAAAATTTGCATTTGGCTGGGGTCTTTAGTGTCTTAAAGAAAAAAAGAAATAACAGAATACGTTAGGAACTCTGAAGGGCCAATATGCCAACTCTTTTTGTTCAGGGAGAAATTTCAGCACCTGTTGCCCCTGAGCAGAAGTTGTATGTTTTTTATAATGAGTCCTCAGTACACTTTGGAATGATACTGACTCCGGTAGTGCCTCCCCTTTTCTAGGTTCCCAAGTATGGAATTTAGTTGCATTTAAAATCAGAATCAGTTCTCCAATCTTTGGGTAGTGTAAAACATTGTCTTGTTTCACCTTTTTGTTTAAGAATAAATACATAAAAATATTGTCTGGGGTTATTCCACAGTTTCATGCCCAGCACCAGATTTATTTTTGAGCTTTATTTACACGGGGTAAATTATCTTCAATACTTTCATGGCCTGGCTGATATCCAGAGTCCTAGGAGATATAATCAGGTTCAGTTAATTCCAAACAATAGAGTGTGGCGGGAACTCAGGTAAGTGGCGGGTTGACCTCACCCAAGCTATTGACTTAAGTCGTCAAGAGAGCTTGACTCATACTTAGACTTGATACCAGTTTGGGTCAGCTGGCTTAGCTCTAAAACACTACCAGCAAACTGCTGCTTTTGTGTGAGGAGGGGACGGACGACCTGTCTGGCCATGTTCCACCTTCTCCAGCTCCCTGCAGCCTCCACAGCCTGGCTGGGACAGCCTTTCTGATCTCTGCTAAGCTCAGGCTTCAGTTTCTTTATGCCACTCCTGTGTATCACTGGCTACCTGGCCGCATGCCTGAGGGAACTGCCCATATGCTGTGTGCTGTATGTAATTTCTGTTCATTTCTAAGTGTTGTTGGGGCTGTTTAATTAGAAATGCATTAGTATTCACTTCATGGTTTTCATGGGGAACTCATACTTTAGGCTGGGACATGGCACGAATTATCTTGCATCAGTGTTAATCATTCTTGTTACCTTATGATTAGATCATTCAGCTGAAATGCTGTTTGGAAGAGTGATGTAAGGTTGAAAGCATAATGATAAATACCTGCAAAATGGCAGACTCTTTAATGTGACGAGTTTTGTGTGTGTGTTTTTGTAAGTTTGAAAGTAGATGTTTCTCAATTCCTAATTCATTGTTTTTCTACCATTAGCCTTTGAAAATTAGCAATAGCAATTTAAAATTTAGACACACACACAAATGGAGACTTGTTACCCCTTGGATACCAGTTTAAATTTATTTCCTCTGAGGGGATTAAGGTCCATGAAAGGATACCCAAATTGAATGGTGAGGCACTAAGAGGAACCTGCACCTCGGAGGGTGTTCCAGAGTGACTATAACTTCACACCCTCCTGTTTGTACTTGGCTCTGAGTCCCAGGAAGCTTTGAGGGCAGCGTATTGGTAGGAGTTGCCTTTGTGTCCTTCCAGTAAATTAGTTTTTGATTTGGAAAGTCAGAAAGCTCAAGTCCTTAAAGTACATATGTTGAGAGATTTTCTTCCTCCTTGCCCGTAGCAAGCTTCCCACCCTGTTCTCCTTCTTGTTATCATGTTGAAAGTCTCCAAATCAATTAAATGACTTGCTTCTTAGTTGTAGATGTTTCCATGTTCTGATAAGTAGAATTTTGCCTCCTAGAGAACGTCTGCTAAAATTTCACTGGTTTTTATTTTAATTTCCAGTTTAGTGTTTGTTTATCCTAGGACAGAGTGTGAGTTTTCACAAGGATAGAAACAGCAAACACAGTGGCACAGTATGTTTTTATTTCCCAGATATTATCTCCACTTAGCTTTTCCATGGGGGAATGGGAACAAGTCCATCATGGCTCGTCCTTGTGTTCCACTGTGTCACTCACTCAGAGGGGCAGCTAGTTCCTCACGTGCTGCGACATGGAGGAAAGAGGTGATTGTTTCTCTTTGGTTACACAATGTCTTCAAATGAGGGGAAACTGTCCTCGGTTGAAGAATGTCTCATGAGTTTTGATTTGTGACAGTTCCTTACGTATAACTTTGTAAATAAGTAAAATAACAGGACTTGGCAGTTATGTTTTAGCCAAGAAAAAGACGTACGTACTTTGCTGGGTTATACTTTACTATGGGGATTAACTTCAGAGACGAGACAATAAAACTGTAAACAGTGGAAGCAACTTTCTTTCCTGAGACAAAATATAGACAGTTTGGTAGGTAACATGAGTGTGTTTTTTAAACATTGAAAGAACTTATTTATTTATACCTGCACTCAGGAATTTAGTAGTTTACAGAGAAACATTTTTTAAATGCAGTTAAAGAAATCCAGAGAAAGAAAAATGATGTAAGATGAGAGAAAGAAATGAAGGTGATGCTAATGGTAAGGTTGCTATCAAAGAGGCACACCCTCCAGTCTCATATGCTTACTGCAGTTGGGCTGCTGGGCTGACCACAGGCTTCCTAGATGCTGGTGCAGGGAGGGAAATATTGTCTGGTACATCATTTACACACAGCCTTTGAAACTCAAAACGTGTATCCTCAGAGACGCAGCTATGCTTAGCATTGAGACTAGAGCAAAAATCCCACCTGGGACCCTTCTTGTAACATACTGTGTCCTCATTGGTGACCTCATGGGGGCTGTTTTCCTTTCTTCCTCAGTATAAGTGAGAGAATTCCAAGTCACAGTTCAGAAAGAGCCCAGACATAAAGCCTTCTCTCTGTGTGGCTTAATAACAATAAACTTAGACCATCTAGAGGAATGGGTGGCCTACACATCATTCAACCAGCTATTTCTTGACTATGTTTTTGATAAATATTGGCTGGCAGAAAATTTGATATTGTATTTTCTGAATAATACATAGAATAAAGTTGTATTTTCTTGCCAATTAAAGACAGATCCATAGGCTTTAAAAATCCACTTGTCTGATATAACTTAAACCCTTATAAAGTTATGTGTAAGAAATCACTTAAGTCACCTCTTAGTCAGTCACCCCATCCTTTCCCCTCCCCAAAATCCTTTCTGCTTTTTGCATTATAAAAGTGGACTCTGATAGTACCTTTCATCAGTGTAATTAATAGACATACTTTTTTCCTGACTACGCATACTCTTATCTCTATGCTTTTCTTTGTTTTCAGTTCAATTTTTCTGCAAGGCGTACTTGTCTGCTCTAGTTTTATGTTTTGATATGGTTTTGCTTTATTTTTATTATAAATTTAAGCCAGTTTTAAAGAAATGCAAAGGGGAATGAATGTTCCTATTTTTCGTCTTCCTCTAGAACTTTTGGGCCACCCCTCTGCCTTCTTTTTGGAGACATAGATTTTGATTTGTTTGTTTATTTGGGGATAGGAAGGTAGTGAGCCATGAAATGAAGATGAATAAAAAGACAAAACTGTTTTCTCTAGGCCTGCAAGTTAAAGTTTTTTTAAATTCTTTGAATATTGAAATGCTCTAAGCATTGCCTTTGAAATAAAAAAATAGTAAAGTGATTTTATAAGCCCTTGCTCCTATTTCTAGCTGCAAAGAAATCTATCAAGAGAAAAAAGCTTCATCCCACGCTTCCCTGACAGCTACGTGTTTATCTGCTTGCATTTTGTTGGTTTACATGGACATGGAACAACTTTATAGAATAAA
Organism: Miniopterus natalensis; assembly: GCF_054644295.1. Lineage (NCBI taxonomy): Eukaryota > Metazoa > Chordata > Mammalia > Chiroptera > Miniopteridae > Miniopterus > Miniopterus natalensis. The sequence goes on along the minus strand of NC_142089.1, from coordinate 63,041,760 downwards.
GGAGTATGGTGAAGGTTAAATTCCAACTATTTATATTCCTTGAATTTACAGCTTAACACCTACTAATTTGTGTTCATTTCTCTCTCATTATTTTGAATAAACATTTCTATGATTCAAGGTTCATATATTTACCACTCCTAGAGGTTATGTAACATTTTATTAATTTTACATTTCTGTCGTCTTTAGTTATTCTTCATGGTTCAACATTTGGATTGTTTTCTGTTTCTAACTCTCATGTTAAGAGTTGGCTAAGAATTCCCTTTCCTTTTTTTGAAGTGGAGAACAGAGAGCAAGTTAAAATTATCCATGTACATATTTGCAGCTAATATATAAACATTAGATAATATAAGACTGTGGTACAGTACACTTATATTTTTCTGTGTTGTAGATTTACTGCAGGTAAATTGTATATCTCTATATAGTCAAAATTTATTGTATAATTTTGCTCATTTTTGTGGGATTTTGTGGGATTTTGACATAGACTGTGAAGGCATTTATTTGGGAGCCAAGAAATAAGTTTGCTGTTGAATTGGAAGAACTGATTTAATCTTTATAGTTCCAATTTGCGTCTCTTCTTTTGAATGAGAGGATTAGACTAAACAAACTATAGAGTTCACTTTTGCTCAAAAATTCTATCATTTTAATAACTTGGAACACAGTTTTATGGTTTTAAATTATTGTGCATGTTTATTTATCTTTGCTTTTATGATATATTCTTGGTATTATCTGTAATTTACTTAATGCTGAGTCACAACCAAGAGGGCAGCAACCAGTGTCTTTATTATATCTTTGAGAAAAGGCTTTTATTCATTTTTCAGGAATTAATTTTGGAGAAAAGTGGAGATGGCCCATGTGTGAAACCGGACATATATGTTGTCTTAACTAAGATGTTATCAGAGAAAATGGTTCATTTCAAGAGATCTCTTTATTTTTTATTGGACATGAGTTTATGCATTATTTTGCCTGTTTGTACTATAGTTCTTTAGTGAGATTCAGCCTCCTTATGTTTTCTTTTTCCTGTTCTACATCCTTGTCATGAACACCAGTCACTTGATCTCTCCTAATTCTCGAATTTTCTGGCTTCCACCTCATGTTTCTCTGGTAGTGATGTTCTTGGTAAAGCTTTGGCATTTTTACCTCTAACCCTCCCCACCCCCAGGCTTGGCCTTACTGCCAGGATCCACTTTCCCCCCGCCAGATTGCTCAGTGTGCCTGTGCTGGCCTGCCTTCACCCATACTAAAGAGTCATTATTTAATCTCAGTTGAGCCCCCATTGCTGTTCATCAGTGTGTTTTCCAGTCAGGCTCCAAATGCAGTTATATTCTGGCCAGTTTCTGTACCCTTCCTGCCTAGGAATTTGTCACTGCTCTCTTCATACTAATGGGCAGAGAGGTGAGTGGAGGGGCAGTGCCAGGTCCTAGAGGCCCCTGTTGACCATGTTCTGGAAAACAGAATCAGTAGGGACCCAGGAGTCTGAGGCGGAGATAACTAGGCCCAGGGTACTGAGTAAGGGCCAAGAGAGGAAGAAATACAAGTACACTAAACACAGGAATTGGGAAGGGATCGGAAAGTAGGGACTCTGAAGGAAGCTGGTGTGTGACACAGTAGATCTGGTCAGCATGGGGTCAGTGTGATGAAGGTAGGCCCAGGGAGTGTGCCAATAAAACATCTTGTCTGCGCTGTCCAAAGAACTTCCTAATAGGTCTTTTGTCTCACTCTGACTCACCTCCCACATTTCCAGCAGTAATAATGGTTACTATTTTAGGGTTGGCTTTGTGCTGGGCTGTATCTTAAAACTGCATAGATATTAATCTCACTTGATCTTCCAGCATTCAGCTAGTTAGCTATTATCCTCAGTTTTAGACTAAAACAGAGGCTTAAAGAGGCTCAAGGTCACATAGCTAGCTACCAAGTGCCTACTAGACTTTTTAACCTGTATGTCACATTGACACTTCAAATTCAGCTATGACAGAAATCATGTTCCCTTCCCCAAGCCCCCCTCCCTACCGTAAAACTCTATTATTTCTCTTCACTGTACTTATGCTTTTAAAGTTGCCACAACGTAAACTGTGTAGGTACTGAGCTTAATGCTATTCTTCTTGTTCCCTGTATCCAGCATCTAACTGGTTGTTACTGTTTTTTTTATAATGTTGATCACTGTCTGAATGAACGAGAGAGAAAAGGGAGACAAGATGAGAGTCAGGTGGGAGAAACTGTTGGGAGTGAGGTGATGGAGGTGCTCATGGGGAAGCACTGTTTCCTAGGAGATTTTTTCTAAAACTGCTGTTTAGGGCTTGCCCCTTAGGATAACAAAGGTATGACATGGAGGTTGACTGTCCTAATTTCAAGGGTGTGGGCGGTATGACCATGAGTTTTTCATTAAATCCCCTCTGATGCTTTCCTGAAATAATGATCCAACATGTCATGATAAGTTTTATTTTCATTTATTTTATAGTAGTGAATGTATACACATGGCAAAAAATTTCCAAAAGCATAAAGGGGACACACTGAAAAGTAGGTCTTTCACTCAGGCCACTCAGTTCCCCCTTCTCTGGGGTGTTCTTATTTGGGGAGGGGTTGATTTAATTACTCTTATGGCCCATTCTCTTTTCACTGAAGGTAATGGGGTTACTGGTGGATTTCCTCATCTCATTCTTGTGTATTCATTTTGTATCACTGTGTAACAAACAGATAATCACAAACTTAATGGATTAAAATAGCACAAATTTATCATCTCAGTTTATGTATATCAAAGGCTGGCTCAGTGTGGCTGGGTCCTCAGTGCGGACTCACAAGGCTGAAATCCAGATGTTGGCGGAAGGCTGTGTTCTCATTAGGGGCTTGGAATCCACTTCCAACCTTACTGGTTACTGATAGAATTCATTTCCTGGCACTTGTATGAGCGGTCCTTGTATTCCTGCTAACTCTTGTCTTGGCACCATTCTCAGCTCCTTGAGGCTACCCAATTCAGAGCACACACGTTTGCTTTCTTCCAGGCCAGCCAGAGCACTTTTCTCTCACTTTCGCTTCTGCCAAAAATGACAGAAAAACTCTGTTTTTATTAAAGGATACCTCATTAGGTCAGGCCCCTCAGGATAATCTCGTCGTAAGGTCAATTGATTTGGCACCTTTATTACAGCTGCAAGATCTCTTCACAGCAATACCTAGTAGTGTTTGGTTGAATAAGTAGGAGAAGGTACCTGCCCACCAGAGGCTGGGAATTTGGAGACAATGTTAGAATTCTGCCTACCACGCTCTGCTTTGTGCTTTGTCTTGGGTTATGAGGACTAGGCTTGGCTAGGATACAGGGTGGAAAACAGCCTCTTGGAGAGTAGAAGTCAGAATTGGGGTGGTGGGTGGAACCCAATGAAGCTGATTGTTTCCATGAGTAATTGGTACATGCGTAAGTCAGCCCCATGCTTTAGCAGGTGAACAACTCCTTTATCTCCTCTGCTTTTATACCCATACCAAGGCCCAGTCTCTTTCAGTGCATTATTTGCATAGCTTTTGAACACTATTTGGAAAATGCTTTAATGTCCCAAGGTTTCCCAAAGTATGGAGTCATCCAGCCCTTTATTCCTCCTTTAACTATGGTGACCTTTTTCTTTGTTTGCCCAGGATCATCCTGATGTAACCTGTTGTCCCAGCATATTCATCCATAGCACTCACTTTCACTCAACAGTGTCTGTATTTGAGGGATAAGTAATACCTACTGCCCACACTATTTAGGCTCCTGCAAGCCCCATCTTTCTCAGCCCCCTCTCTCCACTCCTAGTATTATTTAAGCATTGACAACCCATGGACTTTCAGCTCACCCCTTCACATCATTTGTCAAATGAAGAGTTATGGAAAGGATGATTAATAGTGTCAAATACAGTGTGTAAGTCAAGTGGAATTAGGACAGAAAGTAAAATGTGTGGATTTGCCATTGATGAGATCATACTTTCATCACTGGGTTGGGGCAAGAGCCAGGTTATAGAGGGCTTACCAGGAAGTTAATAATAAGGAAGCACAAGCAGCAGAGATAGGCTGTTCTTCCAAAAGGCTAGAAGGGAAAGGAAGAGGGGGAGATATTTGGAACCAGTGAGGGAAAGGGGCTGGAGGAGCTCGGCGACACAGGCTGGGTTGACTCGCCCCTTGGTATAGGCGAGCCTGACCTGCGCAGGAAGAGTGTCACAGTGTACTAGAGAAAGCCCATGAAGGGTCCTAGAGAAAGGAACCCAGAGCACCGTTATAGAAAAAGCAGCAGATGTGTTTGTCAGAATCTGGGAGGGAGACACTGAAAGTTAAATCAAGCTACACTGAGATATGTGGACGAAGACAGCATTCTGGTGCTGCCAGACGGCCTCCGTCTTCTTAGTTCAGGAGCCAGTGTTATCTTCTGTCACCACTTGTTGGCTTTGCAGCTCTTACTCTCGTGAGCCCCCAGCTGTACCTTTGAGCCATCAATGTCTTATCTCTGGAGATTGTGACATCCTCTAAGTATTTTTAATTAAAAAGATTATAAAAGAAAAATCAGTGCGTGGAATTACACCTGTTTAATTTCAAATAGTGGCCAATTAAATCAGCTCATAGATGAGTTAGTCCAATAGGTTTTCTTTTACAGATTGAATACGGCTTTTTAAAGCATACATGTAGCTTGATCCCAAGACCTAATAAAGCTAGCCAAATCGCTAAGGAAAACATCTGTTTTGTTATCAGGCCAACACAAACTGCCTTCAAGTTCAACACATAAAAGACATGTTCGTGTGAACATAGGGTTAGTTTAGTACAGCTGTTTGTTCATCCAAGCAAAAAATGGGTAATCCAATCTCAGCAAATTATTTTTGTTGTTATTTTTAAAATAACCAGTTTTGGTTCGACTTGATAAATATAATGGAGTCGAATACGAGCAATTCACGTGTGACATTTCCCCTATTTAAACAAAAGGCACCACAGGGCACAAAAATTCATTTTCGGAATTTTATTTGAATTGTAAACTCAATTACTTTTTAAATCTTTAAATCTATAAATTTTACAATGTGGTGAACTGTCTACATGTCATGTATAAAGACAATGACTTTTACTGGTCCTCATTTTAATGAAATAGAACACAATTGAAATAGCATGTTAAGAACTTTTCATATTGAAATATTCATTCTGTGAATATTTGTGCATGTAGATGTTTGTGCTCGTGATTCAATATAAATTTTATTTCAGCATCTTTATCAACAGCTATCTTAGGCTGTCACGGAAACATATAATATTTAATTAACATTAGATATTGCCTCAAGAGTTAAGTTCTCAATAACAACAATCTCAGACCCATGATTGGAGACTGGGCTTGTTTAAAATCCACTGAAATTCTCTTTATAGAATTATTCAAAATAAAGCATACGCAATCCCTGAGATGAATTCCCTGCTAAGCGTCTCCTATACCCTGTTGCTTTTGTTTACTGTTCAAAAAATGATATAGTAGCCATAGATTCTGTTTTGAGCATAATTCATATTTAAGAGGAAAACTTTTATACCATATATGTTTTATATTATTCAGGGTCATTAGAGAAGCATATAGTCTAGGGGTCAGCAAGCTTTTTTGGTAAAGGGTCTGGATAGTATTTTAGGCTTCGTAGACCAAGAAACAAAATCAAGGATTATCCATCTATCTATCTATCTGGAAAACAAATTTCTACAAATTTCTCATTGATGAAATTCAAAATATAATAATAATGTAGTACTATATTTAAAATATAGATCTACTAATAAGAATAATGGAATTACTTTATTTGAACAACATTTCACTTACTGGGTTCAAAGTTTAATGTTCCCTATCATCAAGATCAATTACTAATGTTCATTTGCCATTGCTGATGTATAATGAGATTTTATATATTTCTTTTTGGAAAATGTCTTTTCACCAAGATACATAATACCAAATATTGATATCAATTCATATCAGTATATTAGTTTTAATTGAACATATTTATCACTTGGAAGACATTTATAGAATCCTATTAGATCCTTCTCTCAATATTTGCCTTTTATCATATAAATCACTTCCAATTGAAGGTTAGTGGAAGCTCCTGAATCACACAGCTTAATGGATTTTAAAATATGATCATTTCCTTTACAAAGTGTTTCCCTTGATATTCCAGTACCCACCTGGCACCATACATAGTTATGACAATATTATTGAAATGCAGCAGTTGGTCCCACTGTCCTCAACTCAGTGTTGGTAGAATATTTAGAAGTTAGTGGGAAGAGAGGGGACCAGAGATAGGTTATGATGGGCCTTACTTGCTTGTCATTCATAAATGCTGGAGGCATATCTTCTAGGACATTGTGGGACCTTGTTTTGTTTTTTGTGCCCACCACACACACACTTTGTTTGTTTGTTTGACCTCACTGTCCTTTATTGGGGAAAAAAAGTTAAATACATCTCAAGGGGAAACCCAGTCTGTAACAATTAAATCTGAAGTTGTTTTGGTTAAAAAGTAAGGCTAGAAAGCATGAGGCTTAAAGAAGGGAATGGAAGTCCAGCCGGGCGGGATGCAGAGTGTGAGCTGTGGGCCGCTTGATGTACTCCCTAGAGGTCAGCCTTCTCTAGAATGCAGGGCCAGGAGGGCGGGAGTGGCCGCTCCCATCACTGCCCCTTGGTTAATTAATTCAGGCTCCTGGGAATTTTCAGGATCAGTCAGTAAAAACAACTGTAAATCTATACCTTTAAGTGACTAGATTTACTCAGAAAAAGCTGGTTTTCCTCCTGAGCTTCAGAGATGTCCTTTTTGTATAAATCTGAAGTTCCTTTTGAAATGGTCACTCCTTTTTTTTCTTCTTAAACCACCCTAGCATATTATAGTATCTTAAATGTTTGTTTGAAAGATGACCAATATATATAGCTTGTCCTGTATCAGTTTTACATTAAATCCTCATTTCCCTCATCTATGAATGAAGAAAATATTAATGGTCCAGTAGATCTAGCACTGGTTTTAGTAATAGCACTACCTAAGAATGAATATTCATGAATGAGCGTTAGATGTTTGTTCTCACCTTCAGCTTCTTCACTGAGAGCTGAGTCTACAGAAGCTGCTTATACATGTATATCATATAAATCAATGAAATATTTGTTGGTGATACTAATAATCAGGAATTTCACTCAGCGATTTCTTTTCTTCTTTGTATACTGTTAACCTACTGGATAATGGCACTAGTCTCAGCAGCTCACTAGTAAGGTTTATAATGATAGTGAAAGACCAGCATAGAATTGAGAGACTTGTGGAATATAGAGAACATTTAAGGTCTGTACCTTCATACTTGGATTTTTGTATTTTTAATTTCTTGCTAAATATTGGTGAACTTTATAATTCCAAAGAATTTAGTTAATTTTAACTTCTGGAAGCATATCTGCAAAAAAATGGAATCAGAAGTCACTTAGATATTCTCTTAGAGAAATGCAAAGTATGGTTGAAACCTGGGGGGCTGAGCCGTATCAACCAATGTCAGTCAATAGACACGCCATATAATTTTCTCTGTTTTGATGTCTGCTACTCCATTTTTTTTCTGTTCATGCATGACAGTTTTAATGTCTTACATGGAGGAGTTGTAAAAAATTAGTGTCGTTTCAGTGGCTGAATTTGTGCAGTAAAGATTAAGTCAGTTCCCATGAACAGCCCCCTGGTGCAACCTTTAATAAATGCAAACTTTATTTTTAGTAATGACCTTTCGTAATGTGAGCCTTGATCCGTTGAGATGCTGTTCACTTTTGATGCATCTCCAAATCCCTTTTTTTATGCATTTTAAATCAACACACGCTTGCTCTGAATTTATGCATGTGGATAGATGGAGATGTAATTTAAACACATCTGTTCAAATATGCATTTCAGATCAACTTGGTGCCGGTTCTCATAATACGATGGAGTTTTTGATGGGTATTATTATATCCCTAAAGTACACACCAGATGGTATTTATTAGAGAATGAATAGAAATGAAGTTTAAGGATGTTGAGGTTTTTGTCTTAAGTCACTCATTTCTTAGTCATAAAACAATAATGGTCTGATGACCTGTCCCCTGTGATAAAGCTTCACGTGAGACTTTTCTTTGAGATGAATATCTCTCAGTCGAGGTTAAAAATATTTTGTTGTTGAGTAGTCACCATCACCGAGAAAGTTAAATGAGAAAGGGATAGGGTAAATAATAGGCAATTAACAATTAGATACTAGCTACAATTAATACTTTATAAGTCATATAAATAATAGATTTAAATAGATTGAATGGCTTCCCTAAAAATTCTCATTCACTTGAGGCATATGTCAATGAATATTTTCATATGTATGAAAAATATTGTTATATTTTGGGGGCATTGTTTCAATTCCTAAAATAAGTTATCTTTATTAATCTCTAAAGCTAACTCCCCCCCCCAAATACTTGTATTAAGAATAAATATAGATTCATACTACAGCGACCTAAAATTAATATACAGAAATTCATTGCCTCTCAGATTTGCCATTTTCAATTGTGAGCTGTGCCTAAGTGATTGTCATTTCAGTGAATCTAGAGAAATATAACATAAACTGCATTGCTCTTTCCCTAATGGCTCACACCTCTCTCTTTCAAGTAGCATCCCCCCACCTACCTTTATCCCCGCACCTGCAGAGGAGAAGCTGACAAGACTGAAGCTGCCCACGTGATGACGAGCCCAGGATGGGCGCCCAGTGACTATTGCAGGGCTTCAGAGCTGTAATAACCAGCTTTTACACTTATTTCCTTCTCCAGAATTTATAGCACTGGGAACCGGTTCCAAAGAGCTGAATCAAGGATAAGAAACACAATCTATATATTTATGCGTTTTTCTTGCATTTGATAGGCAGCTATATTCTCATGTCTGCAATGAGATGCATGTAAACCAGACTGAGATTACATGTGAGCTATTATTTACTTCTACAAACAACACCACAAATTAAGTCTTTTCCTCAGAGATTTAGACAGAGGGGGTGCAAAAGGAAAGCGATGATTTGTGAGGTAACCTGCAGTTATGTTAGGGAGTAATAGAAAACATTTTAAAATATTTGAAATAATATAATTGCTTTGCACTGGGAACACGCACATGAATAAAAGATGTTAGCAGGTGTCCTGCTAGGGTGGCATCTCATGCTGTTGTAGTTATTGGAAATGCGCACACCATCAGCAGATTGAAATTTGTAAAAAGTAATTGAAACAGAAGGTTTGAATAAAAAACTCAGGCTTAAAAGCATGTAACTTCTTTAAACTGAATTTCCTATTTAATAAAATACAGTTTTTGTATTGTTACCTTTCTATCTTAGATTTTTCACTATTACTTTGAAAATCGTATTTTTCTTGGTATTCAGATTTTTAAAAAATACTTTAACATCCAATACTTGCCTATAATACTTGATTTGTCCATTGAGTAATTTGATAAAGGTTTCTGTAGCATTTTTATTTTTTGATGAATAGAGAGTGTTTTATCTATTTCTGGGTTATAATTTTTATGGTTAGTCATATAGACTCTTAACATCACATTATTATAGTCAGTGTGCAAAGGCACCTTTATTGTTTCATGCTCATCAGTAAAACTGATTTTAATACAATAAATTATATGCATAAGAGTTTTAGTTTTAAATAAACTCATTTTGAATGCAATTTGCTTTCTGGCGAAAGTGTTTCTTCTGCACTATTTTTATCCTTTTAATGTATTTAACTACCAGGGAAAATGTAGAGTCAGAGTGTTCAAGTCTGAACTCATTTAAATCAGCTGAAGCTTCCTCCCCATTTCTTATAACTTGATCCGTTTGCTTATGGTTTAACTGTAAACTCATTTCCTCCCTCCTCCACTACCAGTCCCACCATTCACCGCTATCCCTGCTCCGCTACTAACAAATACTTGTGTTTTTGTTTTCTTTTCTTTTTTTGATTGAATTGATTGGGGTGACATTGGTTCATAAAGCCATGCAGGGTCCAAGTGTACAACTCAGCAAAACATCCTCACGCCGCATGGAGCGCTCATCAGGCAGAGCAGAGCCTCTCCCGCCCGCGCTCCCCCCTTGCCCACGCGCACCTCCCCGGCCCCTTTCTCTCTGGCCGCCCGAGACTGCTGCGCGTGCCTGTGTGTGATGTTTTTATATATATTTGGCTTTTTCCGCTTGCTCCCTTCACCTTCCCTTCACCCTCCCTTCACCCAGCCCCGGGTGCATCAGACTCCACATGAAGTGAAATCCTGTGGTGGTTGCCTTTCCCGGCTGGTTTAGTTCGCTTAGCAAGTGCTGTTCTAGGACCTCACTGTGCACCCGGGAGAGAGACCGGATGTAACATGGCCCCTGCCTCCCTGCGCTGGCAGTTCATCGGTTCTACAAGGAACACTTCTGAGGTGCCACCCGGTGCTCTGGCCGGTGTCTGGAGTAATGGCCTCACTCTCCTTCCGGAACACCCCGGACTTGTGTCAACTCCCTTTCTTCGCTGTCTCCACTCCCTCCCACCCCACCCGCCGCCGCTCAGCCAGTCACCTCATCGCTCAGGGTCCCCCTGATTGTACCACCTCCTACTCCGCTGCCCCTTCCATCCGCTCTTGCTGTCCTCGTTGATCAGGATCACAGGCATACGTATAGGAAAACATAGCATGTGCAGGGTCCTGGGCTGTCATTACCGGTGCCCTCATCTCTGTCATTTCTCTGTCACCGCAGTCTTGCCAGGGTCATCTCACTGGGGCCCAGTGATAAAGGCGTGCCCCGCACGCAGGCCTTTGGCTGCCCCCGGCCGCCTCTGCGCGCAGGCCCTAACCTCCAGTGAGCTGGCATTGCCGCCCGCCCTTCCGTGCATTCCACATTCTAGGTGTCGGTTGGTTTCTTTTCTACCCGAAGGCCTGTGCTCTTGTTTTTCCTCCTGTCGAGAGTGTTTATCACCTTCTCTCCCTGTCTGTGCTGTCCCGCAGGAGCCACGTGTGTCTTTTGAGCACGTGGAATGCAGCAACTCCAAATTGAGATGTGCTGTGTGTGTAAAATACATATCTTTAATTTTTATATTAATCGCATGCTGAAATGATAGTATTTGTGTACACTGGGTTAAATAAAACATTGTTAATTTCATGTTTCTTTTTTTTAATGTGACTACTAAAAAACTTAAAATGACATATGTCACTCACATTATGTTTGTATTGGATAGCACCTCTGTCCTGTGAGTTTGTGTGCCTCTTCCTGAAGGCTTCCGGTGTCTCTGTCCCCTCTGCATTGCATTCCTGCGGGATGTATTTATAGCGCTCACGTAGCCCTCATTCATTGCGCCTTGAATTACAGTCACGTATCAAGAGGTAGTATACACTGAGTGAAGAGCTCAGAATCTGGAACCAAGATGCCTGGGTTCGCATTGTGGTTCTGACATTTACAGTCGTCCCCCCTTAATCGTGGGGGTTATGCTCCAGGACCCCCAGTGAATACCTGAAACAGCAGATAGTACCGAACCATATATTTGTCATTTTCCCTTTAAGTACATACTTATGATAAAGTTTAATTTGTATATTAGGCACAATAAGAGATTAACAACAATAACTAATAATAAAATCAGACAAGTATAACAATATACTGTGATCACAGTTATGTGAATGTGGTCTCTCGCTCAAAATATTATATTGTGCTGTCCTCACTTTTCAGTGAAAGGACGCACTTTACAGCTTCCCTTCCGTAAGTCCAAATTGCCAGTTTCACTACTCTTGCAGCTTGGGACTGTTATTAAGTAAAATAAGGGTGATTTGAACCCAAGCACTGGGATACCTCGACATGGATGCGATCGCCACTGAGAAGGTGACTAAGTGACTAACGGGCATGGAGCATCTACAGCATGGAGACACTGGACGAAAGGGTGATTCACGTTCAGGATGGCACAGAGTGGGATGGTGTGAGATTTCATCACACTGTTCATAATGGCACATAATTTTAAAAGAATGAATTGTTTATTTCTGGAATTTTCCATTTAATATTTTCGGACCATGGTTGACTGTGGGTAACCGAAACCACAGAAAGTGAAACCACTGGTAAGTGGGGACTACTGGACTATCTGTGACTTGGTGGAAGCCACTTAACCTTCCTGAGCTTCAGTTTCCTCATCTGTAAAATGGAGACGATAATAGTACCTGCCTTATTAGGAGTACTTGGAGGATTAAATGAGTTAATATATGGAAAGCACTTAGAACCGTACCTGGCACAAAGTGCTATGTATTTTCTATAGCTGTTAATGCTCTACTGCTGCTCCTGCTCCTACTACTACTAGTGGTAAAACCTGACTTCCCTCTGACTGAGAACTTCGAAGGCAGGTATAGCATCTTACTGTCTTTATATTACAGTGCTAGGACATAAAGGTCCGTCTTCTATGATATTGATTATATTATGTATTAATTACATTGATTATCAAGTCAGTTGATAATATTGATTGAATTGAATTTTCCTTGGGAAGTCATCAAAGCCCAAAGTGACTTGTCTTCCCACAGTTTACAAAAATGATTTTAGTATAGGGGTGAGCTACATGAACATTAAAATCCTTTCAGCCCCCAAGATGTGTGTGCTCTTGGTTCTGCATTCATTCTGTTTCTACTGTCCTCGTGGATGCTCCCTTGCAGGGCTCCTAGAGGTGCATCCAGACTGTCCTTCCCTCCTTTCAGAAGGCATGTTAGACTCTGAGGAATGTCCTGTCCGCGTGTTCTCACCATCTGCTTTGCACTTTCCTGCATCTGAGACTATCCCGTTCATCCCTACTTCAGTGGCAGCATTTGCCTTTGCATTGTGCTCTGCTGGTGTCATTCTCTTGTGCTTTTCCTTATATTGTTTATGTTCACATTTTTTAAAAGTATTGTCCCACAGTTAAAAGCAGTTCTTATTCAAGGCTGCCTGGAGAATGTGACTTTGTCTTCAGGAGGAGATGGCTTTGTGCAGGAAGCCTGCCCTCACGGGCTGCACAGCCCTGGATCTCCGACTTCAGCTCAGATGGAATAGTCATTGCTTGTGTTTTACCACCTGGGGTTTCTTCATTTTCTTTTTTGATCAGAAATTGATTTTGTTAAAGCTGTTTGCTAAAGGAAGCATTTGCTGTGATTGGAGCTGCACACACAGATTGAAGTAGAATATAAATTCTAGTGATGTTACACTGTGTTTCAGTTCATTTCAGCAGATTCTACATGAGGATGTGGCAACCTGCGGCTCTGTGTCTTGTCATGTCCACAAACCTCTGAGTTTTTGTGTGTGTGTCTTCTCTCCCCCCACCCTCCACTCCCCATTAAGTGTTAATCCTAATTTCATCTACTCTGAGGCTCATAATCCCATTTCTTCCACCACCCCTTAACCCACTTCTCTCCTTTGTCTGCTGTGGATCCTGGGCACTGTTTACCTCCAATGTTGGCTGTAAGCGTTGTGCATCCTCTAGTGTGCTCTGATTCTGTTTCTAATACCCTTAGTTGTAGGTATGCAGTTATCATTGGTTGGGTTGACTCAGATTGCTTTTAAATCAGGCTTTCATCTCGTAGAACTTACTACCCTGCTGCCTGTCTGGTAGACAGCATCACACATTTACACACTTGCTGTTTACGTTGGTGGTTACAGACAAATACCACCTCCTTTATTTTGAGCTAAATCACAGAACAGAAACCTTTGGAAGGGGCTGTGGTGCTTGCGAATTACTCAGTTTAGCAGGTTTGAGAAGCAGTAGCGAGTGTTCAGGTTCTGTTTCTTCTGTGCAAACAATTTCCCCTCTCTGAACCTCTGCAAAGTAGACTTATCCCCCCTCCTCCCAGGGTTGTTTTGATGTCTGTGAAATAACAGAGAAAAAGAATATCTGCATGTGGGTCTTTGTGGGTCTTTATATCCATTAGTTGGACCTGAATTATGTGAAAGTCAGAGATACTTTGGTTTTTATGCCAGGCTCTGAACTGTCCAGGATTCGGTATCAAGCACCACACTAGTTATCTAAATTCCTGCAATTTGTTTGCCAAAAATGATGTAATGGGGGCTACTTTCTAGACCTTGCATGATTGGGGCATGATGTGAAGTGTTAAAAATTAACAAAGATTTTGTGTTTTCTCACTGCTTCTATGAACCAAGGGCTAGTTGTGCCTATTAATGTTTCTAGTCTTATGGGGTCCTCTCTCTCTTCCTGTAATTTTGGCACCACTGAGAATGTGTGTGATAAAATCTGAGCTTTCATGAAGATCTTTTTGTTGGCTACTGGCACAGATACGGGATCCGGTGAGGATTTTTCCCTACGTTGCTTTTCCTTGGATAAAAGAAGTACATGAGTAAAGCAGGAGGAGTCAGAGCACCCAACCCCTGCTTTCTCTGCTGTTCACCAGCTCTGTGACCGTGAACAGGTGACCTAACCCCAGTGTCCTTGTTCTGTAACACAAGAGGAATAATCAGATAACTGAGGAATGACAGGAAGGATCATGTTAAGTGGGTATTTTTCTTAGTAGTTGTGGAATCATGAGTGTCTCAAGCAAGTCACTCCACGATGACACATGATATTATTGTTTCTGAAACAGGAGGCCTTTGGAATAAGGATGTATCTGTTTGATATTTACTGCCCTCCATCAGTGGGAGGCAGTTTGTCATTTAAAATCATGGACTCTGAAAACAGACAGTTAGGATTCAGATCCAGACTCTACTGCTTACTGCTGTGTGACCTTAGGCAAGGTACATAATCTCTGTACTTTGATTGCCACATCTATAAAATGGAGAAAATATTACTTATCTCACCAGCTGCTTTGAGGATAAATGTGTCAATATATGAAAAGCACTTCAACGTGTGTCTAGCACCCAGTGAATGCTCAGTGAGGTTCAGCAGAAAATGCCGCAATATCAGCCTGCTATTGAGCCAGTTCACCTACGACTAGTTCACGTGTGTTTTCTTCCATAAATGATGACTTTGGGGTGGTTGTAGTGTCCTGATGTTCCCTGACGTGGGGGCTTTGTTCGTGGGTTTTGAAATGTCTCCTGGTTTAGGATGGGCTACCACCAGCATGGAAGCAACGCCCAGCATCCCAGCACTGCTGAGCCAGCTGTGTAGGAAGCAGGCGCCTGCACGGAGCTGCTCCCAGTCAGGACGAGCCGGGAGAGGCGTGGGGATCCGTGAGGCATGTCTGAGGCAGTGTGTGTGGCTGTGCACCGCAGCTGACAGGGCAGCGAGGCGCGGCGTGGGACGGAATGGAGTTTCCCTCTCAGAGGAAGAGATTTGGGCCAAATGGGGATCAAACAGGCAGTGTCATAAAAAGTGACAGGCCCTTCACATAAAGACTACAGCGTCTGATGAACACACATATTTCATGAGATTTCATATGGAAAGGACTTGTGGCCACCTGCTGCCCCTCTGCCACAGCAGCCTTCATAGATATTGACTAGCTAGAACTTTGCCAAGAACATACCACCCAGTTAATAAACAATTTCTGAATCATGGACTTATCTTCAAAAATAGAAGAGAGCAACAGGGATGAAAAATTGAAAACTCCTCTTTTGAGTCTCATAAACCTTGCTTCAACTTCAAGGATTCCAGCTTGAACCCCCTCCCCTCCCAGCTTTTAAACTGAAAGCTGCAAAGGACCTCAGGTTATTCAAAATAATCTTTCAACCTGTGTCAGTGTTTTAATTGTTTTTAAAAATACTAACTTAAGGGGAAAAAACTGTTAACTAATACAACCTTTTTAAAGTACTCATTTGAAAAGTGATATCCCCGTTGTATGCAGGACAAGCCAGCGCCAGCGCCAGCAGCCACATCTGGGCAACATCAGTGGAGCCGTTAGCCCAAGGAGAAATCTGTCCCAAAGCCCTCGCAATCACCCCTTCTCTTCCCCTGCCAGAAAGATAAAGACTAGAAGTTCGCTTCTCGGACTTTAAAGTAAAGCACTGAGATTTATGTTAGTCAACACAGGGATTACTCATTAGTAGGTGTGAATAAAGCCAATTACGTTACTGTGTTCATTTATTTATTGCCCCTGCCTTTTTTCCCGGTTCTCCCTTGCCGGTCACCTTTAATTTAATAGGCACCTTTATTGAGCCTCAGCTCTCTGTGAAGGCAGAATTGAATGTGACTCCATCCTAGTCCACCAGGCATTTATGATTTACTAGGAGGCATAGACAGCGAAACAAATGTGGACGGTGCCAGGCAGAACATAACAGGGCCATCACAGAGGTGTAAAGGAAGGACTTGAATGAGCTGAGATGCGGAGAGGAAATCAGGAAAAATTTCATCAAAGAGCTGGGCCCCAGTGAATGAACAGTGTGGCTAGGTGCTAGTAGACTGTGGACCAGGGTTGCTCGGGAAGGAAGAATTCTCATTTGAATCGTATCCATGAGAATTCCCTGATAATGGAAAGGTTGATTTAGGGCTACATTTTGGAGAGCATCATATGCCCACTGCCACCTCAGACTCACCCTGCGGAGTCCTTAGGAATACTTAACAAAACTCAGTCATGGGCCTAATCTTTGCAGATAATAAATATTTTTGGCTTTGTGTAAATAGTCTCTGTTGCCTCCGTCACAATTACTCAACTCTGCTCTTGTAGCCAAAGCAGCCATAGACACTATGTAAATGAATGGGTGTGGTTGTGTTCCAATAAAACTTTATTTACAAAAATAGGCAATGACTGAATTCACCCCCATGAGCCATAGTTTGCCAATCCTTGATCTGGTTTTTAGGGTAAACTGAATTTAAATAACACCTGAGTCCAACTAATAAGGAATAAAGAAAGTGTGAGTAATTCTGTTTTGATTTGATGGTTTCTGGGGCATGCAATTACACGCTCTCCATGTGTATTTATTTTTCAGTATTATTTTTGATGGTACTAAACAAGTTGCATTTTAGGATAACATAAGATATGAAATGTAATATCTCTGAGTGCCATTTCATGATGATTACACTTCCATTAGAAATAAAAATTGGCCTAATTTCTTATTTATAGTAGACTGGGTATTAGAAGCATTACTATATAACTTTATAAATGATTCTGAGACCCGATGTTTAGTTACTTTCCAATTATGCTTTCCCATTAAAAAATACTATGATCTGGGTTTGAGTCTTTAAAATTTCAATAAGTGTGTTGTTGTTTTTCAAAGTTTAATTTTAAAAGACTTAAGAAACTTGTCCAACTTTGTAGTTTTTGCCCTGTCCTGATATTCATTTAATTGGTTCTGCTAATGTGAATGCCCTTTCAAATATGAAAAAAATAAAGCAAGAGGGAAAAGTTGATTATTTCTGTAATTGGATTTTCTCTTGAATAAAATGATTTCACCCACTCTGTATTTCTGACTTAAGGGATGGGGGTGGGGAACCAGTTTCTTTCATATTATAGTCAGAAGCAGACAGAAGAAGGTACAGTCTATTCCAAGGTATCAGAATAGCATATTGGTTTTGGTTGTAATTAATTACTGATGCTGAATATACTCTGGCCCCTGCTTTCATTCCCAAATCTAAATTTCCACTGTGTGCGAAATAATTCCATCCAGGAAGAATTCTAATTACTTTAGTAATTATCGTCTTATCTCTAAATGCAATTCAGACAGTTGCTGCAGTTTATGAATGTTAGAAATGTTTCATTTCCTTTTCACCTTGAATAACAGAGAAATACACATACCGAATCTGGCTTCATTGAACCTTATAATTCATGTTACCATAGAAACAGAAAAAACTCATATAAGACTTGTGTTAACAGTACCACAGATAGTAAATACCTTCACTTTAACCAGCAATATCATAAAGTGATTTTAATAACAGATGTGCAAAAATTCTGTGAATTTTAATATAGTTTATTTTAAATGTTATAACAATATTATCCAGTATGCTTACTTTAATCTTTAAAGCAATATATTTGGTCTTATGTAAGGCTTTGTGCTTATTTCAAAATATTTGCTGTGGAATACATAGCGTTATAGGATAAAGAAAACTTACTCTATGTAGTATTTATTTAATTTCTGTTAATAGTGATAATTCTTTTGATTTTTGCTTGAAGCCAAACTGTATATTTTGGGTTTATACCAGGTTTAGAAATGTGATGGATGACACTACATTCTTTGGTGGCATCTGTACCTGGTTGGTCCCCTCTCTTATTTTTGGCTTATTTGACAACCACTTTTCTTTTTGAGTTTCAGAAACACTTTTCCTGTATACTTGATTAGTCTTTACCACCAATATGTAATAGTTATTTATTTTTTGCCATTTTTTAATTTGTGTATTTTATTTTTAAAAAATATTTTTTTATTGATTTCATAGGAAGGGAGAGGGGGAGAGAGAGAAACATCAATGATGAGAGAGTCATTGATGGGTTGCCTTCTGCACGCCCCCTACTGGGGATCGAGCCCTCAGCCCGGGCATGTGCCCTGACCGGGAATTGAACCACTGTCTCCTAGGTCATAGGTCGATGCTCAGCCTCTGAGCCATGCCAGCCAGGCTATGTTTTGTCATTTTAAATTCTGATTTCTCAGCATATCTAGAAATTTGCAATGCTTTAGCAAGTAATTTGTCATTTTATCCATAATCTCCTTTCTTTCCTTGCCCCATACATACTAAATTTTTAATTTCAAAAATCTAAAATTGTACCAAATTTAAACTAAATAAGTCATCTGGATTTTTTTTCAGCTTAGTAGAGGTAGTTTTATTACTTTTAAAGAGAGAGAATAATTTTAAAAACTAATTGCTCCTTAATTTTTCTCATTAAGAGGCCTTGAAAGGCTAGCTTTGATTATAAATATCACTTAAAATTAATAAGTGAATTTTATGTTATCACATAGATTTGGGTTACTATTTGAAAATAATTCCTTCAAACAAGTTGCTTAAACTTCTCTCAAAAGGTCAGAAATTTCAGTTCTGCTTTGAAAAAGATCATGGCTGTTCCTTTGTAGGAATACATCTATATTCTTATTGTATTCAGTTTCTAAATAAATAGGGTTGAGGTTTTTTTAAACCTATCTTTTTACCACTTAGTTCCAATTTTATTACTTTTTGCCCTCATGAACGCATAAATGTGATCTCACTAAGGTAGTAAATGTGTGCACTGGTGAATTTGATTGTTTTAAACAGGACCCTGTTGGAAGAAAAACTAGGCTAGAGGATATTTAATATGAGAAATTCATTTTATAGAATATTGGAAAAGCAAATATTGGGAGTTGAGGTAATCAGAGAATAATAACTACTGAAAGCATTTACTGCTACTAAGGCTAAGGGAACAAAAGGAAGAGGTTGTGGCCCTTCCAGTGTGGCTAAGTGGTTGAGCATCGACCTAGGATCCAGGAGATTGCAGTTCAATTCCCAGTCAGGGCACATGCCCGGGTTGCGGGTTCGATCCCCAGTAGGGGCCGTGCAGGAGGCAGCCAATCAGTGACAACTCTCTCATCATTGATGTTTCTATCTCTCTCCCTTCCTCTCTCTGAAATCAATAAAGATATATTTTAATAAATAAGTAAATAATAAAATGGCTTATTATATTAATTGATATTTGTATATCAAACCAACCTTGTATTCCTGTGATTAAAAACTTAGTCATGATATGCAGTCCTCGTTATATGTTTCTGAGTCAGTTTGCTGATATTTTATTAAGAAATTTTGTTTCTGCGTTCATGAGGGATATTGGTCTGGAATTTATTTCTAATCTCTTTCTCTGGTTTTCATGTAGGTAGGCTACTGCTGGACTCATAAAATTAGTTCCTTTTTCATCTATCTTTGAAATGGTTTCTCTAGAACAAGTTTTATGCTTTTTTAAATGTTTCATAGAATTCACCAGGTAAGCCATGTGGGCCTGGGTTGTTTTTGTGTTGTTTTCTTTTATTGGCAGGGTTTTTTAATTACAAATTTAATGTTTGTAATAGATTAAAGACTAATCAGATTTTCTGTTTCTTCTTGAGTCGGTTTTTATAATGTATGTCTTTCAAATAATTTGGCCATTTCATCTAAGTTTTTAATTTGTTGGTATAAAATACACCCTTGGTATTTTTTTTGACATATAATTTACATAAAATCCTATTAGTTTTAGGTGTACATCATAGTGATTCAATATTTATATACATTATGAAATGATCCCCATGATAAATCTTATTACCATCTGTAATCTTACAAAGTCACTACAATATTAATGAATATATTTCCTATGCTGCACATTATATCTCGATGACTTATTTATTTTGTAATGGAAGTTTGTATTTCTTAATCCCCTTCACTTATTTTGCCTACCCTCTAATTGCTCCCCTCTTTGATAACCACCAGTTTGTTTCCTGTACCTATGAATCTTTTCTATTTTGTTTTGTTTGTTTACTTTTTGATTCTACATATAAGTGAAATCATACCATATTTGTCTTTATCTAATTTAATTCACTTAGCATAATGCCCTCTAGGTGTATCCATGTTGTTGCAAATGGCAGGATTTTCTTCTTTTTATGGTTGAGTAATAGTCCATTGTACATATTGTATGAGAGAAAGAAACTTTTTCCTACCCTTGAAGGTTTTTTCAGCTGGTTTAATTAAATCTACATGAGGCAGACTATCAAGAAAAAATAACCACATTTCATTTCATATGTATGTATGAGAACCTCACATAATGAGAGAGAGATACCACATACATGAGAGGTTCAGATACTGTAAGTTAAAATGAAGTATGTGTAACATTCTGAGCTAAGGATGAGGTAAGGCGCCTTGGGACTTCAGAGGAGAAGAAGATCATTTCAGAAGAGCAGATATTCAGTAATTAGTAGTTTTCCCTGCCATATAGATAAGTCTAAATGGTTATCTCTGATAATCT